>NW_024423709.1:9099-49735 GCF_017311325.1 Ursus maritimus
TATTTTTAGAATAAAAGGTCCTTTTGGTATCTCTGTTGCTAATTCCAAGGTAACGGTATGGTTTTTGCATTGTAAATGGGATGGATTCCCTTAATTTCTCTTTTCTTCTTTCGCTCTCACATTCGTACAGAAATGCAACTGATTTCTGATCCATTTTATCTTCACGTTACTGAATTGTTTATAACTTCTGTAATAGCTCTGGGAGTGGCTTCTTTTGCCTTCCATATAGAGTGTATCATGTCATTCTGGAGATATTGATTTTGGATTCTTCTTAAGCGATTTGAATACCTTTGATCCCTTTTGTCGCCTGATTGCTGCTTGCAAGGGACTTCTTAGTACTATGGTGTTGAATGCCAATAGTGGCGAGAGGGCATCTTGTTATGCAAAGCCACCTTGATTTCAAGGGAAAGGGGTTTCCAGCTTTCCCATTGAGGAATACACACAATATTTGCAGTAGGTTTTCTTCATAGATGGCTTTAGAGATTGAGAAATGTACCTTCTATTCCTACACTCTGGAAGGGTTTTAATCAGGAAAGGATGCTGTATTTTGTCAAAATGCTTTTTCGGCATCGATTGAGAGGATCATATGGTTCCGAGTCTTTTCTTATGCTGGATATGATGTATCATGCTGATATACCATATTGATCAATCACGCGATTGATTTGGCGGAATATTGAACCACGCTTTGTATCCCAGGTATGAATCCTTAATTTTGATCGCGGTGGATAATCCTTTGTACGAACTGTTGGATTCTATTAGCAAGTATCTTGTTGAGGATTTTGGCGTCCATATTCATTATTAGGGAAATCAGTCTGTAATTCTCCTTTTGAGGGGGGTCTTTTGCCTTTCGGTTTGGGGATCAAGGTAATATTGGTCTCATAGAATGAGTTTGGTAGCTTTTTAGGAGAGTAGGTATTATTTCTTCTTTTGAATGTTTCTGGTAGAATTTCTTGGTGAAAACCGTCCGTCTGGAGTTTTGTTATTTGGAAGGTTGTTTACTACTGACTCCAATTTCTTCATCACACTGGCCTGTTTAAGAAATCAGTTTCTTCCTGTTTCAATCGCTTTTGGTAGTTTGAGGTTTCCAGGAAGGATTCCGCATCTCTTCCAGATTGCTTATTTATTAAGTAATATAGCTTGTAAGCTGATAAAAATTTCTAATAATCCTTCCAATTTCAGTCATGTTCGTCGTGACCTCTCTCCCTTTTCATTCATGGTGTTAATTTTAATAATCTGGGGTCCTTTCTTTTTGATAAGTCTTGCCAGTGGTCAACAACAATTTTGATTGATCTCCTCTCAAAGCTTCTAGTCCGTTGATCTGCTCTACTGTACCTGGTTTCTGCTTGATTGATTTCAGCTCTAATTTTGGTCAACTGCTTCCTCGTGCGTGGATTAGGCCTGTCCCCTCTGTTGCTGTTCCAGCTCTTTGAGGTGAGAATATAAAAACTGCATTTAGATTTTTCATTCTTTAGAGTGAGGCTGATGGCTAGTATTTCCCCCCTTAGACTGCCTTTGTAGTGCATCCCCACAGGGGTTTTGACTGTTGTATTTTCATTCTCATTGGTCTTCCATAAATTGCTTGCATCGTATTTTTGGATTTCCTGGTTTATCGAGTCATTCCTAGAGCAGGATGGTTCTTAGTCTCCAAGTGTTTGAGTTTCTTTTTCCAAATTTTTCCTATGTGGTTGAGTTCCACTCTCAGAGTGTTGTGGTCTGAGAATATGCACGGATAATTTCAATCTTTTGCATCGGCTGAGATCTGTTTTGTGTCCCAGAACATGGTCTGTTCTTAGAATGTTCCATGGGCATTAGAATAGAAATCGAAAGTATTCTTTGGTTCTGGGGTAAAGTTCTCTATATATCTAAGAGGTCCAACTTGCCGAGTATGGCATTCAAAAAGCCTTTGATTCTTTTTGCTTGGTTTCTTTTGCCAGGGTGTTCTTGGTTCATATTTCTGATAGTGGAGTGTTGAGGTCCCTACTATTAATGTATTTTATTTATATGTCTCTTTTATTCTGGTTAAGAGTTTTGGCTTGTGTATCTTGGTTGCCTCCCGTTAGCATATATATATTTATAATTGTCATATCCACTTGCTTGAATACTTCCTTTAAGAATAATATAGTGCCCCTTCAAGGCCTCTAACTATAGTCTGTAGTTTAAAATCCAGTTTATCTGCTATGAGAATTGCTACCCCAGCTTCTTTGAGGTCCATTTGCGAGAAAGATGGTACGCCATCCCCTTACTCTCAGTCTGAATGCATCTGTCTGAAATGAGTCTCTTGTAGACAGCAAATGGATGGGTCATTTTTCCTTTATCCATCCAATCTGCAACCCTGTGGCGTCTTTTAAGCAAGAATTTAAACCATTAATATTAAGAATGAGTACTGAGAGATATGCTTTTAATGCGGCCACATGTTCCTCAAAGTAAAGTCTCTTTGCTCTTTGTATTGGCTGTAGACTTCCTTCTCTTGTTTTGTATCACCTTTGGGGCCTTTTTACACTTTTAGTGGTAACTCCCAGCTTATCTCCTGTGGTAATAGTCACATTACAAAATTGGTTAGTGACTGTCGATTCTGAATGTCTTTATTTCTCCATCAACGTGAATGACAGCCTTGCTGGATAAAGGATCCTTGGCTGCATATTTTTCTCTGAAAGAGCTTTTTAAAAATGCTCCCTTTGGGGGCTTGGGTGGCACAGCGTTGGGCGTTTGCTCAAGCTCAGGGCGTGATCCCGGCGGCTCAGATCGAGTCCCACATCAGGCTCTTTCGCTATGAGCCTGCTTCTTCCTCTCCCACTCCCCTGCTTGTGTCCTCCTCGTCATCTCTGTCGAATAAATGACAAATACAAACACACTTTTCACAGAAAAAAAAATTAAAATAAAAAAATAAAAATGCTCCCCAACCCTTTCTCTCATTCCAGGTCTGTGTAGACAGGTCTGACGTAATTCTGATGCCTTTGCCTTGGTACGTGAGAAATTTCTTTGCCCTGGCCGCTTTCAATACTCGTATCCTTGCATCTAATATTTGCGAATGCACTATGACATGACGGGCGAGGTTTGTTGTGTTGAGCTTGGGAGGGGTCCTCTCTGCCTCTTTTGGACACGAATGTTTGTTTCCTTGCCAGATTAGGTAGTTTTCAGCTACAATTTGTTCAAATATCTCTTCTAGACCTCTGTTTTTCTCCCCACTCTCTCTGGGGATTACCATGATTCTAACATTGACCCTTTTCGTTGAGTCAGTAATCTCCCCCGTAGCCAACATTCGAGGGCGTGGGATTTTTTTAAGACCATCTTCTATTTTCATTTTTCCTCTATTAACCCATCCTCCACCACTAACCCTTTCCCTCTGCTTTGCTGACCCTGGCCGTCAAAAGCATCTAGTTTTGCCTGCATTTGGCTCATAGAATTTTTTTAATTTCTGTCACCCGCTTCCTATTTCCGGCCTCCTTAGGGATTCTATATTCAGTAACATTGTCCTTTAATACTTTTTTCAAGTCTACTCATCATCTTGACCATTGTTACCTGAATTCCTTTTCTGATAATTTGGTTACATCCATATCTGTTACTTCTGTGGCAGAGGCCACAGACTCACTGTCTTTTTCTTTGCTGGGGGGCTCCTTCCCTTGTCATTCTTGATGAGGAGAGGTTTTATGGAGTTGTCCACAGAGCCCAAATTATTGACTGGGTCCCAGGCCGTGCCCCTTGTTTTATAGGGATCTTAGAGATGCGGGCTTCTTTCTTAAAGATTTTATTTATTTACTTATCTTGAGAGAGGGAGATGACAGTCAGCAAGAACGGAACAGAAGCAGGGGAGTGAGAGAGGAAGAAGCAGGCTCCCAGCAGAAGAGGCTGATGAGGGACTCCTTTCTGGAACGCTGATCATGCCCTAAGCCGGAGATGACAGGCGCCTCAATGACTGCGCCACCCAGGCGCCTGGGGTTGTGGGCTTGATTTTTCAGCCTGCCTTCTGTGTTCTGGGGGAGGGGCCTGCCACGCCCATACTCAGGCAACCTGTTTGGTTAGAGTTCGTGTTCCCGCGAGGGGATGGGGATGGGCACCTCTGAGCTTCTGGTATTTCGAGGCTTTGTTCCTCTAAGTAGCTTCCTGGTGGGTCAGGCCATGCCCTCTGGAGCCGTAGCAGCAGAGGCCGCATTGTCACAGAACAGAGGGATTAAGTGCCCGTCACTGATGTTCTGGGCCACTTTTAACTCTTGGTGCCAATTGTTGGTGCTTTGCTCAACCCTGCAGCGGCCCCGGGATGCACCAACCTCCGGCGCCCCTGCCCTCACTTCCAGGGCAGGCAAAGGTTTCTGTCCTTTTGTGTTTCTAATGCCGCCAGCGGCCACCAGCTGCTCCCTGGCGCCCCGGTCTCCTGGTCTCTCTCTAGTCTATGCCCGGTGAGCACACCAGGATTCCGAGTTTCTGAGAAGCCTGGCAGGCGCGAGCACCAGGTTCAGGGTCTCAGTCTGCTGCTCTCGTGGTGCCGACCATGAGTCCGCCTGCTCCCCATGCAGGTGGCTCCGCCAGCCGCCAGCCTACAGCGCTCCAGGAGCTCCCGGTTCAGTCTGATCCCGGCGGCACACCGGGATTCCGGTGTTCCGGGAGATGCCTGGTGGAGCGCGGCTCACGGTTCACCGGTCTCAGTCCACTCTCTCGCTGGTGCTCCTCCGGTGTGAGTCCACCGCCTCCCGTGCAGGTGGCTGCCGCTTCCCCGGCGCCCAAACGGCTGCTCCTCCCCTTCCGCTTATCTTCCGATATTTGTGCATGGTTTACAGCCTCTCTTGGTACCTCAATACTCAGGGCTGAGGATGTTCATTTGTAGAGATCCAGATGTATCTTCCTGCATCTCAGGCTGATTCTGTGGTTATTTAGGCTGGTCTGTTACCTATCCAGCTCGACTCAGGGGACCGGCTGAAAAAGGGGTCCCCTACTCCTCCGCCATCTTAACCCCTCCTGCCTGGACCACAACTTCTTAATCCAGTCATCTGTTGAAGGGCATCTTGGCTCCTTCCACGATATAGCTATTGTGAACAGCCCTGCTATGAACATTGGGGTGCATATGGCCCTTCTCCTCACTACGTCTGTATCTTTGGTTTAAATACCCAGTAGTGCAATGGCTGGACACAGGGTAGCTCTATTTTTAATCTTTTAAGGGACCTCCAAACTTTTTCCAAAGTGGCTGTACCAACTTGCATTCCCACCAACAATGTAGGAGGGATCCCCTTTCTCCACATCCTCTCTAACAATTGTTTCTTGCCTTGTCAATTTTTGCCATTCTAACTGGCTTAAGTTGGTATCTCCGTGTGATTTTGATATGAATTTGATGGCTAATGTGATTTTGAACATTTTTTAAAGTGTCTGTTAGCCATTTCTACGTCTTCACTGGAAAAGTGTCAGTCTATATCTTCTGGCCCATTTTATGATGTTTATTTGTTTCTCACGTATTGAGTTTGAGAACTTCTCTCTTTGTAGATCTTGGATACCTGTCTTTTCTCTGTAGTATCATTTGCAAATGTATTCTCCTATCTGCAAGGTCTGCCTCTCTTTGTTTTTCTGTTTCCTTGGCTGTGCAACAGTTTTTATATTGATGAAATCCCACAAGTTCATTTTATCTTTTGTCTCTTGTCTTTGGAGATGTGTCATAAAAAAGGTTGCTGTGGCTGATGTCATAGAGGTTGCTGCCATGCTCTTCTCTCGGATTTTGATGGATTTCTTGTCTCACATTGAGGTCTTTCATCCATTTAGAGTTTCTCTTGTGTATGGTGTTAGGGAGGGTCACGTTTCTCATTTTGCATGTAGCTGTCCAATTTCCCCAGCACCATGTATTGAAGAGACTGTCTTTTTCCACTGGATGTTGTTTCCTGTTTTTGTCAAAAATCAGCTGCCTCAGAGTCGAGGCCCACTTCTGCTCTATTCGTTCCATTATTCATGTGTCTGCTTTTGTGCCAGTACCATGCTGTCTTTGTGATCACAGCTTAGTACAGCTTCTGAAATCTGCATTGTGATGCCCCCAGCCTTGTTTTTTCCTTTCAACAAATTCCTTGGCGACTGGGTCTCTTTTCTAGTTCCATACAAATTTAAGGGCTGTTTTTTCGAAGTTCTTTGTAAATCTCATCGGTATTTTGATCGATAGACAAAGAAAGTGATTGCTCAAAAATATAGCATGGATATTTTCAAATTATGTTAATTCTCTCCATCCATATTATGGAAGATTTTTTCCATCTTGTGTCTTCCTCATGTCTTTCAAAAGTGATTTATAGTTTCTAGAATATAGGTCCTTTACGCTCTCTATAATTCCTAGGCAACATGGTATGGTTTTTGGTGCTGGCTGTAATGGCTGGATTCCCTTAATTTCTCTTTCTCTCTTCTCTCTTCAGTCCGCCATTATTCGTGTATAGAAATGCAACTGATTTCGAGCATTGATTTTTCTATCCCACCCCATTACTGAATTACATGTTTCTATAACTTCTCATATTTTTAAAGTGTGTATTCTATTGGGTTTTCATATAGGGAGTATCATGTCATCTGTGAAGAGAGACATTTTTGACTTCTTTTGCTTGATTTTGGATACCTTTTATCCCTTTTTGTTGTCTGCTGCTTGCAAGGACTTAGTACTATGTTGAATAATAGTGAGCAGAGAGTGGGCATCCTGTTGAGTTCCTGATCTTGGCGAAAGGCTTCCAGCTTTTCCCTCAGCTGAGAATATTTTCGGTAGCTTTCCATAGATGGCTTTTATGAGATTGAGAAATGAACCCCTATTCCTACACTCTGAAGGGTTTTTTAATCAGGAAAGCGATGCTGGTATTTTTGTCAAATGTTTTTTCTGGATCTGTTGAGGGACTACAGTGGTTCCTGAGTCTCTTCTTTTGCTGGATATGTGATGTATCACGCCTGATCGATTTGCGCATTTTGAACCACGCCAGAACTCTTGCGGGATGAATCCCACTTCTGTTCTCATGATGGATAATCGTTTACCGTAATTGTTGGATTCTAGCTAGCCAGAATCTGGTTGAGGATTTTGGCATCTATATTCATTAGGGAAATTGGTCTGTAATTCTTCTTTGAGGGGTCTTGCCTGTTTTGCGGATCAAGGTAATATTGGCCTCATAGAATGAGTTTGTAGCTCTGTTTCTATTTTTAAATAGCTTTAGGAGAATAGGTATTTCTTCTTTGAATGATTATAGAATTCCCCCGAGGAAACCGTCCGGCCTGGAGTTTTGTTGACATTGAAGGTTGGTTGCGATCACTGTGGCTCAATCTATTCATAATTAATGGGCCTTCGTTTAAAAAGTCAATTTCTTCCTGTTTGGTCTTGCAGTATATAGGTTTCGAAGCCTCCATCTCTTCCAGACTGCTTAATTTATTGGCATATAGCTGTTTGTAAAAAGTTTCTAATAATCATTCCAATTTTCATTGGTGTTGGTCATGACCTCTCCTTTTCATTCATAATTTTATTAATTTAGGTCCTTTCTCTATCTCATTTGTATAAGTCTTGCCAAGTGTTTTTGTAAATTTTATTGATTCTCTCAAAGAACCAGCTTCTAGTCCTGTTGATCTGCTCTACTGTACTTCTGGTTTCTAGTTCGCATTGATTTCTGCTCTTGAAGTTTTGGTCTCAACTGCTTTCTCGTGAGTGGATTAGGTATGTCCTCTGTTGCTATTCCAGCTTTTTGAGGTGAGAATATAAAACTGCATTTAGATTTTTCTATTCTTTTGAGTGAGGCTTGGATGGCTATGTATTCCCCTTAGGACTGCCTTTGCAGTATCCCATAGGTTTTGGACCATTGTGTTTTCATTCCCGTTGGTCTCCATAAATTGTTTAAATATATTTTTGATTTCCTGGTTCATTGGGTCATTCCTGAGCAGGATGGTTCTTAGTTTCCAAGTGTTTGAGTTTTTTTCCAAAATCTTCCTTGTTTTTGAGTTCCAATTTCAGAGTGTTGTGCTCTGAGAATATGAGGGGATAATTTCAGTTTTTCGTATCAGTTGAGACCTGATTTGTGTCCCAGAACATGGTCTAATCTTGAGAATGTTCCATGGGCATTAGAATAGAATGAGTATTCTTTTGGTTCTGGGGTTGTGTGTTCTTATATATATCTATGTGAGGGTCTAACTCCGGCCTAGCATGGCATTCAAAGCTCATGTTTCGTATGTTGGTTTTCTTTGCTCCGGGTGCTCTGTCTGTTAGGTTGATAGTGGAGTGTTGATGTTCCTACTATTAATGTATTTTTATCTATATATCTCTTTATTCCAGTTAAGAGTTGGCTTCTTGTGTATCTTGTTGCCTCTGTTGGGGCATATATATTTATAATTGTCATATCCACTTGTTGGATACATCCTTAAGAATAATATAGTGCCCTTATGTCTCTAACTATAGTCTTTAGTTTCAAATCCAATCTGGTTCGGATACGAGAATTGCTACCCCAGCTTCTTTCTTTAGGTCCATTGGCGCGAAAGATGGTATTCCATTCCTTTTCTTTTTAGTCTGAATGGTATTCTTTAGGTTCAAAAATGTGAGTGTTTTGTAGACAGCAAATGATGGGTCATGTCTTTTTATCCAATCAGAAACCCTGGTGGTGTTTTATGGGAGCATTTTAGGCCATTTACATTGAGACGGATTATTGAGAGATGTGATTTTAATGATGCCATATTGCCAGTAAAGTCTTTGTTTCCCATAGATTGTGACTTTATGTTCTCTATCACTCTTGGGGCCTTTTACTTTTATAGAACGCCCCCTTAATATCTCCTGTAGGGCTGGTTTTCAGGGTTGGAAAAAAAAAATTGGTCAATGAATAATTTCATTCTTGGAAGGTTCTTTATTTCTCCACAGAATTCTGAATGATAGCCTTGCTGGATAAAGGATACTTCTTGGCTGTATTGTTTTTCTCTTGAAAGAGATTTAAAATGCTTCAACCCTTTCTTTATTCATTCCAGGTCTGGTAGAGAGGTCGTAGGACATAATTCTGATTATCTGCCCCTTTGGTACGGAGAAATTTCCTTTCTTTGCCCCGGTCGCTTTCAACAATACGGTATCCTTGCATCTAATATTTGCGAATGCACTATGACGTGACGGGTGTGGGGTTTGTTTCGGTTGAGCTTGGAAGGGGTCCTCTCTGCCTCTTGGACAATGAATGTTTGTTTCCCTTTTGCTGATTAGGAAGTTTTCAGCTATAATTTGTTCAAATATCTCTTTCTAGACCTCTGTTTTCTACGTCCTCAGGAATGCTGGCATGATTCTGACACTGGAACGGCTTTTATTGAGTCAGTCATTTCCCCGGTAACCTTACATTCCTGTGTGTGGATTTTTTTGAGTCCACAGATTCTCTTTTTAGCTTCCCTACTAACCCATCTTCCACCCGGCTGATACGTCCTGCCTCATTCAATTTCGGCCAACAGAGCCTCTTAGTTTTTGACTGCATTTGGCCCTAGAATTTTTAATTCTACACAGATTCTTCGCTCTCACAAGAGCTGCCCCCTCTTAGAGATTCTATGTTCTCATTAACAATTTTGTCAATATTTTTTCAAGTCTACAAATCATCTTGACCATTGTTACTCTGAAATCCATTTCTGATAATTTGTTATATTCATATCCATAGTTCTTGTGGCAGAGGCCACAAACTTATTTTGTCTTTCTTTGCTGGGGGACTTCTCCTCATTCAGATGAGGGATAGGTTGTGGTGTTGTCCAGAGCACAAATTATTGACTACGACCCAGGCCATGCGCTCTTGTTTTATAGGGATCTTTAGGTATGGGGGCTTCCTTGATTTCAGCCTGCCTTCTGAGGTAGGGGCCTGCCGTAAGCCGATACTTTGGGCAACCCTGTTTGGCAGCCCTGTGCACCCTGCGAAGGGGATGGGGTGGGCACACTGTGAGCCGAAGTCTCTTCCAGGCTTTTCCGGCGGCTTTCCCAGTGGTTTGCTGTGCTTGAGAGTCAGAGCAGCAGTGGTCAATCTCGCCTCTGTCTCAGAACAGATGGATTTCATTGTGACCATTCTCCACTGATGTTCTGGCCACTCTGTTTCTTGTTGGTGCTGCTCAACCCCCTTCTGCACTGTCCAGGATGTTAGCCCCACACCTGGCTTCCGAGCTCTCACCTACAGGGCCAGTGTCTCTCTGTCTGTGTTTCTAACACCGCCAGCCGCCCCTGCATGCTCCAGGAGCTTTATGTGTCTCTTTCTTACACACATTTGCACAAGCTTCCGTTTTCATGACAGAGGACTGTGAGATGCCAGATGGTTTCTCTACGGTACCTCTTCGTGACACCAGTATATGGCACTTTCCTTTATGTTTTTCTTAGGCACTTGTAATAAACGTTTCATCTTCAAGACTGAAGACTTGATCAAAGATGGCTTCGCACAACAGTTCTTTCCAAAAGTTGGTTCACTCCTCCCTTCCTTTATGCTTTTTATTCCCAATCAGACACATGCTTCCATCATCATGACAGATTATGGGACTTGGTATGGAAAACCCTTCATGCTACCTCTTCTTCCTGAGATTACATCTATGGCTGTTTCCCTTAAGGTTCAACACACGATTGGTAAACCCTGCTGTTTTCATCACTGATCAACGTTGCCTTGTCTCTGCAAAACATGGTTCGCTGAATTGACTGGATGGCACTTTCCTTTCGTTTTCACACAACTTTTGAAGGGCTTTCCTCCTCATGACTGATGTGAGTTGAGAGATGCTTTCCTTGTAGTGTTCTTACATGGTTCAACAAAAGGCATTATCTTGATGCTTGCAGGCACAGTTTTGTACAATGCTCCCAATTCATGACACCAGATGTGAGGTGCAAGACGCTTTTATATAGAGTGTTCTCTCCTTGAGTAAAGTAGGTGTCCCTTTCCCTATGCATTTGTAGACACTTTTGAAAATCTTGACATCTTCCTAACAGAAGATGTGACTTGGATGAGGGTGTCCATTCGGTGTTCTGACTGAGATTTGGGTATATTGTTCTTTCCTTAAGGTTCAACGCACGTATTGGACAACGCATATATATTCCTGGGTCACCATGTTACTTCGATGTTGCCTATCAACACTGACCTGGTACTCACAACTACTTAGGACCTCTCCTTATGCTTTCACTCACACTTCTGCATGTACTTCCATCTTCATTACAGAAGATGTGAGTTGGGAGATCTTTTCCAAGGGTGTTCTTACCTGAGCATACAGCATGTTCCTTAGGTTTTCATACAGTTTTGGAACATACATCCATCTTCATGAAGGTAGTTGTGATTTGGAAGGTTGTCTCTAGATGGTGCTCTTTCTTAGTGTTAAGCATATGGCACTTCTCTTACGGTTCAACAGAGATATTTGAAAATCTCTCTTCATACATCAGGATGTTTGAAATCTCTTCCTCTATACAGAACATTGGTGCTCAGAGTCGAGTAAATGGCATTTCTTTACACATTCCCTCACCCTTTAGCCAATGCTTCCAGGGTCATGTGAAAAGATGTTTCAGAGGGTATTCTATGGAGTTCTCTTGTAAAGTTAAGCATACGATAATTCCCTTAAGCTGAGAAACACTCTCTTGTATATGCTTCCAGCTTCATGAAAGAACACGTGCCTTTAAAGATGGATTAGGTACTGTCCTTTTTTGGAGCCATGTCTCTGCCACTTTCCTTATGTTTTCACCACAACGTTGCAAACATTTTCGTCTTCATGATAGAAGTCGTGGTTTGTAAGATGCTATCTACCCAGTGCTCTCACCTACTAAGTTTATGGCACTTTCCTTAAGTTTCAACACATAGGGAAGAAAACCCTGGTTGATCCATTTGTCAGGAGGTGGGTTCGATATCGTTTTCTATCTAGACAGATTTGGTTCTCAGAATTAAGTAGACAGCCCTTTCTCTTACGCGCAGGTTGCGGTCACACCTGCCAAGGCTTCCATCTTCACAACAGAAGTTGTGAGTTGAGACATGATGTCTATACAAAGCTCCTTTCATAGAGGCGAGGCAACGCGCTTTATGCATCTCTTTTGTACACACTTTTCACATGATTCCTTTTTCATGCCAGAAGACAGTGGAGATGCAGGGCGCTCTGGGTGGAACAGCAGTTAAGCGTCTGCCTTCAGCCAGGGCGTGATCCTCGGCATTGTGGGATCGAGCCCCCACATCAGGCTCTCCCGCTGTGAGCCTGCTTCTTCCTCTCCTACTCCCCTGCTTGTGTTCCCCTCTCACTGGCTGTTTTGCTGTCAAATTAATAAAATGAAATCTTAAAACAAAAGAAAAGAAGCGGGTTGTAGATCGATAAAAGAAATGACCCATCCATTTGCTGTCTACAGAGACTCATTTCGAACCCAAAGATGCATTCAGACTAAGAGTAAGGGGATGGAGTACCATCTTCCACGCAAATGGATTTCAAAAGCAAGCTGGGGTAGCAATTTCATATCAGATAAATTGATTTTAAACTAGTGACTATTGTTAGAGATGCAGAAGGGTACTATATTATTCTTAAAGGAAGTATTCAAATAAGTGGATATGACAATATAAATATATATGCCCCCAACAGGAGCAGCAAGATACACAAGCCAACTCTTTAACCAGAATAAAGAGACATATAAAATAAAAATATACATTAGTAGGGACCAACACCCACTATCAGAAATAGACAGAACACCCTGGCAAAAACTAAGCAAAGAATCAAAGGCTTTGAATGCCATACTCGACAAGTTGGACCTCATAGATATATATAGAACACTACACCCCAGAACCAAAGAATACTCATTCTATTCTAATGCCCATGGAACATTTTCCTTCTCAAGAATAGACCATGTTCTGGGACACAAAACAGGCCTCAACCGATACCAAAAGATTGAAATTAGTCCCGCGCATAAGCTCCTCAGACCACAACGCCTGAAATCAAACCTCAACCATAAGGAAAAATTTGGAAGAAACTCAGATACCTTGGAGACTCAAGAACCATCCTCCTGCTCAGGAACACTCGATAAACCAGGAAATCAAAAAATCAAATTAAACAATTCTATGGAGACCAATGGGAATGGAAAATACAACAGTCTAAAATCTCTATGGGATACTGCAAAGGCAGTCCTAAGGGGGGAAATACATACATCCAAGCTCACTCAAAAGAATAGAAAAATCTAAAATGCGGTTTTTATATTCTCACTCTTCAAGAAGCTGGAACAGCAACAGAGGGACAGGCCTAATCCACGCACGATAGAAGTAGTTGACCAAAATTAGAGCTGAAATCAATCAAGCAGAAACCAGAAGTACAGTAGAGCAGATCAACAGGACTATTAGAAGCTGGTTCTTTTTGAGAGAATCAATAAAATTGAGAGACTACTGGCAACGCCTCATCCAGGTAAAGAAAAGAGAAAGGACCTCGGAATATTAATATTATGAATGAAAAAGGAGAGGTCACGACATGAACACCATTGAAATTGGAAGGATAATTAGAAATTTTATCAACAGCTATATGCCAATAAACTAAGCAATCCGAAGAGATGGAATCCTTCCTGGAAACCTATAAACTACCAAGATTGAAACAGAAAGAAACTGATTTCTTTAAACAGGCCAATTAATGATGAAGAAATTGAGTCAGTGATAAACAACCTTCCAAATAACAAAACTCCAGGCCCGGACGGTTTTCCTGGGGAATTCTACCAAACATTCGCTAAAGAAGAAATAATACCTACTCTCCTAAAGCTATTTCAAAAAATAGAAACAGAAGGAAACTCTATACCAAACTCATTCTATGAGACCAATATTCCTTGATCCCCAACCAGGCAAAGACCCCTCAAAAAGGAGAATTACAGACCGATTTCCCTAATGAATATGGACGCCAAAATCCTCAACAAGATACTTAAGCAATAAATCCAACAGTACATTAAAAGAATTACCCATCACGATCAAGTGGGATTCATACCTGATGCAAGCGTGCTTCAATATTCGCAGAATCCATCAGCGGATATATCATATCAACAAGAAAAGACCTTGTGAATCATATGATCCTTCCCAATTGATGCCAAAAGCATTTGACAAAATACAGCATCCTTTCCTGATTAAACCCTTCAGAGTGTAGGAATAGAGGGTACATTTCAATCTCATAAAAGCCATCTATGAAAAGCCTAATGCAAATATCATTTCAATGGGGAAAAGCTGGAAGCCTTTCCCAAGATCAGGAACTCGACAAGGATGCCCACTCGCCACTATTATTCAACATCGTACTGGAAGTCTTTGCAAAGAGCAATCACCGACGACAAAGGGATCAAAGGTATTCAAATCGCAAAGAAGAAGTCAAAATGTCTCTCTTCGTGAGATGACATGATACTCTATATGGAAAACCCAAAAGAAGCCACTCCCAAAACTATTAGTTATAGGTATACCCAGTAATGTGGTGGGATATAAAATTAATGCTCAGAAATCAGTTGCATTTCTGTACACGAATAATGAGACCAAAGAAAGAGAAATTAGGAATCCAATTTATTTACAATAGCACCAAAAACCGCACGCTACCTTAGAATTAACCAGAGACGTAAAGGACCTATATTCTAGAAACTATAAATCACTTTGAAAGACATTAAGGAAGACATAAAAGATGGAAAGGTATTCCATGCTCAAGGATCAGAAGAATTAACATAGTTAAATAACCATGCTACCCAGAGCCATCTACACTTTCAATGCTATCCCGTATCAAAATACTGAGAATATTTTTTTCAAAGAACTGGAACAAAGAAATCCTTAAATTTGCATGGAAACAGAAAAAGCCATGAATCTCCAAGGAACTGTTGAAAGGAAAAATAAAGCTGGGGCATCACAATGCCAGATTTCGAGTTTGTACTACAAAAAGCTGTGATCACAAAGACAGCATGATACTGGGCAGCCAAAAGCAGACACATAGACCAATGGAACAGAATAGAGAACAGAGAAATGACCCTCGGCTCTTCTTGTGCAGCACATTTGAGCAAGGAGGAAAAACATCCGGTGGAAAAAAAGTCTCTTCAATAAATGGTGCTGGGAAATTGGACATACATGCAAAAGAACGAAACTTGACCACTATCTCACACCATACACAAAAATAAACTCCAAATGGATGAAAGACTCCTTCATGGGAATCCATCAAAAATTCTAGAGGAGAACATAGGCAGCAACCTCCAATTTACATCGGCCAAAACAACCTTTTCATGATACATCCTCAAAGGCAAGAGAGTAAAAGATACAATGAATTTATGGGACTTCATCAAGATTGCAAAAGTTTCGGCACAGTCAAGGAAAAACAGAAAAATCAAAGAGGCAGTCACGAATGGGCTAAATATATTTGCAAATGATACTAGAGATAAAGGACTGCATCCAAGACTACAAAGAACTTTCAAACTCAACAGCTACGAGAAACAAATAAATCAAAAATGGGCAGAAGATATGAACAGACACTTTTCCAATGAAGACATACAAATGGCTAACAGACACATGAAAATGTTCAAAATCATTAGCCATCAAAGAAATTCAAATCAAAACCACACTGAGATACCACCTTACGCCAGTTAGAATGGCAAAATAGACAGAGCAAGAGACAACAATTAAGTTGGAGAGGATGAGAAAGGGGATCCCTCCCTACATTGCTGGTGGAATGCAAGTTGGTACAGCCACCTGGAAAACAGTGTGGAGGTCCCTAAAAAGTTAAAAAAATTGAGCTACCTTATGATCCACAGCCATTGCACTACTGGGTGTTTACCCCAAAGATATAGACGTAGTGAAAGAGAAGGCCATATGCACCCCAATGTTCACAGCAGCAATGTCCACAATAGCCAAACCGCGAAGGGAGCCGAGATGCCCTTTCAACAGATGACTGGATTAAGAAGTTGTGGTCCATATATACAATGGAATATTACTCGAAGCATCAGAAAGAACGAAGTTCTCAACATTTGCTACAACATGGATGGCACTGAGGAGCTAATGCTAAGTGAAATAAGTCGGGTTGGTGAGAAAGACAACTATCATATGATTTCTCTCATCTATGGAACAAAAGAACTAGGAAGATTGGTAGGAGAAGAAAGGATAAAAAGAAAGGGGGGGGGTAAATCAGAAGGGGAATGAAACATGAGACTATGGACTATGAGAAACAAACTGAGGGCAGCCTTGGTGAAGGGATGTGGGGGGTGGGAAAATGGGATAGACCGTAAGGGAGGGCACGTATTGCATTGTGCACTCAGGTGTTATACGCACCACGAATCATCGAGCCTTACATCGGAACCGGGATGCACAAACATAATAAAACATTAAAAAAAGAAAAAAAAAGAAAAACTGTGAGATGCAAGATGCTTTCTCTATGGTGTTCTTTCAGAGACTTCAGTATATGGCACTTTCCTTATGTTTTCTTAGACGCCTGTTGAAATGCTTTCATCTTCATGATCGAATACGTGAGGTGAAAGATGGCTTCGATACAATATTCTGTCTTAAATTATTCGGTTATTAGTCTCCTTCCTCATGCTTCTTTCCTTTCCCACTCTGAAACATTCTTCCATCATCATGACAGACGACGGGAGTTGGAAGACTGTTTCCATGCACTCCTATTACTGAGAGTTACATCTGGGGCTGTTTCCTTAAGTGAACCTTAAGGAAACACATATAGGGAAGCCCTAGTGTCTTCACTGATCAAAGTTGCCATCTCTACACAAACTCTTTAGCTAATTGACTGATTGCACTTTCTTTTTGTTTTCACACAACCTTTTCGAACGGCTTTCATCCTCATGAAAGAAGTGAGTTGAGTGATGCTTTCAGGTAGTATTATTACAGTTCTAAACGGCGCATTATCTTGATGTCGCAGGCACTGTTTTGCACAATGCTCCCACTTCATGAGAAAAGATGTGAGGTGCAAGATGCTTAGATAGAGTATCTTCCTAGTGTAAAGTAGGTGACACCTTCCTTTATGCATTCGTAGACACTTGAAAATCTCATATCATCCTCACAGAAGCTGTGATTGAAGATGGTGTCCATTCGGTGTTCTGACTGAGATTTGCATATAGTGCCTCTTTTCCTTAAGGTTCAAGGCACGTGCTGGACAACGGGTGTATATTCATGGGTCGCCATGTTACTCTTCGATGTTGCCTTCTATCAACACGGAGTTGTTTCTCACAACTACTTAGATAGGACCTCTCCTTATGCTTCACTTCACTTCTGCAAGTACTCCCATCTTCATTACAGAAGATGTGAGTTGGAAAGATTTTTCCCCAAGGGTGTTCTTACCTGAGCATACAGAATTTTCCTTAGGTTTCATGCAGATTTTAGAACATGTACATCCACCCTCATGAACTTGATTTGGAAAGTTGTTCCAGGTGGTGCTCTTTAAATAGTGCTAAGCTGCATGGCACTTCTTTTACCGTCTTGAACACAGATATTTGAAAAGCTTCTCTTCATGCATCAGGATGTTTGAAGTTTCTATTCTCTATACAGAACCTTGGTGCTCACAGAGGAGTAAACGTCATTTCTTTTATAAGCGTTCCTTTTACTTCCTTGAGCCAATAAGTTGCAGCCTCATGAGAGTAAGATCTGAGTTTTGTGACAGTGTCCTACGGATTTCCTCATAAAGTACAAGGCATTTATTAGAATTCCTTTATGCCGTGAGAAACACTTCGGAGAATGCTTCCAACGTAAAAAGAAGACGCGTCTTGAAGGATGGATTCGGGCACGGTCCTTTTCTTAAGCCAAGTCTCTGCCACTTTCCTATAAGCCAGGGCAATGATGCAAACGTTTCCATCTTCATGACAGAATTTGTTGGTTGAGATGCTATCTACCCAGTAGCTCTCACCACTATTAAGTTTATGGCACTTCAAGGTTCAACACACAGGAAGGAAACCCGGTTGATCCATTTGTCAGAGGTTATTTGATATTGTTTTATCTATTAGATTTGTTCTTGTGAATTGGTGACGGCACTTTTGCGAGCCGCCGCATATTATTCACAAGGCTTCCTCGGCCTTTCACTACAGAAGCTGTGAGCTGAGACATGGTGGCCTACCATGAGCGGTTCCTGTATAGAGTGAAACAACGCTGCTTTATGCCTGTTTTCACAGACAGCTCTCGTGGCACATACTCCGCTTTTTAGTGTGACAGAAGATCAGATGCAAGATGCTTTCTCTATGGTGTTCTTCGTGGACTTTCAGTATATGGCATTTTCCCCTATGTTTCTTAGACACCTGTGCTTAATAGTTTCATCTTACGACCGAAGATGTGTCGCCAGGTGAATGCAGGATGGCTTTGATACAATGTTCTTCCTTGAAGATTGGTTAGTGGCCCTTTATGCTATTCTCCCACTCTTGCAACATGCTTCCATCATCATGACAGAGGATGGGAGTTGGAAGACCCTTACCATGCTCTTCTTACTGAGAGTTACGTCTATGGCAGTTTCCTTAAGGTTCAACACACATATTGGAAAACCCTGGTGTCTTCAGTGATCAACGTTACCGTCTCTCTGCACAAACCTGATTCACTGAATGGAGTGATGGCACTTTCTTTTCGTTTTCACACAACATTTTTGATCGGCATCCTCTTTTTTTGGAAATTTTGTTTGGAAATTTTAATATGCCTTTCTCAATATCTGATGGAAAAAGCAGACAAAACATTGGTAACAAATGTGACCTAATTGACGTCTATGTAATATTGCATAATACGTGCAGAATACATTATTTCCAGTGGTCATAGACTATTTACCCAAACAGATGATATGTTGTTCCATGAATCATGTCTACATTTTAACATCCTGAAACTAACTAGATTCTATTCTTAGGCCACCAAGGAATAGAGCCCGAGTCCTCACGTAGTGCCAGGCCACATCTTCAGGAAATCCCCTCTCCATGTTTAAAAATTCAATGTAACTCTTTGCGGCATATCCTAAGGGTCAGAGAGGGAATCGCAATGGACATTTTCCACCTTTTCTACATCAGGCTCGGCCACACAACGGTCTCTTTTGTCTCTGAAGAGCACTGACTATCCTAACATAGACAGGACTTAAGCCTCCTATCAGAGTTCTGCATGTCCCAGGCACACCTGGCAGCCTTGGTTTCAGCCTCCACACACACTCCTCCAGCTTTCCTTTCTGGTGGCATTGTGTTAAGGTAGTCAACATAGCCATATGGAGATGAGAAGCTCCCCACTCCTAGTGATGATGTTGCTATTGTCCCCACCAAGCTAATAACATGATTTCTGAGAGAATTACAACAAAATAGCAGTTTCTTGACCTTCATGAAAGTGTGAAAATCATCTTGTGAGTCATCTTCGAAACACGGTTTCACTCATGTGTGTTCTTTTTTCTCTGGAAAAAGCATATAGACCCAATGGTAATTATGGCTCCTGAGTTATCTCCGTTTCGGGAGAATCCACACTATTCTGGAGAGCATTCTCCTCGTAAAACTTTTCAACTGGGGTGTAGATAGAATGAGTCCATTTTAGATGGATAGACAAAGGCTCAGAAATGATATGAATTACAGAGGATTTTAGTGTCAGAAACCTAAGTGGGATCTCCAAACTGACCTAAATCCCTTGTTCTTCCATGCAAGGTACCATTTCGCTCTACCCCTGGTCTTCACCTGGAAACCTAGGAAGTGTATTAGGATTTTCTTGTTGTGTGGCCAAATGGAATGAATTCGGGCTGCCTTTTTCACCTCTGCCTATCATGATCACGAAGATAATTCTTCAGTGGAGGACCTCTTGAGTTTGAGAGACTTAAAGATCCCTAGGAATAGAGATACTATACTATTTTTCTGATATTAAAGTGACTGAAAGAACTATGCTTCTTTTTAATTGATGGAGGCTCTGGTCTGTAGAGTGGTGTCCTGTAAGGTCGGAAAATAGTATTTAAAAGCAGTTAGCCTCTCTTCTACAGAGTGAGACAATGTGTGTTTCTGAAGATTTCCTAAATAGTCCCCTTACCTGTGATTATTTATTCCCAACCATCGTAGCATTTTATGTTACGATTATGATTTAATATACAATGTTGTGGAGAGAAAGAACTTAGTGTATCCAGGGCACTTCTTCATGTTGTGACAGTGAGCTATTCTGTTGTATTCTGTAGTCCAAGGGAATGGTGCCGGTGACATCTCTAAGATGTTCAAAATTCTGACTGCAAATGATCTCATGTTTCAGAGATTTGGGCAGGACACAAGGGAGGAGTCCAGAGACTCATTTTCTTTAGCTGCCTCTGTTACCTGTAAGCACTATGGAGCAGGTAACCTTCTGTAGGGGTCCTTTGGATGTCTCTTTACTTCATTGAAAGGTGTTTCATCTCAATGCCCACCATTTGGTAGTGATGATAAGGATAAGAGTAATTTTTATAAATATACTCATCTGTGAGGCCTGGATCTTGGCCTCCCAGGAAAGCTCTCCTTTAACATTTTACCCAGCTCAAAATGACTGGGCAAACCCTCAAAGCATGGGCCCTATTTCTGCCCCCAGCACTTATTGTCCATATGCATCAAAAAGAAAAAGAGAACCAAAAAATGCCTTTGCCAACATCAAGGTGAGAACACAAAAGAACCTTTCTTGCTCCCATAAGATTAAAGTCATACTGATTTGTACATACTGAAAACATAAGAAAAAGTCTGTCACTTTCTGGAACCTTCTTCCTCATCGTGATGTATAACTGTACGTAGTACAACTCAGAACAAATATATGACCCTGCCTCAATAGCCTCCTTCCCTGGAGCACTCCTCTTCTCTTTTGTGAAGATTGTGTTCCCAGGCAGCTGTCCTTGGACTTGGGTTTGAATAAAACTCTCTTCCTTCCTCTCTAAAATGTTTTGGTGTGTGCTGTTCCTTCCATTTCAGTGTCGACAACACTCTGTTTTCAAGTGAAAAATAAATGTTCCTGGTTCACAACCACGACAGAACAGAAGGCCGGCTTTTCCTTCCTTCCCTGTAGAACTAAGCATGTGTATATAGATTGCAGCACAAATGGGCTCACCCTAGAAGGATGTTTTGAAGGTCTGAGAAGCACTATGCACTCCATGGGTGAGACAAGAAGGCAAAGCTATTCCCGCTTGGAGCATTCCTTTTGGCGCTTAAAATTGCCTTGATATGCATAAAAATATTACTTTAAAGCCTATTGGGAAACAGTCTGAGAGCAGCCGCTGACCTTACAGGAACCAGGCACACCCTTGCAGGAAGGGTTGGTGCAGAAGGGAAGGGCAGGGCTCCTGAGGGATCTCGTAGCCAGGAGGGGTCCACGAAAGGGGCCGTGTGTGTGTGTGTGTGTGTGTGTGTGTGTGTGGTGTGATTAAAGCCCTGCCCATGATCCCCCGGCCATGCCTGCTCAGGGCGTTTAGCCAAGGAGGTGCCTCCTGGACCTCCTGCACTTGCAGAGTTGTGAGTCATGGGGCCGGTTGCCTGGCATTCAAGGAGTTGGAAGCATCATACTCCCAAGCAATCACCCCATGGGGTGGAGCCACGCCCCTTGTGCAGATCCAGGAGCAGCCCATGGGGGCGGACGCAGACCAGGAGCCAAGGCAGAAGTGGAGTTTTGAGAGAGTGGACCTGTGGAGTTCCTGGCTGGGTGAGTGCATGCTGTGTGGCCATAGGTGGGCTTTCTGGGAGAAACCCTGCAAGAGGCGGGTTCTGAAGGGCATGTTGAGAGAGTTCACTGCGGAGACTCAGGTTTCTTTCCTTTTTCCCTTGAAAGCCCCTTTTTCAAGCCTAGTCTCCGTCTAACTGGCCATACACCCCAGACCCAGGAACTCTAGGGCACCCGCCACAAAGCTTGGATGGTTCGCACACATTCTTGGTGGGTTTCCCCGTGTCTCTGGTGGAAGAGCGGTAGTGGTATATAGTGCGCGACCGGCGACAGTCCTTAACTTCAGTGCAGCGGTGCCCTGTCCCCCCCGACACAGTGCAGGTAATGGACCTTGAGCAGTTCCCCGAGTTCAGCAGGGTATTCCCTGTTCCCTCAGGCACAGGTGTGGCGCTAGGAAGGCCCAGAGCCGTTACCCAACTTCAGCATTGTGCTAGCTGTTTCCTGGGAATGGTGGCAATGGGCTGGGAGATAATTACTACTAAAAGACAAGTCTATGTTTCCCCTTCTCCCAGAAACCACAGCAGGTGTGCAGGCTTTAGGTCCGAGGAGCTGCTTCTCCCCATCTGACAACACTTCTCTGCTCTGGCTCCGCGAGACCCGACGTTCTGAACGTCTGCATCTGAGTCAGTGAGGCAGCTTGACACGGGATCCAGCATTCAGAGAAAGCGGCAGGTCCATTTGGAGAAATGTCATATCCACATCAGGACTGGAAGTAAAACCTCTCATTAACCCACCATCTCCTGGGTTTTTCTCTTTTCTCTAGTTGAGCCAAGGAAGTAAAACTACAATAGTTGTCGCCGCTCTGAATTTGGTGAAGGAGGTACTAGTTTCTGAGCTTGGAGCACTTTGCAGGGGATCCCATTTTCTGTTCACTGGACTGCTTTATGAAATTGTATTTGAAACAGCTTGTTTCCTAGAAACACTCTTTCATTAGAAAGGGAAGGTGAGGTTTACTCTTTATCTATTTTTAAGATATACGTTGACAGTGTTTATACAGTTGGGCCTAAGATATGGCAGAGTGGCCACCATTTAGTGTTAGATGGCTTTTTGTCAGTCACATACAAATATGGATGATGTCTTTCCACTGTCAAAGGTGATGTTTCATCACTGATTAGTCTTTTTCATCCCAGACTTACAATGGGGGTCGAGGGAAAATTCAAAATTATTCAGAGCAGCATCGTTTTCTGTTTAAAAATATAGGCTGGTGATGGGTAGTAAGGAGGGCAATAATATGTTGCATGTGGTACTGGGTGTTTTGGCAAACCTAATGTATCATCGAAATTTACTGTACTGTATGGAGACTATAACATTATGTGTAATAAAAACAATAAAAAAATAAAAGGTAAACCTTTGTGTATCTAACTATACCAGATGTATCATCTCGATATTTTGAAGTGCCATATTCAATCTGCTGCTTCTTTGGTGGTGGAGTCAGAGGAGAGTCTTTGGGAATTCCTTTCTTGATAGAGGCATGGTGGCAGTTTCACCTGTAGGCTGTACAGGGGCCCTGGGCTGAGTTCTGAACTGCTTTACTGAAGCTGGGTGAGCCAGGTTATGCCAAAGAGTTTCTGTGTCTTTCCCTATGAGATTGACAAAAACCGGCCTATCCCACGGAAAATCTTTCAATACGTGCAAACATGCTCCAACTGCCTGTGCAAGGGAGAGTGCAAATACCATACACTGATCCTGGAGAGACCACAGGGCCCAAGGCACAGACTGACCCTTCCACTCATCCCGAGGGCGGTTTTGTTCGCTGCAAGTTAAACCGACAACGAACACAGCACGATAATTTGGAGGCAGAAAACGGCTTCCGACCAGACAAATGGTCTTGATGTGGAGAAAACCTATTCCAAAGTGGTGGGTAGCAGGTAAACAAATGCCACACACTTCAGTGTACAGAAACAACATTCCCAGAGCATGGTCTAAGCCCTGACATCGTAATACCGTGCTTTGGAGCAGCCGAGGGACAGCCGAGGCCCACGGTCCTGAGACCCTCTTTGCCAAAAGCCAAGCTCCACCGGAAAAGTTTTCCTGAGTGCAGACCCTGAGTCACAAGCTGGTTGTGGCAGTAAAGCAAATGCCACTCACTCTCTGGAAGAAACACAGTGCCCAGCCATGTTCTAAGCCCTCATCCTCCCTGGGCTTCTGGCAGCAGGAGTGAAGAGGAGCAGAGCACTGGGACCTTTGACAAAAACCGGCTCCCACCGAGAAAGTCTTTTCTCCACGTGCAGACATGCTCCCAGTGCCTGTGGCTAAGGAAGGAAATGCCATACACTGACCTTGGAAGAGACTACAGGGCCCAGGCACAGTCTGAGACCCTATCCATCCATCCGGCGGTTTTTGCTAGCAAAGAGTTCACTCCCAAGGAACACGCGGAGGCCTGAGAACCTTCGGCCCAACGAAGCCTGGTGACACTTGCTTGACTGGAACCTATCCAAGTGGGGTAGCTGAGTCAACAAAATGCCTACACACCCAGGTGAAGAACAACATTGCCAGGCATGTGCCCTAAGCGCCCTCACCTCGCCCCTGTGCTTGGGGAGCCGGAGGACCGCGCAGGCCAGGCCCTGAGGACCCGCTTGGGCACAAAGCCGGCTTCCCACGGAAACAGCTTCTGAGGTGCAGACCTTCTCACAAGGGTGGTGTGGCATGGTAGCAAATGCCCTCCCTTCTTTCTGGAAGAAACCCCAGTGCCCAGCCATATAGTTTAAGCCCTCCCTCCTCCCTGGGCCTTCTGGCAGCAGGAGTGAAAAGAGAGGAGCAAGCACTGGGACCCGCTTGACGAACCGGTCTTCCCCATGGAAAGTCCTTTCCACGTGCAGACATGCTCCCAGTGCCTGGTGGCAAGGTGAAGAAATGCCATACACTGCCGTGGAAGAGACCCATGGGCCCAGGCACGGTCTGACCCCCTTCCTCATCCCGCGGTTTTTGCTAGGCAGGAGTTCAACCCCAAGGAACACAGCCTGGAGACCCCTGGGGCCAGCGGCTTCCAGGCAAAGCTGTGCTGTGGAACTCCATCCCAAGTGGGGAGGCACTCAGGTGAACAAAGATGCCACACACCCAGGTGGTAGAAACAACATTGCCCAAGCATGGTCAAGCCCCCACCTCGTCCCTGTGCTCTGGGGAGCCGGAGGGGACCTACCCGCCACGGCCCCTGAGCCCGTTTGCAAAGCCGGCTTCCCCAGGAGATACAGTTTTCCTGAGGTGCAGACCCTATCCCAAGGTGGTTGGCCAAGGTAAAGCAAATGCCACTCCCTTCTCTGGAAGAAACCCAGTGCTCCAGCCATGTTCTAAGCCCTCCCATCCTCCCCTGGGCTTAAGCTGGAGCAGGAGTGAAAAGAGAGGAGCAAGCACTGGGACCTGTTTGATAAAACCGGTTCCCACGGGAAGTCCTTCTCCGACGTGCAGTGACATGCTTCCCGGTGCCTGTGGTGGAAGGTGGAAGGGAAATGCCATACACTGACCTTGGAAGAGACCACAGGGCCCAGACCCAGTCTTTGACACCCTTCCCATCCGGGCGGTTTTGCTAGCAGGAGTTAACCTAACGAATACAGCCCGGAGACCTCTGGGAGCAAACGGCTTCCGAGAGACAATGGAGTGTCTGTGTGTGGAAATCCTATTGGCTGGGGGTACCCAGGTCAACAAAATGCCTACACACCCAGGTGTGAGAATCAAGCATGTGCCCAGGCATGGTCTAAGCCCCTCACCTCGTCCCTGTGCTTTGGGAGGCTGGAGGACCGAGGGCCCACGGCCCGAGGACCCACTTGGCAAAAGTCCGCTTCCCACGGAGAACAGCATTTCCTGACGGTGCAGACCCTCTCACAAGTGGTTGTGGCAAGGTAAAAGCAAATGCACTCCACTCTCTGGAAGAAACCACAGTGCCCAGCCATGTTCTAAGCCCTCCATCCTCCCTGGGCTTGCAGCAGAGTGAAAAGAGAGGAGCACGAGCACTGGGACACATTTGACAAAACCGGCTTCCTACTCACGAAAGTCTTTCTAGGCAGACAGCTCCCAGTGTGCTGGCAAGGTGAAGAAAATGCCATACTGACCTGGAAGAGACCACAGGGCCCAGGCAAGTCTGAGCTCTCTTCCTATCCAGCGTTTTGCTTAGAGGAGTTCAACCCAAGGAACACAGCCAGAGACCTCTGGGGCACATGACTTCGAGGAACAATAGGTGCTTGCTGGAACACTATCACCAAGTGGGGGTAGCAGGTGTAAACAAATGTGCCACACACACACCCAGTGTAGAGAAACAACATTGCCCAGGCATGGTCTAAGCCCTCACCTCGTCCTGGTGCTTTGGGGGCCGGAGGGACACCCGAGCCCTTAGGCCTGAGAGACCCTTTTGGCAAAAAGCCAGCTTCCCGAAACAGTTCCTGAGGTGCAGACCCTCGTCACAGTGGTTGTGGCCAAGGTAAAGAAAATGCCACTCCACTTCTCTGGAAGAAACCACAGTGCCCAGCCATGTTCTAAGCCCTCCCTCCTCCCTGGGCTTCTCGGCAGCAGGAGTGAAAGAGAGGAGCACAGCACTGGACCCATTTTGACAAAAACCCGGCTTCCGACAGGGAAGTCTTCTCCACGTGCAGACATGCTCCCAGTGCCTGAGGGCAGGAAGGAAATGACCATCACACTGACCGTGGAAGAGACCACAGGGCCCAGGCACAGTCTGACCCTTCCCTCATCCCGGCGGGTTTGCTAGCAGGAGTTCAACCCCAAGAAACACAGCCGGAGACCCCTGGGCCAAAACGGCTCCGACTAGAACAAAGGTGCTCTTTCTGTGGAACACCTATCCCAATGTGGGGGTAGCCAGGTAACAAATGCCACACACCCAGGTGAAAAAACACATTGCCAAGCATGGTCTAAGCCCTCACACTCGTCCCTGTGCTTTGGGGAGCCGGATTGGACACCGAGGCCCGAGCCCCTGAAGCCCGACGTTTGGCAAAACCGGCTTCCCACCTGGAAACAGTTTTCCTGGAGTGCAGACCCTATCCCAAGTGGTTGTGTCAAGGTAAATCAAAATGCCTCCCACTTCTGGAAGAAACCAGTGCCCAGCCATGTTCTAAGCTCCTCCTCCTCCCTGGGTCTCTCTGGCAGCAGGAGTGAAAAGAGAGGAGCAAGCACTGGGACCACGTTGGCAAAAACACGCTTCCCACAGGAAAGTCTTTCTCCACGTGCAGACATGCTCCCAGTGCCTGTGGCAAGTGAAGGAAATGCCATACACTGACCTGGAAGAGACCACAGGGCCAGGCACGTCTGAGACCCTCTCCTCATCCCGGCGGTTTTGCTAGCAGGAGTTCAACCCCTACAGGAACACAGCCCGGGAGACCCCTGGGGCAAAAACGGCTTCCGAGGAGACAAATGCTCTTGCTGTGGAAAACCTATCCAAGTGGGGGTAGCCAGGTGAACAAAATGCCACACACCCAGGTGGAAGACAACATGGCCCAGGCATGGTCTAAGCCCTCACCTCGTCCCTGTGCTTGGGAGCGGAGGGGCCTGAGGCCCACGGCCCTGAGGCCCGCTTGGCAAAAGCCGGCCTCCCACGGAAACAGTTTCCTGAGGTGCAGACCCTATCCAAGTGGTGGTGGCAAGGGAAAGCAAATGCCATCCCCTTGTCTGGAAGAAACCCCAGTGCCCAGCCATGTTCTAAGCCCTCCCCTCCTCCCTGGGCTTCTGGCAGCAGGAGTGAAAAGAGAGGAGACAGCACTGGGACCCGTTTGACAAAACCGGTTCCCACGAGAAGTCTTTCTCCGCGTGCAGACATGTTCTCAGTGCCTGTGGCAAGGTGAAGGAAATGCCATACACTGACCTGGAAGAGACCACAGGGCCCAGGAAAGACTCCACCCTCCCTCATCCCGGCGGTTTTGCTAGCAGGAGTTCAACCCCAACGAACACAGCCCGGAGACCTCGGGGCAACGGCTCTGACGAACAATATGCTCTTGTGTGGAAAACCTATCCCAAGTGGGGGTAGCCAGGTCAACAAAATGCCACACACCCAGGTGAAGAAACAACATGCCCAGGTCGGTCTAAGCCCTCACTCGTCCCTGTGCTTTGGGAGCGGAGGGACCGAGGCCCACGGCCCTGAGCCCGTTCAAAAGCGGCTTCCCACGGAAACAGTTTCCTGACAGACCCCTCTCCGTGGTTGTGGCAAAGGTAAAGCAAATGCATCCACTTCTCTGGAAGAAACCCCAGTGCCAGCCATGTTCTAAGCCCTCCATCCTCCTGGGCTTCTGGCAGCAAGAGAAAAGAGAGGAGCACAGCACTGGGACCATTTGACAAAAACCGCTTCCCACTAAAGTCTTTCTCCACGTGAGACATGCTCCCAGTGCGTGTGGTAAGGTGAAGGAAATGCCATACACTGACCTGGAAGAGACCACAGGGCCCAGGCAAGTCTGAGCTCTTCCCTATCCTGGGGGGTTTTGCTAGGAGGAGTTCAACCCCAAGGAACAAAGCCCGAGACCCTGGGGCAAAAAGGCTTCTTGCGAACAATAGGTGCTTGCTTGGAAAACATATCAAAGTGGGGATAGCCAGGTAAACAAATGCCACACACCCAGGTGTAAGAAACAACATTGCCCAGGCATGGTCTAAGCCCCCTCATCGTCCCTGTGCTTTGGGGAGCCGGAGGGACACCCGAGCCCCAGCCCTGAGACCCTTGGCAAAAAGCCGGCTTCACAGAAACAGTTTTCCTGAGGTGCAGCACTCCATAAGTGGTTGTGGCAAGGTAAGCAAAATGCCATCCACTTCTCTGAAGAAACCCTAGTGCCCAGCCATGTTCTAAGCCCTCCCATCCTCCTGGTCTGGCAGCGAGTGAAAAGAGAGGAGCACTGCACTCGGGACCCTTTGACAAAAACCGGCTTCCGACGAGAGTCCTTCTCCACGCAGACATCTCCCCAGTGCCTGTGGCAAGGGTGAAGGAAATGCCATACACTGACTCCGTGAGACAGGGCCCAGGCACAGTCTGAGCCCTTCCCTCATCCCGGCGGTTTGCTAGCAGGAGTTCAACCCAACAACACAGCCCGGAGACCCCTGGGGCAAAAACGGCTTCCGACGAACAATATGCTCTTTCTGTGGAAAACCTATCCCAATGGGGGTATGCCAGGTAAACAAAATGCCACACACCCAGGTGTAAGAAAACATTGCCAGGCATGGCAAGCCCTCACTCGTCCCTGTGCTTTGGGGCCGGAGACACCGAGGCCCAGGCCACGGCCCGAGACCGCTTTGCAAAAAGCGCGCTTCCCACGAGAACAGTTTTCCTGGAGGTGCAGACCCTCTCCCAAGTGGTTGTGGCAAGTAAACAAATGCCTCTCCACTTCTCTGAAGAAAACCCCAGTGCCCAGCCATGTTTCTAAGCCCCCTCCTCCCTGGGCTTCTGGCAGCAGGAGTGAAAAGAGAGGAGCAGAGCACTGGGACCCGTTTGACAAAACACGCTTCCACGAAGTCTTCCACGTGCAGACATGTCTCCCAGGTGCCTGTGGCAAGGGAAGGAAATGCTATACACTGACCTGAAAGACCACAGGGCCCAGGCACGAGTCTGACCCTTCCCTCATCCCGGCGGTTTTGCTAGCAGGAGTTCAACCCAGCGAACAGCCCGGAGACCCCTGGGGCCAAACGGCTTCCGAAACAATATGCTCTTGCTGTGGAAACTCCTATCCCAAGTGGGGGTAGCCAGGTAACAAAATGCCACACACCCAGGTGAAGAAACAACATGGCCCAGGCATGGCTAAGCCCCTCACCTCGTCCCTGTGCTCTGGGGAGCCGGAGGGCCCCGAGGCCCACGGCCCGAGGGCCCGTTGGGCAAAAGCCGGCTTCCACGGAAACAGTTTCTGAGGTGCAGACCCTTCCCAAGGGTGGTGGCAAGGGAAAGCAAATGCCATCCCCTTCTCTGGAAGAAACCCCAGTGCCCAGCCATGTTCTAAGCCCTCCCATCCTCCCTGGGCTTCTGGCAGCAGGAGTGAAAAGAGAGGAGCACAGCACTGGACCCGCTTTGACAGAAACCGGCTTCCCAGAGGAAAGTCCTTTCTCCACGTGCAGACATGCTCCCCAGGCCCTGGCAAGGTGAAGGAAATGCCATACACTGACCTGGAAGAGACCACAGGGCCCAGGCACAGTGAGCCCCTTCCCTCATCCCAGGTTTTGCTAGCAGGAGTTCAACCCCAACGAACACAGCCTGAGACCTGGGCCAAACGGCTTCCGATCAAGCAATAGTTTTGCTGGGAAAACCTATCCCAAGTGGGGGTAGCCAGGTAACAAATGCCACACCCAGGTGGAGAAACAACATGCCCAGGCATGGTCTAAGCCCCTCACTTCCCCTGTGCTTTGGGGGCCGGAGGGACCCCCGAGGCCACGCGCCCTGAGGCTTTGGGCAGAAAGCCGGCTTCCCACGGAAACAGTTTTCTCTGAGTGCAGACCCTATCCAAGTGGTTGTGGCAAGGTAAAGCAAAATGCATCCACTCTCTGGAAGAAACCAGTGCCCAGCCATGTTCTAAGCTCTCCTCCTCCCTAGGCTTCTGGCAGCAGGAGATAAAGAAGAGTGAGCACAGCACTGGGACCTTTGACAAAACCGTGCTTCCCACTAAAAGTTCTTACTGCCGTGCAGTATGCTCCCAAGTGCTGTGGCAAGGTGGAAGGAAATGCCATACACTGACCTGGAAGAGACCACAGGGCCCAGGCAAGTCTGAGTCTCCCCTATCCTGGGGTTTTGCTAGGAGGAGTTCAACCCCGAAAAAAAAGCCCGAGACCCTGGGGCAAAAAAAGGCTTCGAGGAACAATAGGTGCTTGCTTGGAAAACTATCAAATGGGGTAGCCAGGTAGAACAAAATGCCATACACCCAGGTGTAAGACAACATTGCCCAGGCATGGTCTAAGCCCTCAACTCGTCCCCTGTGCTTTGGGGGAGCCGGAGGGACACGAGGCCCCCGGCCCTGAGACCCTTTTGGCCAAAAGCCGGCTTCCCACAGAAACAGTTTTCCTGAGGTGACACTCTCAAAGTGGTTGTGGAAGGTAAAGCAAATGCCATCCACTTCTCTGGAAGAAACCCCAGTGCCAGCCATAATTCTAAGCCCTCCCATCCCTGGGCTTCTGGCAGCAGGAGTGAAAAGAGAGGAGCACAGCACTGGGACCCATTTGACAAAACCGCTTCCGACGAGAAGTCCTTCTCCACGTGGCATGAACTCCCCAGTGCCTGGGGCAAGGTGAAGGAAATGCCATACACTGACCTGGAATAGCACACAGGGCCCAGGCACAGTCTGACTCTTCCCCATCCCGGCGGTTTGCTAGAGGAGTTCAACCCCAACGAACACAGCCCCGAGACCCTGGGGGCCCAAAAAGGCTCCAGCTTTTTTTGGGAAAACCTATCCCAATGGGGGTACCAGGTAAACAAAATGCCACACACCCAGGTGTGAAGAACAACATTGCAGGCATGGTCTAAGCCCTCACTCTCGCCTGTGCTTTGGGGAGCCGGAGACACACCCGAGGCCCACGGCCCTGAGACCGGGTTTGAAAAGCCGGCTTCCCACCGAAACAGTTTTCCTGAAGTGCAGACCTCTCCCAAGTGGTTGTGCAAGTAAACAAATGCCTCCCCTTCTCTGGAAGAAACCCCAGTGCCCAGCCATGTTCTAAGCCCTCCCATCCTCCCCTGGGCTTCTGGCAGCAGGGAGGAAAAGAGAGGAGCACAGCACTGGGACCGTTTGACAAAACCACCTTCCCACTGAGGAAGTCCTTCTCCAATGCAGACATGCTCCCCAGTGCCTGTGGCAAGGTGGAAGGAAATGCCATACACTGACCTGGAAGAGACCACAGGGCCCAGGCAAGTCTGAGCCTCTTCCCTCACTCGGCAGGTTTTGTAGCAGGAGTTCAACCCCAAGAACACAGCCCGAGGACCCTGGGGCCAAACGGCCTCCGACTCGAACAATATGCTCTTGCTTGCTGTGGAAAACCTATCCCAAGTGGGGTAGCAGGTCAACAAAATGCCACACACCCAGGTGGAAGAAACAACATGTGCCAGGCATGGTCTAAGCCCCTCACTCGTCCCTATGTCTGGGGCGAGGATCACCCGGGAGTCCCGAGGACCCTGGCAGAAAGCCCTCCCACGGGAAGCGCCTTAGGAGGTGCAGACCCTATCCCAAGTGGTTGGGCAAGGGAAAGCAAATACATCCCCTTCTCTGGAAGAAACCCCAGTGCTCAGCCATGTTCTAAGCCCTCCCATCCTCCTGGGCTTCTGGCAGCAGGAGTGAAAAGAGGAGGAGCACATACTGGAATTTGACAAAACCGGCTTCCCACGGGAAAGTCTTTCCACGTGCAGACATGCTCCCCAGTGCCTGAGGCAAGGTGAAAGAAATTCCATCACTGACGTGAAGAGACCACAGGGCCCAGGGGTTCGAGCCCTTCCTCATCCCGGCGTTTTGCTAGCAGGAGTTCAACCCCAGAACACAGCCCGAGACCCTGGGGCAAAACGGCTTCCGAGGAGACAATATGATCCTTGCTGTGGAAAACCTATCCCAAGTGGGGGGGAGCCAGGTACAACAAATGCACACACCCAGGTTGAAGAAACAACATGCCCAGGATGGCCAGCCCTACCTCGTCCCTGTGCTTGGGAGCCGGAGGCCCCGAGGCCCACGGCCCTGAGAGCCCCGGGCAAAAGCCGGCTTCCCACGGAAACAGTTCCTGAGGTGCAGACCCCATCCCAAGGGGTGTGGCAAGGTAAAGCAAATGCAATCCACTTCTCTGGAAGAAACCCCAGTGCCCAGCCATGTTCTAAGCCCTCCCCTCACCTAGGCTTCTGGCAAGAGTGAAAAGAGAGGACACAGCACTGGGACCCGTTTGAAAAACCGGTTCCCAGAGGAAAGTCCTTCTCGCAGTGGGACATGCTCCCCAGTGCCTGGGTGGCAGGTGAAGAAATGCCATACACTGACCTGGAAGAGACCACAGGGCCCAGGCACAGTCTGAGCCCTTCCCTCATCCCAGCTTTGCTAGCAGGAGTTCAACCTCAAGGAACACAGCCCAGAGACCTGGGGCAAAACGGCTTCCGAAAACAATAAGCTCTTGCTGTGGAAACCTATCCCAAGTGGGGTAGCCAGGTAACAAAATGCCACACACCCAGGTGGAAGAAACAACATTGCCCAGGGATGGTCTAAGCCCTCACTCGTCCCTGTCTTGGGAGCCGAGGGACCCGAGGCCCACGGCCCTGAGAGCCCGTGGCAAAAGCCGGCTTCCCAGGAAACATGTTCTCTGAGGTGCAGACCTTCTCACAAGGGTGGTGGGTAAGGTGAAAGCAAATTCATCCACTTCTAAGAAACCAGTGCCCAGCCATGTTCTAAGCCCACCCTCTCCCTGGGCTTCTGGCAGTAGACAGGATGAGAGACAGACTGGGACCGCCTTGAAAAACCGGCTTCCACAGGGAGTCCTTCTCCCCACGCAGAATGCTCCTAGTGCCTGGGCAAGGGAAGGAAATGCCATACACTGACGCAGGAAGAGACCACAGGGCCCAGGCACAGTCTGAGCCCTTCCTCATCCGCGCGGTTTTGCTAGCAGGAGTTCAACCAAGGAACACAGCCCGAGACCCCTGGGGCAAACAGCCTGGGAGAACAATATGTTTGCTGGAAAACCATCCCAAGTGGGGGTAGCCAGGTCAACAAATGCCACAAACCCAGGTGTAAGAAACAACATGGCCCAGGCATGGTCTAAGCCCCTCACATCCTGTCCCTGTGCTTGGGAGCCGGAGGGCTCCCCGAGGCCCACGCCCTGAGGCCCGCTGCAGAAAAGCGGCTTCCCACGGAAACAGCTCTGAGTGCAGACCTCATCAAGGGGTGTGGAAGGTAAAGCAAAATGCCATCCCCTTCTGGAAGAAACCCCAGTGCCCAGCCATGTTCTAAGCCCTCCCCCTCCTCCCTGGGCTCTGGCAGCAGGAGTGAAGAAGAGGAGCACAGCACTGGGACCCGCTTTGACAAAACCGGTTCCCACCGAAGGAAGTCCTTCTCCACGTGCAGACATGTCCCAGTGCCTGTGGAAGGTGAAGGAAATGCCATACACTGACCTGAAGAGACCACAGGGCCCAGGCACAGTCTGAGCCCTTCCCGCATCCCGGCGGTTTTGCTAGCAGGAGTTCAACCCCAACGAACACAGCCGAGACTTACTGAGGGCCAAACGGCTTCCGAGAGACATATGCTCTTTCTGTGGAAAACCTATCCCAAGTGGGGGGTACAGGTAACAAAATGCCTAACACCCAGGTGGAAGAAACAACATTGCCCAGGCATGGTCTAAGCCCTCACCTCGGCTCTGTGCTTTGGGGAGCGGAGGACCCCGAGGCCCACGGCCCCTGAGGCCCGCTGCAAGCCGGCTTCCCACGGAAACAGTTTCCTGAGGTGCAGACCCTTCCCAAGTGGTGTGGCAAGGTAAAGCAAATGCCATCCTACCTTCTTCTGGAAGAAACCCCAGTGCCCAGCCATGTTCTAAGCCCTCCATCCTCCTGGGCTTCTGGCAGCAGGAGTGAAAAGAGAGGGCACAGCACTGGGACCGTTTGACAGAAACCGGTTTCTCACGGAAAGTCTTTCTCCACGTGCAGACATGTTCCCAGTGCCTGTGGCAAGGTGAAGGAAATGTGCATACACTGACCTGGAAGAGACCACAGGGCCCAGGCAGTCTGAGCCCTTCCCTCATCTCCGGCGGTTTTGCTAGCAGGAGTTCAACCCTAATCGCGAACACAGCCCGGATAAATTCTGGGCCTGGAAACGGCTTCCGACTCACACACAGTGCCTGCGTGCTTAAAAACTCAATCCCAAGTGGGGGTAGCCAGGTCAACAAAATCCACTACACCCAGGTGAAGAAACAACATTGCCCAGGCATGGTCTAAGCCCTCATCCGTCCCTGTGCTTTGGGGGAGGCCGGGAGGACACCCGAGCCCATGGCCCTGAGACCCTTTGGCCAAAAAGCCAGTTTCCACGAAACAGTTTTCCTGAGGTGCAGACACCGTCACAAGTGGTTGTTGCAAGGTAAAGCAAATGCCATCCACTTCTCTGGAAGAAACCCCAGTGCCCAGCCATGTTCTAAGCCCTCCATCCTCCTGGGCTTCTGGGCAGCAGGAGTGAAAGAGAGGAGCACAGCACTGGGACCGTTTGATAAAATCGGCTTCCCACGAGAAAGCTTTCCACGTGCACATGCTCCCAGCCTGTGGAGAAGGGAAGAATGCGTACACTGACCTGAAGAGACCACAGGGCCCAGTGCAAAGTCTCGAGCTCTTCCCTCATCCCGGCAGGTTTTGGTAGCGAGAGCTCAGCCCAATTGAACACAGCCCGAGACCCTGCCAAGCGGCTTCGAGGGACACTAGGTGCTTGCTGTGGAAACCTATCCCAAGTGGGGGTTAGCCAGGTCAAACAAATGCACACACCCAGGTGGAAGAAACAACATGCCCAGGCATGGTCTAAGCCTCACCTCACCCCTGTGCTTTGGGGAGCCGGAGGGACCCCCAGGCCCACGGCCCTGAGGCCCGCTTGGGCAAAAGCCGGCTTCCCACGGAAACAGTTTCCTGAGGTGCAGACCCTTCTCCAAGGGGTGTGGCAAGGAAAGAAATGCCATCCCCTTCTCTGAAGAAACCCAAGTGCCCAGCCATGTTCTAAGCCCTCCTCCCTGGGCTTCTGGCAGCAGGAGTGAAAAGAGAGGAGCAAGCACTGGGACCGCTTTGACAAAACGGCTCCTCACGCAGAAAGTCCTCCACGTGCAGACATGCCCCCAGTGCCTGTGGGCAAGGTGGAAGGAAATGCCATACTGACCTGGAAGAAACCACAGGGCCCAGGCACAGTCTGAGCCCTTCCCCTCATCCCGGCGGTTGTGTAGCAGGAGTTCAACCCCAAGAATACAGCCTGAGACCCTGGCCAAACGGGCTTCCTGACGAACAATATGTGCTCTTGTTGTGGAAAACCTATCCCAAGTGAGGTAGCCAGGGTGAACAACAAATGCCACAACACCCAGGGCTGGAAGAAACAACATGTGCACAGGCATGCTAAGCCCTCACCTCGTCCCTGTGCTTTGGGAGCCCGGAGGGACCCCGAGGTCACGGCCTGACTGCCTGGGCAGAAAGCCAGCCCCACGGAAACAGCTTTCCTGGAGTGCAGACCCTATCCCAAGGGGTGGTGGCAAGTGAAAGCAAATGCCATCCCCTTCTCTGGAAGAAACCCCAGTGCCCAGCCATGTTCTAAGCCCTCCCCTCCTCCCCTGGGCTTCTGGCAGCAGGAGTGAAAGAGAGGGCACAGCACTGGGACCGTTTGACGAAACCGGCTTCCACGAGAAAGTCCTTCTCCACGGTGACATGACCTCCCAGTGCCTTTGGCAAGGTGCAAGAAATGCCATACACTGACCTGGAAGAGACCCACAGCCCAGGCAAAGTCTGAGCCCTTCCCTCATCCCGGCGGTTTTGCTAGCAGGAGTTTACCCAACGAACACAGCCGAGACCCCTGGGCCCAAACGGTGAGCAAACATATGCTCTTGCTGTGGAAAACCTATCCATGGGGGGTAGCCAGGTCAACAAAATGCCACACACCCAGTGGAAGAAACAACATGGCCCAGGCATTGTCTAAGCCCTCACCTCGTCCCTGTGCTTTGGGAGCCGGAGGGACCCCCAGGCCCACGGCCCTGAGGCCATCTTGCAGAGTAAGCCGTCTTCCCACGAAACAGCTTTCCTGAGGTGCAGACCCTATCCCAAGGGTGGTGGCAAGGGAAAGCAAATGCCATCCCTCTTCTCTGGAAGAAACCCAAGCCCAGCCATGTTCTAAGCCCTCCTCCTCACTGGGCTTCTGGCAGCAGGAGTGAAAAGAGAGGAGCACAGCACTGGGAACCGCTTTGACAGAAACCCGCTTCCCACGAGAAAGTCCTTCTCCACGTGCAGACTTGTTCTCCAAGTGCTGAGGACATAGTACTGAGACATATTTGGCAAAATAGGGTTCAATGAAAATATTTTTGATGTGCAACTCTACTTAATTTGTTGTGGCAAGGTAAAGGATGTGCCATACGCTTATTTGTAAGAAAAACAGTCCCATGGACGGTCTGAGCCCTAAGATCATCACTGTTTTTTGGTAGTCAGAGTTAAAACCGAGGCAAACAGCACTGAGAAAAATTTGGCAAAAACCGCCTTCAATGAAATATATTTTCTTTTGCAAATCTACTCTACAAATTGTTTGTGCAATGTAAAGAAATGCTTAATAGCTTATCTGTAGAAACAGAAGTTGTCCAGGTACGTGTCTGAGCCCCTCATATCAATCATGTGACTTTTGGTAGCATTAGTTAATCCCAACAACATACGTATTGAGACAGATTTGACAAAAACCGCTCCAACGAAAATATTTTGCTTCATGTTGAAACCCTATCATATGTAGGCTGTGGTCAATTGTACAAGAAAATGCCACAATCCCTTATGTGTAAGAAACAACATTGCCCTGGAACAGTCTACTCCCCAACATCACGTGCTTTTGGTAGCAAGCTGAGGAAACCCGAGGAATACAGCACTTAGACACATTTGGAAAATTCCTAATGAAAACTATTTTCTTAACGTGAAAACCCTTAATCACAAGGGGTTGTGGAAGGTAAAGTAAAAAAGCCGGAGTTCCAAATCGAGAATATTTTCTTCACGTGAAACCCGCCTGGGCACCTGTCTGTTTCTTACAGATAAGTGTATGGCATATGTTTATTTATCTGGCCCAACACTTACGTTAGGGTTTGAAAGGGAAGAAAATATTATTCTGGAACGCGATTTTTGCCAAATGTGTCTTAGTGCTGTTTGCTCTACCGCTTAACTCCCGTCTCACAGCACAGTGCTTGATATTAAGGGGCTCAGACTGTTCCAGGGCACTGTTGTTTACAGATAAGCATATGACATTTTCCTTACCTGCCGAAAGCAGTTATGATAGGGTTTGTACATGAAGAAAATATTTTTCGTTGACGGGGTTTTTGTCAAATGCGTCTCAAATGCTGTGTTCCTCAGGTTGGGGTTAGGGGTTTTAAGCTAGGGATTAGGTTCGCTTCTAAAGTTTGGGTTGGGTCGTCTCGGGTTCGGCCCGGGTTAGGGTTTGGGTTCTGGTTCTGGTTCGGTACGGGTAGGGTTATGTCTCGGTTCGCTCTCGGTAGGGTTCGATCGTTTGGGCCCAGGGGTAGGAAGCTCAGTTCTCTCGGGCTCGGTTTCTTCGGTTTCGGTTCGGGTATCGGTTTTGCTTTCTTCTCGTGGGTTCCCGGGTTTGGGTTCGGTTCCGGTTCAAGCAGTTCCCCGGTTCGGTTAGGTTAGGCCCGGGCAGGTTAGGTACGGGCTGGGGCTGGGGCCTCGTAAGGGGTTAGGGTTTGGCTTCGGGGTTCGGTTAGGTTCGGGTTCGGTTCGGGTTAGGTTGGGGTTAGGGCAATGGGTTGGGGTCTGGCCCGGTTCGGTTAGGTCTGCCCGGTTTGGGTGGGTCTGCTCCGGGTTCGGCTTAGGTTCGGGTTCAGGTTCCTCGTCTGGCCGGGTTCGGGTTCGGTTAGGGTTAGGTTCGGCCTGTTAGGGCTCCTCGGGTTCGGGTTCAGATCTGGCGTCAGGGTTAGGCCCGGGTTCCGGCCAGGTCTGGGTTAGGTGGAGTCAGGTTAGGCCACAGTTTAGGTTTAGGGTCAGGGTCAGGTCAGGGTTAGGGGCGTTGGGGCCAGGGTCAGGTATTAGGTTTAGGTTAGGATTAGGCTGTGGTGGGCGGTCAGACTAGGGCCAGGGCTGCGTCAGGCGTTAGGGCTCCGTGTTCGGTTGGACGGGGTTCGATCGGTTCCGGTTCCGGGTTGCGATTGGGGTTACGGTTAGGGTTCGGTTTAGGTTAGGGATTAGGTTCGCTCGGGCTAGGTTAGGGTTCGGGGTAGGGTTAGGAGTTCCTCGGTTAGGGTTAAGGATTTTGCCCGGGTTCGGTTTGGGTTCGTGGTTAGGGTTAGGGTTATTAGGTTTTAGGTTAGTGCTCCGGGTCTTGCCCGGTTAGGTTAGGCTAGGGTTCGGGTTCTGGGTTAGGCTAGGTCATAGGTCTCAAGTAGGGTTAGGTTCCTCAGTCTGGCCCGGCTGGGGTTAGGGTTAGGGCTGGGGTTAGGGTTCAGGTTAGGTCTCGGTTAGGCTAGGTTCGCTCCGGGTTAGGGTTCGGTTCGGGTTAGGGTTAGGTTAGGTTTAGGTTAGGTCTGGTCTGGGTTCGGTTAGGTTGAAGTTAGTGGCCCGGCCTCAAGTAGGTTAGGTTAGGGTTCAAGCTAGGGGTTAGGTTCGGGTTCGGCTCCGGTTAGGCTAGGGTCTGCTAGGGGTCTGGCCTCGGGTTCCGGTTAGGCTTGGGATTCAAGCCCGGGTTCGCCCGGTTAGGTTCGGGTTCGGTTCCGGGTTAGGTTAAGTTTCGGGTTTGGGTTAGGGTCTCTCGGTCTCTGTGTGTTAGGGTCTCGAAGTTAGGCTCTTGGTTTAGGGGTAGGGTTAGGTCTCTAAGCTAGGTTACGAAGTTAGGTTATGTTAGGATAGGGTCTGGCCAGTCTGGCCCGGGTTAGGTTAGGTTAGGTTAGGTTCGGGTTCGGGTTAGGTCTGGCTAGGGGGCAGGTTAGGGGTTCGGTTCTGATTATGGCTAGTGTTAGGTTAGGTTAGCTAGTTAGGTCTGGCTAGGGTTCGGCCCGGCTCTAGGGCCAGGCTAGGCTAGGTCTCGGCTAGGGTTAGGGTTAGGTCTCGGTTAGGTCTCGGTTAGGGTTACGGTTAGGTTAGGGTTAGGGTTAGGTTAGGTCTGGCCAGGGTCTGGTCGGTTAGGCCAGGCTAGGGCTCACGGCCAGGTTGCCAGGCCAGGGCCAGGTCCGGCCTCATGTCCGGCCAGGCTGGACGGCTAGGCTAGCATTGTAAGCCAGGTTACGTCAGGCCTGAGGCTAGGCTAGGCCTGGATCCGGCCTCGGCCAGTAGGGTTACGGTTAGGTTAGGCTAGGCTCTGGGTTACGGCAGGGTTTGACTGGTCTGGTTAGGCTAGGGCTAGGTTAGGCTTCAGTTGCTATGTTACGGTTAGGGTTCTGGTTAGGGTTCGGGTACAGGTTAGGGTTCGGTTTAGGGGTTAGGGTTTGGGCTCTGGGTTAGGCTCTCGGGTGACGCGAGGGCTAGGGTTAGGATTAGGTTTCGGTTGGGCCGTTAGGGTCTGTAACTGGTCTGGGTTTCGGGTTCAGGTTCGGGTTCGGGCTGGGGTTAGGATTACGGTTAGGGTTAGTGTTAGGTTAGGGTTAGAGTTCGGGTTAGGGCAGGGTTTAGGTTAGGGTTAGGGTTTGGATTCGGGTTCGGGTTCAGGTTAGGGTTAGGGTTAGGGTCAGGGTTCGGGTAGGGTTAGGGTTCGGGTTCTGGTTATGGTTAGGGTTAGGGTTAGGGTTACAGTTAGGGTTACGATTAGGGTTAGGGTTAGGATTAGGGTTAGGTTTCAGGTTAGGGTTAGGGTTAGGGTTAGGGTTCGGGTTATGGGTTCGGGTTTGGGTTCGTGTTAGGGATTCGGGTTCGGGTTCGGGTTAGGGTTCGGGTTCAGATTCATGTCAGGGTTAGGGTTCGGGTTCCGGTCAGGGTTCGGGTTAGGGTAGGGTCAGGGTCAGGGTCAGGGTTTAGGGTTTAGGGTCAGGGTCAGGGTCAGGGTTAGGGTTGGGGTCAGGGTCAGGTATTAGGGTTTAGGGTTAGGATTAGGGTCAGGGTCATGGTCAGGATCAGGGTCAGGGTCAGTGTCAGGGTTAGGGTTCGTGTTCGGTTGACGGTTCGGGTCGGGTTCCGGTTCGGGTTATGGATGGGGTTACGGTTAGGGTTCGGGTTAGGGTTAGGGTTAGGGTTAGAGTTCGGGTTAGGGCTTGGGTTAGGGTTAGGGTTNNNNGGGTTAGGGTTAGGGTTTGGATTCGGGTTCGGGTTCGCGTTAGGGTTAGGGTTCGGCTTAGGGTTAGGGTGAGGTTTAGGGTTTGCGTTCGGGTTAGGTTTAGGGTTAGGTTTAGGGTTCGGGTTAGGGTTAGGGTTAGGGTTTGGGTTAGGGTTAGGGTTCGGATAGGGTTAGGGTTAGAGTTAGGGTTCAGATTCGGGTTAGGGTTAAGTTTAGTGTTAGGTTTAGGGTCAGGGTTAGGGTTAGGGTTCGTGTTAGGGTTCGGGTGAGGGTTAGGGTTAGGGTTAGGGTTCGGGTTAG
>NW_024423709.1:49792-51436 GCF_017311325.1 Ursus maritimus
TTGGGTTACGATTCGGGTTAGGGTACGGGTTAGGGTTAGGGTTCGGGTTAGTGTTAGGTTTAGGGTTAGTTTTCGGGTAGGGTTAGGGTTAGGGTTAGGGTTCGGGTTAGGGTTAGGGTTAGGGTTAGGGTTTGCGTTAGGGTTAGGGTTCGGGTTAAGATTAGGTTTAGGGTTAGGGTTATGGTTAGGGTTAGGTTTCGGGTTCGGTTTAGGGTTAGGGTTAGGGTTAGGGTTCCGGTTAGGGATAGGGTTAGGGTTAGGGTCGGGTTAGGGTTAGGTTTCGGGTTCGGGTTAGGGTTAGGGTTAGGGTTAGGTTTCCGGTTAGGGATAGGGTTAGGGTTAGGGTCGGGTTAGGGTTAGGGTTCGGGTTCGGGTTAGGGATCCGGTTAGGGTTAGGGTTAGGGTTAGAGTTCGGGTTAGGGTTCGGGTTAGGGTTAGGGTTTGGATTCGGGTTCGGGTTCGCGTTAGGGTTAGGGTTCGGCTTAGGGTTAGGGTGAGGTTTAGGGTTTGCGTTCGGGTTAGGTTTAGGGTTCGGGTTAGGGTTCGGGTTCGGGTTAGGGGTAGGGTTTGGATTCCGGTTCGGGTTCGCGTTAGGGGTAGGGTTTGGATTCCGGTTCGGGTTCGCGTTAGGGTTAGGGTTCAGGTTAGGGTTCGGGTTCGGGTTAGGGTTTGGGTTCGGGATTGGGTTCAGTTTCAGGTTAGGGTTAGGGCTATGGTTAGCGTTCGGGTTAGGGTTAGCGTTAGGGTAGGGTTACTGTTTCGTTTAGGGTTAGGGTTAGGGTTAGGGTTACGGTTCTAGTTAGGGTTAGGGTTCGGGTTCGGGTTAGGGTTACTGTTAGGGTTAGGTTTCGGGTTAGGTTCTGGTGGTTAGGCTAGGTTAGGTTAGGGTTAGTTAGGGTTAGGTCTGTCTGGTCTCTCGAGTTCGGGTTAGGTCTCGGGTTAGGTTAGGTTAGGTTAGGTTAGGTTAGGCTCTGTGGTTAGGGTTATGGTTAGGCCAGGACTAGGCCCCGGCCAGGCCATGTCACTGCTAGGCCAGGCCTTTGGCCTAGGTCCGTGCCAGGCACGGGCCAGCAGGGCCTGGCTTTAGGCTACAGTACCAGGTCATATCGGCCTGGGTTGCTGCCAGGCCAGAGTCCGGTTAGGATCCGGGTCCGGTTGATAGGGTTCGGTTTAGGGCTAGAGTTCAAGTAGGTTAGGTTAGGGGTTAGGGTTCGGTTTGACTACTAGGATCTGCTAGGGCTAGGTTCGGTTAGGTTAGGTTCGGCTCCGGTTAGGTTCAAGCTTCATGGGCCCGGCCTGGGTCTCGTGTTAGGATCTCGGGTCTCGGCCCGGGTCTCGGGTTAGGCTAGGCTAGGTTAGGTTCGGGTTATGTTTTAGGGTTAGGGTTAGGGTTAGGGTTAGGGTTAAGTTTCAGGTTAGGGATAGGGTTTGGGTTAGGGTCAGGTTAGGTTTAGTGTTCGGGTTAGGGTTACGGTTAGGGTTAGGGTTCAGGTTCCGTTTTGGGTTAGGTTTAGGGTTAGAGTTCGGGTTAGGGTTAGGGTTAGTGTTAGGGTTCGGGTTAGGGTTAGGGTTCGGGTAGGGTTAGGGTTAGGCTTAGGGTTCGGGTTAGGGTTAGGGTTAGTGTTAGGGTTCGGGTTAGGGTTA
>NW_024423709.1:52585-52793 GCF_017311325.1 Ursus maritimus
GTTAGGGTTAGGGTTAGGGTTAGGGTGAGGTTTAGGGTTTGGGTTCGGGGTAGGTTTAGGGTTAGGGTTAGGGGTCGGGTTAGGGTTATGGTTAGGTTTCAGGTTAGGGATAGGTTTAGGGTTACGGTCGGGTTAGGGTTAGCATTTGGGTTATGGTTACGGATTACGGTTCGGTTTAGGGTTCGGGTTAGGGTTAGGTTTAGGGTTA
>NW_024423710.1:0-2255 GCF_017311325.1 Ursus maritimus
TGTCAATTTACACTCCACACTCATCTACAAGTGTTCCTAAACATTGAACACTGCCTTAAAAATCCCCATCAATTAATCATTTTATGGTTTTAATTTTCTTTGTTTACTACTGACTTAGAATATATATTTTAAACATTTGTCTTTGACCAGTGTTCCTTTCTTAGAGAATTTTTATCACATTCTTCCCCAGGTTTCTATTGGAATAATATCATTTCCTATTAACCTTCAGGTACTCTAAAAATCTTAAGACTATATTCCATACCTATTACATACATCGCAAAGATTTGTAGTTTGTCCTCTAGTCCATCTGAATAATGATTCCTCCTCCCCCAAAAGCCCCCTATGTCTCAAATCTCTCTGCAACAAACTTTGTGACATTCAACACCAACAGACCAAGTTCTGAGAGCATAACCTTGCTCCTAAAAGGGTCAGCTATACGTGGCCAAATAAAGTGGATAAAACTCAACCTGGCATTCAGAGCCCTCAAAATGACACCACCATTAATAGCAATAGCAATGGCTATGACAATTTTTATTGAATACCATGGTAACTGATTTATATTATTTTTCTCATTTGAGCCCCAGAACCATGATGTGAGATAGCACTATTATTATCCTTATTTTACAAATGGGAAGCAGCTGAGGTCTGGGAATAAGATAATGTTCCCACAGTATGGGAAGATGTTCACATCTTAATCCCCAGAAAATGTAAATATATTCCTTTACATGGTGAAAAGGGCTTTTGTAGATGTGATTAAGTTAAGGATTTTGGTATGGAGAGATGATCTGGAATTATCTGAGTAAGCCTAGTGTAATGAAAAGGGTCCTTATAAGAAGAAGATAAAAGGGACAGTCGGAGAAGATATGGTGACAGAGGAGTCAGAGAGGAGAGACATTTGAAAATGTGCGGTTGGACTGGAATCTGGAAGGAAGTGTTACTAGCCAAGGAATGTAGGTGGCTCTCTGAATTACAAATGGCAAAGAAAGAGATTTCCCCCCCAGCACCTCTAGAAGAAATACAGCTCTGCTCATCCATTTTGGACGTCTGACCTCCAGAACTGTCAGATAGTAGATTGTGTGGTTTTATGCCATTAATTGTGGTAGCTTGTTAGAGCAGCAATAGGAAACTAATCACTGCTTTACCTGTCCTGTGATGGATGACTGAAATTCTCTCTTTGATTTCCCCATTTCTCATCTTTCTTCTCCTGTGGCCGGCCTATCTTTCTAACTACAACTGAATCAGTGACAATGACATGAGTCTTAATTTCGAATATTTTATACTATTTTTAAACCACGTGTCAAGTGATTTACTCTGGTATTTTCTTCTAAAAATAGGTATCATATAATCCAGCCAAAATGTTGCTTCCTGAAAAGCTAACTTTAATTCCTTGAATATGTTCTGAATTTACTAATTATTTGCTGTAATCCAGCCCCCTACTCTCGATCTCCCAGCACATGCACTGGTCATGCAACATTTCATCAGCGCCCAGCTGAAATGCTACTTCTCCCGTGAATGTAGTCCTGATTGTTTTCAGTATCGATGACTCCCAGTTGTACCGTGTACCTCTTTTACAATCTTCTATCCTACTGTGCTATGTGTTACGGTTTTTTATATCTGCCTTCTACTAGATTTTGAGTTGCTTGAGTCTGTGGATGATATTTGCCTCTTTTTTTTTTTTTTTTTTTTTTTTTTAATAGCTGTGAGTTCCTAGCCTAGGATATGGCTCCAGGTAGGTGATCAGTAAAAGTATGTCGAATTGAACTATGACTGCTAAGAACTGTGTCTCTATAAGCCAGCTCTCACCCATTTAATAACTTCTACTTCTGCCACAAGGCTTTAATAAATATGGTGCAAGCCCCAAAAATGCACTTTTGGGTCAAATATATTGAGTTCAATCCTCTTCTCCACAAATATTGCTGAAATGAGCCTGGATTCCATCCCAGTTTCTGTCAAAGAGAACTTTATAGGCAACTCCTGGCTTTGGCTGAGGCCTTTATCCCAGGGACTCAAAGGCCATTACAGCTGCAAATGCTTCAAATCATAACAGAAAAGGAGGTTATATTACTAAATTATGTGAACTTTTTCAAATTCAACACATCAATCATTCTCCTTAAAACTGTAAATTCTCTGTACAGTACAACACATTTCTGAAGTAAAGAGAAACGATTTCTATCTAACTGGTTAGCATTAGAAAACATAACTGTTTTAAAAATATTCTATCTAGTTTTCTTTGATTACTCAGTTCCATTTGGAAA
>NW_024423711.1:0-2254 GCF_017311325.1 Ursus maritimus
CCAGCCCCCGTCAGGAGCCCTAAACGCAGAATCATGGGCCCTAGAGGCAGCACCCGACACTCGACCCAGCTGGGATTTCCGTACAGCCGAGGGACTAGGTGCCCAAAGTTAATACCGTACAGCTCTTCTGCAGGGACTCAGAGGAGGGGCAAAGAAGCCAACCAACATGTCTAAAACTGCGGCAGTTATCCAGAAATTAGAAGAATCACCAACTGACCTCTACGAGAGGCTATATGAGGCCTTCTGAGTGTACACCCAATTTGATGCAGAGGCCCCAGAGAACCAGCGAATGGTCAGTTCAGCATTTGTGACTCTATCATATGCCGATATTCACCAGAAACACCAGAAGCATGAAGGCTTCGCCGGCATGAATGCTACCCAGCTGATAGAAGTGGCGAATAAGGCCTTTGCAAATCGAGACCATGAGGCCAAACGAGAAGCAGACAAAAGGATGAATACTAAGGCATCATTGTTGGCCACAACCCGGGGAAGGTCGGACCCAACTAGACAGTCGGCCCCACTGAAAAAGGGGGGACCCAATAGCAAGGCCCCACTCCGACGAGATTGATATGCCTATTGTAGGGGTCTGGCCACTGGAAAAACGAATGCCCCCACTGTAAGGAACCAACCCAAGGGCCTGACAAAATTACTTCAGAAAACAGGAAAACAAGGTGGCAGCCTGAGCCCGAAATGCGAGACCTTATCGGTTTAGCTGGGGCTGAGTCAGACCAGGGGAGACCAGGCTCCTTTTTATTAGGTCCCCGGGAGCCCATGGTCAAAATGAAGGCGGAGGGCCAACCGTTGACGTTCATGGTGGACACAGGCACTGAGCATTCAGTGGTTACCACACCCGTGGCCCCACTCACAGGGCGTAAGGCCACAATCGTCAGGGCAACTGGTTCCCAAACTACCCGCCAGTTCTGTGGACCCCGAGCATGCCAACTGGGGCGCCATACAGTAACTCATGAATTCCTATACCTACCAGAATGCCCCGTTCCCCCATTAAGCAGAGACTTACTGACAAAGCTCGGGGCCCAGATGGCCTTTATCCAAGGAGGGCCTACCAGCCTCAGCCTGGGAAGGCCAAATTCCCTCATCATGGCAGTAACTGTACCTGCAGAAAATGAATGCCGAGTTTACTGCCAAGAGAAAGGAGCCCCCACGGTACCAACCAGTCTGTTGGATGAGTTCCGTGACGTGTGGGCCAAAAATTGACCTCCCTGGCCTGGCACTTAACCACGCGCCTATCGTGGTGGATCTTAAGCCAGGGGCCCTCCCGGTCCGACGCAGACAATATCCAGTGCCCCGGGAGGCACTGCTGAGGATTCAGGCTCACTTACAACGACTAAAGGATGCAGGAATACTGATAGAGTGCCAATCGCCATGGGACACCCCACTGTTACCAGTCAAGAAAACAGGAGGAAGTGACTATGGACCTGTCCAAGGCTTCCAGGCAGTCAACAGTGCCGTTGTTATACTACACCCAGTGGTCCCCAACCCCTGTACTCTTCTAAGCCTCCTGCCCCCACAAGCAAGCCGGTTTACCTGTTTGGACTTAAAGGATGCTTTCTTCTGCCTCCGCGTGGCTCCGGCTAGCCAGTCGATGTTTGCCTTCGAACGGGAGGACCCCCACACTGGGAGAAGGACACAGATGACTTGGACCAGACTGCCACAGGGGTTCAAGAACTCACCCACAATATTTGGAGAAGCCCTGGCGGTGGACCTATCCACCTTCCCAACAGAAAATTCCCACTGCACCCTGCCCCAGTACGTGGGCGACCTACTCTTGGCAGGCTCCAGCCGAGAGCATTGCTGGAAAGGGATGAGGGCATTACACACCCGACTCTCTGAAACCGGCTACAAGGTTTCCTGGAAGAAAGCGCAAATCTGCCAGCCAGAGGTCCGATACCTCGGGTTTGTCATCTCCAAGGGGCGACGTGCCCTAGGCCCAGAGAGAAAGCAGACAATCTGTTCTATCCCACAACCTAAGACCAAAAAGGAAGTCCGAGAATTCCTGGGAGCAGCAGGTTTCTGCCGCATCTGCATACCTGGATTCTCAGCTCTGGCAAAGCCACTACATGAGGCCACGGCAGGATCAGGCAAGGACCTTCTACACTGGGGACAGGAACAGAAAAAGGCCTTTCAAAAATGAAGAAACTGCTGGCCAGCGCCCCTGCGTTGGGACTGCCAGATGTAACACGGCCATTCAACACCTTTGTTCATGAAAGAAACCACACAGCCCTGGGAGCCCTCA
>NW_024423712.1:0-2248 GCF_017311325.1 Ursus maritimus
CCCACACTCAGGTCCCGCCCACACTCAGGTCCCGCCCACACGCTCGGCCACCGGCCGCGCGCCGCAGGGACGGATGTTGGACGGGACGGACGGGCAGGGAGCGACCAGATGAAAGCTCTGCGGTAAAAGGCACCTTGTTGATTTGTAGGTCTGCTTAGCTGTTTTAAAAAAGAAGTATGTCTTTCGTCCCTTCCTCATTAAAAAGAAAGAATAAATATCTCGACTAGTGCATGAAATAAAATATAGAATCTGGGCCCTACTTATCTAGAATGTGCCTTGGGCTTGAAGCTCTTTGCATCGAGGCAGGCGTTTCCTCAGCGATGTGGCCTGAAGACGCGTCAAGTCCTCGTTTTCACTCTTTTATCTTTTATGCCCAGAGAGAGGCAGGCCCCAGACAGAGGCGTTTACTTCGTCGAGTTTGCCCGTTGCCTGGACTTATTTTTAAAATATTTCCTGTGTTGCCGTGCATGTGTGTTTTTGTGTTTCGTTTTTGTTTTGGTGCTTTTGAGGACAGATATTATAGGCGGTAAATCTATTAAAATTTAGTTTTTAAATTAAAGTGATTTTCTAGAAAGTACAAATTTTACAGCCATAGCTCTTCTTTAGGGCTTCAAGTTGAGTTCGCAAATATGATTCTTTCTCTAAGTCTAGCACGTTTCACCAAGCATTTTTAAGGGGCCTTGAGAAATGTTTGGTTAATTTGAATAATGCTAATTAACTGAATACTTCCCATGGTTGTAAACTACAGTTATGAATCTTACATTTTGGATGATTTTTAAGTACTTCAGATGCCTTCCTGACTTCTGAATAATTTGTATAACTATTAAAGTTATAAACAGTTAACATCATTTTAGAAGTTCCAAAGCCATGATTAGACTTAATAAAATTTCATTTTAAAGCCACAAGTCTAAAGCACTTAATTATGTATTCCAGATGGAAGTTTTGAGACTATCATTCTAATGTGCTCTTAAACATTACAGGGATGTAAAATCCCCGAATCCTCAGATTCCTTCCCAATCAAAAGCACTGATCCTAAGATGTGAGCTTTCACTTTCCTGTGTTTACGTCTACATTTTCCGGGGTTTGAAATACACGTGCCCATTGAAGGAAGACCACTCCCGCCCAGTTCCTTGAGCTTTCTGCCAGCTTGCTCACTGGACTCCTGGCAGGGGCCCTGCAGGAATTCACTGAGCCCTGTACCACAGGTATGACGCCACGGTGTTTAGAAAGGAGAGAGGGTACAGCCTCGCAGGGCACACGGTGCCTGATTCCTCAGTCTGGTGACCAAAGATGGTAGACCCACCCAGGGTACCACTGGATTGGGTTTTGCATTTCTTTGGCTTGTAAAATAAATGAAATATTCTCTCCACAGATCTCTAAAGAGGTCAGCCGTAATGGGATCTTACTGTTCTTTCATATTCTTAGATGGCACCATTCTCATTTGGAATATTCCGAATGCCACATGATCTCTGATTGCATTTTGGATTATTCACGTGGCCTTCTCTGACTTGCCATCATGACTTCCAAGGTCCACGTGCTGACCTCCCCCAGCGTATGTTATCATCGTTCACATTATTGATCTTAATTATCATGACAGTATATCTGCATATTTATTCATTCCCCTTCTTCTAATTTACCACACGAATTGTTTATCCATTCCTCAAAACACTTGAGAAGAGAGGAAAGGTCTCCTCTTTTTAAGTCATTTCAGTGGGACTCTTGATCTCTTGGACACGGGCAGGAGGTCATGTGTCCCTTCTTCAGTCCATATAGGCTGCTTGTGCCAGGACCTTCTCGCACTGTTGGCTTCCTGCTTCCCTTTCTGCGAAGGAGATGTTGGGACCTCTTCCCATAAGGAGGTGTGGGCTCCGCAGGAAGTCACCATCATCACCCTTCCAGGTGGTAACACGCACACAGCTGCACACATCAAGTTGGGTTTTATCCTACGGCCAGAAAAATAAGAAAACGTTGGGGGGGGGGGGGACGTGGTTTTAGCAAATACTTCCAAAGATGAGAAGTTGTTCGGTTTCTATGACAGAGGCTTCTATTTCCCTTAACCACAGCCCTACCTATAAGGGTGCCTTGGCAAAGAATTCACCAGGGCTTTGCCTGAAGATCTGCTATTTTGTAAGGTAATGTTTCTACGTACAGTTGCGACTTGTGGAGTGGGGTGAAACGAAAGAATGAAGCAGGGGATTTTAGTTCTTTCCTCATGCTCCCCACCTTTCCTGTCCTGTCTGGAGAACAC
>NW_024423713.1:0-2246 GCF_017311325.1 Ursus maritimus
CAGAAGATAGCAGCATTTTTAATACTATAGGAAAATATATTAAAAAATACTAGATAAAATCTCACAAATATTCTTTTGAATATATAGCTAAGAGTAAAGGTTAAAATGTGGGCAATCACAACATATCAGACTACAGAATAATCAGGAATGAAGATAAATAACCCCACGTGTGACTGTGGATTCCCAGGAAAGCCCAGAAAGGAGGACGGAGAAGGGCAGTATCCTCTGGGTTACAGGGGCTTGGATTAAATATCCATATGAAGAAGGGAGGTGAAGTGTCAGGGTTTAAGTGGTGAAAACACACGAAACAGACAAGATAGCATAAAGTCAAGATGTTAAAAAGTGTGATTTAGAGGAAAAGTGCCCACTTTCATGAAAACACAACAATTTTCTCTAGGAAATTTCTCTGTCTCTTCCTTATATGAACTATGGATAAGGAGTTGGGGACTGTTATGTTTCTCTAACTAAAAGAGATCATTTACATATCAAATGCTATAAAAAAATAATCTACTAATACCATATGTAAAGAATTAAACAGTGAATCCAGTGATAACTCTTTGGAATTTAAGAAATACATCTTCATTGAAATAGATACACTTCATAACAACTCATGAAAAGCTATACACAGAAGTAATCAAAGAATTATTCATTATTTTCAGAAGTAAACAGAACACAAAATAAAGCAACACTTTATTTGCTCATCATAACATTTTAAAATTATAAAATTAATTGTATGTAGGACATGATTTTACTAAGAAAAGAAAATTAAATAAATTTCAAAAGATAAATAAACCTAAAAGTTGACTTTTTAAAAAAATTTCAAGGAAACTGATAAATTTCCCAGAAGCATCAGTTAATACAAAACAAAGAGCAAAACATGTAAGGTTACAAATCAGAAGGAAGATATGAATACTAATGCAGTACAAATTAGAATGACTTTATGGATGTGCTATCACGATTCCACCACAACAACAAAATGTGAAGATCTAGAGCTACGAACAAGATTTAGCAAAACAAAATTTTGAAAATTAATTCAAGATGTGGAAAACTTAATTAGATTGATCTCCATATAACATCTGGGAAGCCAAATAAGATTTACCATTAAAGAGGCAAGAGGACCAAATTACAACCAACCATGGTAAAGCAAGAGATGATCATCTAATTAAGATTTCAATTATCTAAACAATAATGAATTTTATGAAACATCTTAATATTTGACAAAAATCTGATTAAAACATTAAGGCATACTATTGTTTAAGTTTTGTTTTAATCAATATTTAATAATTTACTGATGAATACAGTTAGACTATTTCAAATAGAATCCAACAAAAGAGTCAAAAATTATACTTTGATCAATCAAGATTTATTCCAATTATACAAGGGTGTAGATGATACATATAGAGAGACAGATAGATGATAGACGATGATGATAACACATAGGTGGATGACAGGTAAATAAATAGATAAACAGATGACAGGTGATAGATAAATGTATACAGATATAGAAATACATATATGAAATACAGCCTGATTTTGTTGTAACAACAAATTGAACAAAGAACATTCTATATGGATTTGACTAATAGATAAAATATCACTGGATAAAAATCAGTAATTGTTTCTAAAAAACTTAAAGGAAAATGAGAATATGATGAACTACTAAAATAAAAATATCTAAAGAAATACAATTGAAACAATTATATTAAGCAGTAAAACACAGTAGTCAGTTAAAATCAAGAAACACATAAAAATGCTCCCTTTCATCACTGATACCCAGCATTTCACTGCCATCTTGAAAATGCCATAAGATAAATAATAAAATAGTTGAGATGATTATCAGCATGAAGTTATGAAACTATTGTAGTTAGAAATTATGAAAGCCAAGGCACCTGGGTAGTTCAGTGAGTTAAGCATCTGCCTTCGGCTCAGGTCACGACCAGCCCTGTGTCAGGCTCCCTGCTCAGCAGGGGAGTCTACTTCTCCCTCTGCCCCTGCGTGTGTTCACTCTTGCTCACTCTCTCAAATAAATAAGCAAAATCTTTAAAAAAATTATGAAAGCCATCTTTTCAAGTATTTACATCTTTGAAATGTGGATGTGCCTTACAATGAAAGACATTTTAATAAAGATGTCCATATTTCAACCACATTTTTAATAAAAATACATAAAACAAAAGTAAAATAAAAGTACATAAAATAATGACATGCACTTAAATAGAGTCAATGAAATATGGTATTTTCTTTCTGAC
>NW_024423714.1:0-2246 GCF_017311325.1 Ursus maritimus
AAAAAAAAAAAAAAAATCCCAGGGTGCTTTACTTGCCAACCACTGGAATGAAGACAAATTCCCACCCAGGGTGTTACTTTTAATTATCATTCTCTTTATGTTGTTTCTTAAAATAATAACAGGCATTCTAGAGATGATATACCAAGATGGCTTAATTAGGTGTCAGATGAGTACCTGTGCCCAGGAGCCCCATTACCGCCGGCTTCCTTATGCAAATTGACTGACTTCTGAACCTGACTAGATAAAGCCACAGACAGAATTGGAGCAGCTGGGCTGGAAGCACAGCTGGGCCGTCCCCATGGAGACCAGACTCCCGCGGCAAGGCGCTCTTCCCGCTGCCCCAGCATTCCTCCCCACCCCCACCCCCTTTTTTTTTACTGAGATGAATGCACGACACATCTGAGCCTGGGTCTACCTTAGATGAGCTCCACGTCAGTGCGTACACGGATCATCTGGGGAGCTTGTTAATGTGCAGATCCTGACTCTGGTCTGAGGGAGCAGGGCCTCTGGGTCTGGTTTCTAGAAAGCCCCAGGTGGTGGTCCTAGGCCACCCTTTCTCTAGCCACCTAAAAAGCTCTGAAAAGCTCTGTCCGGCCTCAAGTTTGTTTCTTTTTCCTTTTTTGGGCACCTGTCCCTCCCCCAACAACCCTGCTGTCCTCTTGCTGCCCCTGAGCTCCCCTCCCTCCTTCAACTCTTCATTCTCCCATTCCTGGGCCTCTCTATAGGCCATTATACAAAGAGCTGCTCTCCGCCAATGGCCTCCCTAAATAAGACAAGCTAACAATTTGATTTAATAAAGTGAGAGGAGGGAAATAACTGGATATCCCATTGTGTCCCTAAAGGGAACAACCTGCATCATTATTTTTATCATGTGGGCCAGTGGATCTACAGTCTTGGAAGGTCACAGGCGGGAAAGTGAATCCCAGACTGTAGGCTCCGTGGGCACTCAGGGTGGTCCCTGTCCAACCTGGGCCAGCACGTCAGAGAGGCCTTCCTGAAACTGAGCTGGGATCTGTCTAGAGCCAGCCCCATTTTGCCTACTTCTTGGCTCAAGGCCTTAGAAGATAGTTGTCCTGTTGCCCCCAAGTCATTTCTTCTTCCAGGAAGAGCTGTTCTTCCTCTGCTGTGAGTTGGCCATTCTGGTCACTGTCCTGTGATTCGGCTTCTGTATGTCTAGGCCTCTCCGTCTGGGATGCCTGCACTGCAAAGCGTTATCAAGAACTGTTACCACCTCGTTGCACTCTTGATGTGACTCCCGTGGAACTTACTGCCAACCACATCCTTAAAGTCATTTTCGCACAGGCTGTGGCTCACTACATCTCCCTAGTCAGCAATAACTGTGGTAATTAGACTCAACGTTTACGAGAAGCGGTATAACGTGATAGCTACGAATGCTGCTCTGGAGCCCGACTGCCTAGGTGTGAAGCACTTAGAAGAACCGCGTCATTGTTAGCTATTGCCATCATGATGGTCATCGTCCCCCCCATGCTAAGCACTTCGCCCATCGTAACTTCTAATCCCCATGGCAACTTCATGGGATAGGGGCTATGTTGTCCCAATTTTACAAGGAAGGAGATGGAACCTCCGAAGATTATTTTTCGTGCCCAGGGTTAGAGTTACAATGTCATGTGAGGCAGTGTCCTTTGCTTTTTGGTTTTTGGCTCTTTTGGACACACGTTCGGGACTGTATCTGTTGCCATTATTCACAAATTTCATCCTGTAGCCAGTGCTTTACCCCCACTTCGCAGTTTTTTGGATGCCTGGTTCTGTTATCCCAAGCGAATCTGCCTCCTAGCGTCATGCTGTCTGTCCTAGCTTGAGAAAAATACCTTCCCTATCTTCATCTCGATCATCCGCAGATCGGAGACCACGTGACAACTGCCTGCAGGTTCTGCTCACTGAAGCCCAGGTGCTCCATCTCCCAAAGCTCCCCGAAGGCTTTGCGACCCTTCAGAGAAGAGGGGGAAGCCTGGGGATGATTTGCATTTGAGCAGATCTGTATTTGGCTCCTGGTGAGCATGGCCATCTCGCCTTCCAGGACTCCATTCCATTCCAGAGTTCTTCCCAGGGCAGAGGGCAGCTCCTAAATTCAGCTTGTGAAGTTGACCCTCCAGGCAGGGCCAGTTGCAAAGACCTAATCGAATGCAGGTCTGCAGAACACACATACCAGGGAGGATGCTGACCACATCCTGCAGATAGTGAGACCCAGGAGGCTGGCTCTGCATTTCAAGGCTCCCTTCCTGCTG
>NW_024423715.1:0-2246 GCF_017311325.1 Ursus maritimus
AAGAGTGCCATTTGCTGTCATCTTACCCACTGATTCTGGTTAATACATGAATTCAGCAGAAAGCCTCTCCAGAGCTCTATGTTCAAAGCTAGGATTATTCATTAATTCATTTGTGCATGCATTTATTCAATTTGTTATCATCATTGAGCTCATATGATTGGCAAGTTGCAATTATGTGAAAAAAATATGGCAAATATTCTGAAAGACTACCAGAGATGCCCTTTCAAAGAAACAGAGTGGAAATATGTAGGCATATAATTAGAGTAGATTAGACTAACTTTAGTTCCTGCTCTTTCTAGAGATAGAAGCTTCATTTTTCCACATTGTTTTATATAATTAGTTTCCTAGCCAGAATGTTTTATTTTTGCTCAATGGTCTCTAATTTACCAGCCTCTTTTCCAGGACAGGATTTCCTAGTATCTTAATAACTAAAATTGAATGGCTATGTTCTGCTTAATGGACATGAGCTTTAAAAAATAATGTCATTTCTGAACACTTAACGAGATTCACAATTAAGAAGGCATTGAAGTTCAAGGTCTTATACAAAAAAAAAAAAAAGAAGACACTTTCCTAATCATAATGTAGCCATCTAAGTTAGTAATCCAAGTAGTCTTTTTCTTCTAATTTAAGGCTCAGAGACATGAATGTATTCCTATTTCTTCCTGACCTTGAAATGATTCAAAATGTGAAAAGCTGTTTGCCATCAAAGAAAACTACTATAAATATGTGTGTGTTCATGGGTGTGTATTTATCCCTATAAAATACTAAATATAGTATAACATATATGATACAGATAGAGTAAACTGTATCTTATCTAGGTGCAGTAAACTCTGTCTGTGTTTAGAGTAAACTATATCAGTATCTATAGTGTATCAAATCAATATATGTGTATAAATATATATACTATGTATACATATATAATGGTTTGTGTGATAGTTGTCTAAGAGCCATTTCACATTGAATTATGTCAATCATAAAATATTATATCTCTACTATACTATATACATATAGCATTTATATCTACATCTATTATGATACATAGTATATATTATAATGGGTTGATATATATTAATGTACATAATTATTTTTAATTATTAATAAGATATAATTTGAGAAGAAAAAGTCACAATTTTTAAAGAATGAATGAACACACATAGGAATTCTGTTTTCAGTGTAGACTAGATTAGTAATAGTGAAAAGGTTTTTTATATTTATTTTCTGTTTGAGAAATAAAGAGAACTGAAACAATCCTTTTAAAATTATACTCAATGGAATGCATGGTACTTGGGCAGTTACCATGAGTATGCTGTGAATTTTCTTCTCAAGCAACTCGCAGAGATTGCAAAGGTCTGTCATCAGTCCTTCAAGAAGCTTGACTAGGATAGACTCTTGCTGTGGGGAAAAAAAATTCTTTCTGCTAATCCTGCTAGTCTGGATCTACACAGGATCTTGGGAGGTAGGAATCCTAAATTCAGTTCCTACCTCCCAAGATCCTGTGTAGATACAGACTTGTTTTCAATGGACAGTCCTGTCCCCAAGAATTGTCTTCCTATTATAAGAGACCTATTCTAATTTGTAGAGGATCCTAAATATCTAGTCCAGGCCAAATGTCATTCCTATCGAAATACCCAAGAGATAAATTCAAATTTGAGCCAACATCTAGCTGTATTCCACAAGGGACTCAGGACTTAACTCTAATGTTTTGGACTTTTCTCTCCAGGTTCTCAGCCAACTTGGGCTTGTTATCTACAAAAGGCTTAGCATTAACCTGGTAGCACTTTGGCACACACTGCTTGAAACATTTGGTTGTTTAGTTAACATAAATGGCTAATGTCTTTTACAATACTGTTGCTTGGTTACTGTTGTTTGGTTTTTATAATGGTGCCAGAAATTTACTGTGCTATTAAAATATATGTATGGAATGAGAGTATCATTTAGGCAGGGTCATTTTTAGAATAATACATGAAATACATGCCATAACGTTGGATCTCTGGGTTTTGCCAAAGAAAGATAGTGAGTTATAATCCTTTTTCTTGAGCATTGTAATGTTCCTTTAAAAATATTTTATTTTGGATAAATAGTCATGGAAGATTTGTGGAAGAAGAACTTTCAAAAGCCAAGAAATGTGAAGAATTCACCTGGAAATAAATAGAATGCTCCATGCTCTGCCCATTTTAATCAGTTATAGGTAAACACTGGAAACTCCATGCAGTAAACCAATATTTCTACAGAAAAATGGCAGAGAA
>NW_024423716.1:0-2243 GCF_017311325.1 Ursus maritimus
CTCTCTCAAATAAATAAATAAAATCTTAAAAAAAAATACCTGGGGGTTGGGGAAACAGATTACCTTCAAAGGAGTGACACTTAGGGATCTGGTATTTTCAACAGCTTGCAGTGGAAGCCAGATGACTATGGAATTAAATCTTCAATGTGCTGGAAAAAGTAACTAGCAACCTGGAAGCCTATACCCATATATTTCAAAGATGACACAAAATAAGACATTTTCAGATGAAAACAGAAAAAAAAATGTCACTAGCAGACCTGAATTTACCAAAGAATTTATGAAAAGTGATATCAGATGGAAAGTCTGAGCTGTAAGACATACAGAACAAAGAAAGTGGTAAATACGTAGACAGATAGAAATCATCATTTAACGATAACATGAAAGTAACCCACTGTGAAGTTAAGGGGTACAGTCTGTACAAGATCACCCTCACTTAGAATACCAGTTGCAAGTTTGGGGGTCCCCAAGATCACCTTTAGGTTCGATAATTTGCTAGAAAGACTTGCAAAACTCACTGATAGCTGTTACCTTCACAGTTATAGTTGTGAACTGCTGAAAGATACAGGCTGGAGTCAGCCAAGGGGAGGAATGCATAGGGCAGAATCCAGGCAAGCACAAAACACAGAGCTTCCAGTTGTGCTCTCCCCATGGAGTCAAGAGGGCATTACTCTCCCGGCATTGACATAAGACAGTATGCATGGAGTATTGCCAACCAGGAAAGCTTACCCAAGAGTAGTTTCAAAGACTTGGGACTCCATCACACAAACATAGTTGACTGCCTTTGCAACTGATCTCAGTCTGCAGCCCTTCGAGAGGTCACACTGACACCACGTGACCCAAAGGCCCCACCCCAAATCACGTTGTTACAATATGGCTGCCCAAATGATAACAAAACACTTCTATCAGGCATGACATTCCAACAGCCTAGAGATAACTGCCTACCAGCCAAGAGCTGAGGCCAGACCTCTCTTTGGGCAGTGTTTTTTTCCTACATAATTATTTCCTACATAAATATCTAACAAGTCTAAAAATTTCACCAGTGTGGCAGGCCCCTAAATCCTTGTAGGGCTTATATCCCAGCTTGTGGCATGTGTGTGTCTTACCAGGGCATCCAGAATACCTGCTGTTTGTTGTTCACGGGGTCTAGTTAGCACGATGTCATCAATATAGTGTCCTAGCGTGATGTTCTGCAGAATGTCCAGACAATGAAGGGTTGTTTAGACCTGCAGTGTCCAATATGGTAGCCCCTAGCTCCATGTAGCTATTCGGCACTGGAAATGTGGCTAATTAAAATGTGCTAAAACCATAACATATACACCAGATTTTGAAGATTTGGTATGAAAAAATAATGTAAAATATCTCATTAATATAGTTATATTGATTACACATTGTAATTGATAATATTTTAGATATGTTTGGTAAGTCAATACATCCGTTATTAATTTCACTTGTTGCTTTTTGACTTTTTTTCAGTGTGGTTAATAAAATTACACATGTGGCTTACATTATATTTCTGTTGACAGCATTGCTCAGACTCTTTCAATACTGAGTGTGATGGTTAGTCTTACGGGTCAACTTGACTGGCCGCGAGGTGCCCATAGTAAGTGTTCTTTCTGGGTGTGTCTGCAAGAGTGTTTCTGGATGAGATTACTATGTGAATTTGTGGACTCAGCCAAGTAGATTTCTGCTCCATTGGGGGTGGGCATCATACAATTGTTGAGGGCCTGAATAGAACCAAAGGTGGGGGAAGAGGAATTTTTACCCCCTTTTTCCTGCCTCACAGCTCGAGCACGGACATCTCATCTCATGATCTCCTGCTCTCAGACTGGGATTTGTACTATCACTTCTGGTTCTCAGGCCTTCGGGCTTGGACGGAATCACACCCTTGGCTTTCCTGGGTCGCCAGCTTGCCAATGGCAGATTATGGAACTTCTCGTCCTCCTAAAACACATGAGCCAATCCTTTATAAAAGAAAATCTCTCTCTCTGGCCCTCCCAGTTCTGTTTTACTGGGGAACTGTGGCCAATCCACTGACAGCAGTAGAATTAACAAGGAGCGGACAAGACTAAGTTTGTGCTGTTCTCCATCCCAGATGAATGCAAACTGCTTTTGAGCCTCCTTCTTAATGAAATTTGAAAACAATGCATTTGCTAAAAATATAGCCACATACAAATTGTCAGAGGCTGTGTTAATCTGGAAGGGCAAGGGGCACCTGGGTGGCGCAGTCGTTAAGCGTCTGCCTT
>NW_024423717.1:0-2241 GCF_017311325.1 Ursus maritimus
GAATGGAAGGGGCTCCTGGACGCAGGCACAGCCAGCTCTGTGTCTGCACCTGGCCTTCAGGTCTCCATGATCATAGTGCGTTCTTCTTCTCTCCTATCAGATGAATAGGCTGTGAACCCCATTTCCACAGACACCAGCAAATTTCTCCCAACAGTAAAGAAATGCTTTGTATGCTTCCCCATTATCCTGGGACCAGTTCTCAAGGGTTCTATCCCACCTCTAACTCCTGGGATCCAAGACTACCACCCACCCTGTGTTCAGGTAGAGCAGCAGGAAGTGGCTGGATAGCATTCGGCAGTGCAGAAATCTTTGGGTTGGCCAAAACTGAGCTTTAGTGCTCAGACATGCCTTGAATTTTCACACCAGAAAGCTGATTTGAATTTTTTTCTCCTACACCCAAGAAACCAGCTTTCTTCATAATCAGGTTTACACTGTTGCTGCCAATCTGGCCATCTGTAGCTGTCCTCACTGTGATTCCTCTGGTTTATTTATAAGGTTGCTTTCTCCCTTCTTGCTTCTCCAGATTCTCTGTTCCCCTAGGGGTAAAGTGAAACCAGGCTGCTCCACATTTACTGCAGCTCAGTGTTCTCTGAAATGCAATTAAAATGTTAAGGAAGATGGACAATCAATATTTAATAATCTACACAAAAAATCCCCTTCCTTAATGGACTGGTGTGGATTGCAATACTGGGAATGAGCCCGAGGCTATGTCTACAAAATGCCAAAGCAACTAGTTGCAAGTGAATAATTTCTATCTCTTTGTCAGTCTCCTCTACCAAGTTTCCATCTTGGCCCTCCTCCCCATAAGTCGTTAACAGGGCAATTTGTTCTGACATTGTGGAAGGCAAGACCACAAAACTGGAGACCCAGATGCAAAGCAGGAGTGAATGCTCACTGACAGAGCCTTTCTGGGACTCCCCTTCACTCTCTCCAGGAGGAGAACCACAAAACATCATCATTCTGTATTGTTACAAAGTTGTTATTCTAGAGGGAAATGAACATACAGGTTCCGAACACACATACTACCACTCCAGCTTTCTCTATATCCCAGACCTTTCCATGAACCCCCACCTGGCTAGGACCACCTAGCTGTAGAACCTGAAGGGAAAAGGAGTTGCTGTCAGGGCTCAGTGCTTACGTCATTTCATTATCCACCTTCTCCCTTCCCCAGAAGTCCAAATAATAGCAAAGTTCCTTATTGTTTGAAAGTGGCAAATGGGGCACAAAGCACTGTCTAACAGCCTGTCATGATCTGCAGCTGGGGGAAACAGGGTGAGTTTGTAGTCACTGTCTGTAAAGTCCCAGGCTCCTTCCACTGACCCACATGCTGCTCACTCATCATGCATCAAGTGAGCATTCGCTGTACTCCAGGCACCATCTCGGACATGGGGATATATGTAAACCAGAGCACCCTTTCCTTTCAGAGTTCTCACACTGTGGGGAAAATGGTTACCCCTGTTTATGAATGAGGCACTACTCCTGCTTTGGGAGATAAGACAAGGCTGATGTTAGCACTTGCAACCTAAGCAAGGATGTTGTAAGTCTGGCATATCCCTTGAGGTGAGGCAGAGAGTGTTACCTTCAGGACCTTGGCAGGTCACCCCCTGTGGCCTGGGGTGACCAAGGGTGGACACATGAATGGACATGGAAGTTGCTGTGTGAGAGGTTTCAGACAGGAGACTAAGACAGTCAGCCTAACAAACCAAAAAGTACAAAACTAAGAGGTACCTGCAAGTGAAGGCGGAGGATGGAGGAAGGGCAAAGAGAGAGACTTTGTGTTGGGAAGTGAGAAGCCTCATGGCTATGGGGTGAGCAGTCTGTGTGTGAGAGCTCTATGCTGGCACTTCAGAGCCACCAACTGTGTGAGAAGGGCAGTGTTGCAGAAGAAGACAGGGTCCAGAAATGTAAGGGACCTGCACAGGTCACATGCATGAATGAAGCAAAGCAGGCATTCCTACCCCAAAGCCTGTGGCCCCCCACCCCAACCTTGCAGGAGGAAGCCCAAGTGGCAGGCCCTCGGAATCCAAACTGGACTGCACCATGCTGCATATGTGAGAAGTAGGAAGCTAGGAAGATGGACTTCATAGTTTAGATGACAAAGAGTAGTTGAATATCTTTTTATTTATTTTTATTTATCTATTTATTTGAGAGAGACAATGAGAAAGAGAGAGACAGACAGAGGGCAAGAATATGGGGGAAGGGCAGAGGGAGAGGGAGAGGCAGGCTACCTGCTGAGCAGGG
>NW_024423718.1:0-2240 GCF_017311325.1 Ursus maritimus
TTTTTTTTTTTTTGGTTACTTTAATTACTGACTGTAGTGTCATGGTTAATGGGCTACTATCCTGCTGGAAGAAGGTTCACAGAGCTTCTTCCCCAGCCAAGACTATATTAATGGACTACTTGTCAATGATACATTGGACAGAAATTTATTGATGCAGGGAGCACTTGCCAAATTCAGTTGTCTTCTCTCTGCCACATGACCCCTCAATAACATGAACACAACTTATTGAGAAAAAGAAGGATGTTTGATGGAAAGATGGCCATTTTCTATGCTGCCAGTGACTGGCCAAATCAGTAAGATGCCTTCCTTTAGGGAGGCAGACAAGTGGATCACATTAACTCCATTCTTTTCCAGCATTATTTCCCACTACTCAAGTCACCTACCCGGACCCTGTGTACCCCTGGACTCTGTACGTAAAGTAATTACAGACACCCTAAAGCAGCAGGGATTTCATCCTTCCAGTTACTTGTATGTGTTTTCCACCTATATGGAATGTTTGTCCCACCTGGTATTAATTTATCTTTCAGTCAATCAGTAATAAGATATAAAATATGTTTTCTCTTTGCTAACAATACTGCAACTTATCCAGACAAAAATCTATTACAGACTTTTTAAAAAGTTTTATTCCAACAAAAGGATAGTCTATAACTTGAGCAGATAAAAATCATTTTTTGAATATGGAGTGGAGGAATTCTGCAATTTTGCTACCCCTTGATTAATTTAGCATGTACTTATAAATTAGAACCTGTAATGCTTAAAAGAATAATAAAGATTAACAGCACACTTACCCACACTTGGATAACCAGGTGTTGAAGGGTCTCCTCCTGGGTTCAGTGACACCATGAAGGTATCATGGCTAAGATTTGCAGTCTTTGGTAAATCACAAGGATCAATATATAGAAGAACACCACCAAATCCGGCCTTTTCCAACAAGGAAAGCTAAAAGAGGAGAAGAGAAAACTATTAAAAATATTATCATATGCATTGAAAGTACTGCTATTTCATTACTGTCTGTAAAATAAGATGACTCCCTCCCCAAAAATTACTTAATTAAATAAATAAAATAAGATGACTCTCTTTTCTGGTGTTTTTTGTTGTTTTTGTTGTTTTTTAAATGAGTAAGCACTTCAGATTTCCCAATTTTCAAGCCCAGTCACAAGAGTTATTCTCCTGGTCTCTTCCTTTTTTCCTCTGTCCCACCATTATTGTAGCAGTGTTCCTATAATGTCCGTATTTGATTTCAGTTGTCTGCACATGGAATTTTTCCCTCTCTCATTTTTAATTATCTCAGTAGATCTGGAGTCTCACTTTTATGAGATTAACAAAGGACCTACTAAAGACAAAATTCTTCTGTAAAAGAATTTTTCTGGCCACTATCATGTCCTTCCCTTAAAGCAGAAGTCACCTGCAGCATTTTGATATTATTTCCTAGAGGGTTAAGCCTGCCATACTAGCTGCTAATATGTTGAAATACTTTCACACCATTTGGCAAATAGCCACTGTCCTGAACCCTCCTGAGGGCTTCCAGTGTCCTAGTCACTCTGATCTGTGCTCCGGATATTCCAGTCATACCTCCCAGATACAGCAACCGAGGGATGTAAAGAACCAAGGGGCCTCTTCCTGAATGGTCAGTTCCTGCTCTGTCTTTGTCATTAAAGATTTTGAAAATAGTTCCTGATTACTTCATTTGAGATGTATCTAAAACAGATTCCTCTCTGTTCTTCGGTACACATACAATATGTAAGTATGATGGGAAAGACGAACTTGACATTTCATGTTGTTTCTGTTTTAACTTGCTAAATTAATTTTTTGGGTAAAGAGCTTATATATCTTAGTGTGACTTACCTGATGTGAAAAACAATAATCATAATTTGGTAATCCATGTGTTTCCCATGAGAGAGGAAAAACACTTAGGGGACACCGGAGAGGGAAATAATGGAGACTAGGAATGATTCCTGTGACTAGGAATCATATTAAGTGTAGGCAGTTGCTGTTCATTGTGTGACTCTAGTTAACACCTATACTTCACTTCCCAGTAACTGCTTATCTTATTTATTAAGTTTTACAGTGGATTAAGCAAGGCAGCAGCTGTGGGCCTATCTGGGCCCCTCCATGAGGACAGAATCATGCTTATCTTCTCTACCAACGTACATTTGCACTTAACAGGCACATAGTAGTCATTCACCAGTATTGTTAAATAAAGGAACAGACGAGAAAGATGCTGGTTTGGCACAGCAATG
>NW_024423719.1:0-2238 GCF_017311325.1 Ursus maritimus
CAATGTAAAACTCTGGATTCTAGTTACAATCTATTTAGAGGATTTATTCAGTGAGGACACCTTCAAAGACCTTCACTTTTTTATATAAAATGAGATTTCCTATGGATATTTTAAAATAAAAATAAAATTTTTAACTGAGAAAACTATTATATTCTGGGCATAAAAATTTTCAAAAATACCGACATGTGGGGGAAAAAAATCACCCCAAATCCTACAATACAGAAACATCCATTATAATACACTCACATAATTCTTTCCCTTGCCTAGCCGGCTTCCCCTTCCCCACCCCATTTAAAAGTTGTGTCCATTTGGACATAGAACAGCTTACATACAAATATACATGCTGTGAAACAAATTCAGTTTTGGTTCAACTGGCAGTTGAGGCCCATCCTTCTCCCAGCCACACTTCTATTTCATTAAACTTGCAAAAGCAGGTCCCTTGTATTAAACTGTTTCATTTTTGGACTCTGCTCATAGCTGATGGTGGGGTTTTACCATATGGTGCATTTTATCTTCACAGTGTCCATGCAGTTTGGCCCTCCCTGGAGTTTTTACTTAGTGGAGGCCATGCCCACAAGGAGATCATTCTCTTCCCCTCTCCATGGCTCCTGCTGTCATGTGGGCATCAAAACAATGACCTAATGGCCCCAAGTCTCATAAACTCTTTGAAATGCGCTTTTTCTGCCTCTGTCTAAAGCCCCTTCTCTTCCAAGAGCTCAAATCAAGTTAACAAGGCAGGCATGTTATGGCGGCGACGCCATGCTTTTCTCCATCTCCCTTCTTCCTTCTTCCCACCCACTTTGCTTTCCCCCAAGTGCCCTCACGCAAACCTACTGCTCCAGTTTCCTTCCTCAGTACAAACCAACTCAGGCAGGTGGCTACCTACAGGCTCGTGCGTGCATCAGACACATCCAAACATGAATTCTGGTTTCGCTCAGCCAAAGATCCCACACTACCGAAGCGTAGTTAGGAAGATCGTTCCCTAGAAGATACACAGTAGGAGGATGGGCTCCGGGACTGTTAATAGATTGCCCCTGAGTCACTTGTTTTTCATAGCCGATTTTGAAAAGCATGACTCGTTATTCAAGAAGTTATCAGGATGTAGAAAATCATTGCTCAATTTATTTGGCAATAAAGATGGCCATTATGGTTTTTATGCAACTTTGCTTCTGTTAGGTAATTCTTGTTGACACAGTGTTCCAACCAAGTTGCTGTGGAGCAAGCGCTGAGCAGAAAAGCACCTACAAGGGCTTTAAATGGCGATCAGCCACAGCAAGGAACCAGCCTACCCCATGCTATGAAGCATGCAGCTTGAGAAATGCACCTGTGTCACGGGGCAGGAAGAGGAAGCAGAAAGAAAATGATGTGAAATGTTGGGGTTCGGGAGCAAACGGTCAAGAAAATTCTTGAGACGTCTTCGGTGCAAAAAAGGTGGTTTTATTAAAGCATGGGGATAGGATCCATGGGCAGAAAGAACTACCCTGGGGTTGTGAGGAGTGACTGATTATAGACTTCCAAGTTGGGAGGGGGTTAGGGATGCGTTAGTCTCTCATGAATTTGGAAGCAAGCTTTCCAGGACCTTGAGGGGCTAGCTGCTATTAGGATAAGGTCACGAACTACTGTCTAGTAAACCCCTCTCGATGGTTATATTCTGTCTTCCCCACTCTTCAGGCCTTAATTTTGACTTGTCAGTCAGTTGATGTTTATCAAAGTAGTTTTTTCAATAATGATTGATAAAAGTTCTATTTTCTAAGTCCTTGAAAATATGTTAACCTTAATGCATGAACTAAAATTAACACAGTGTAAAATGTCATGATCACAACCTTTTATCTTTTCAAAAGCATGCAGATGATTCTCCGTGCAAAGTTAATCTGATTTTTAATGCTCCGTGGGTAACATCCCCTCCCCACCATAGAATGAGCATGTTTTGTTTTTGGTTTTGCTTCTGTAACAATTCAGAACCCACTATTTTCTTAGTAGGTGGTATGCAGTTACCCCCAGGGAGAAAAGCACTCTTTTTAAGAGAAAACTCTGATAAGCCTGAAATGCGGTCTAGCCTCAGGGGCAGTAGACTGATGGATTGAGGTTTGAGAGAATCTGTTTTAAGAGAAGGAACCCGCTGGCTGCTGAAAGAGGACCGGAAAAGGGTAGCCAGTGTTTAGGTATTGGAGGTAGCATGGAAAAGGAGATTCTGAAGATGAAATTGGAACTTTCTTATATAGGCTGGTGGCTTTCAAC
>NW_024423720.1:0-5345 GCF_017311325.1 Ursus maritimus
TGTGGAGCTCTGTAAAGACAGTGCCCGGCAGCCAGGCGGGAGGCCTCGGAGGTCTGTCTGGCTGCCTTTGCTGGTCCTCAGACCCAGGGGACTCCCTTGCAGACCCACCACACCCCAGGATGCACGCAGCTCCACCATGGAGAGAAAAGTGACACAGCTCGAGGGCCTTGGATTCACTCTGGCCCTGGTGAGAGGCACCTCAGGAATCCTCTTTCCACCCTGCCCACCGTGGCATCGGTGTGACCATGAAGGCATCCCCAGGGTATCCACTGCCCTGCAACCTCCTCCAGCCCAGGGCGGGACCTCCCCCACATACCCCTCTTTCCCTGAAACTGGGGGGATGGGGCTGCCCAGGGATGGCTCGGAGAGGTGGCCTGGCCTGGCCTGGCCTAGGCCGCTCGGTATTACCTTCCGGCACCTCCTGGCAAAGGCCCTGCGGCGTCGGGGGCGCGGGTTGAGCCAGTGTCTGCAGCAGGTGAAAAGTCCCTCAGCCCGGGGTTTCTGGAAGCCAGAGCCCCGGAAAATGGGCACGCAGCAAGAGAACATCTTTCGCTATCGAATGTCTCCGGCCAAGTGAGCCTGATACGGGACCGCACTAGAATGTGGGTGCCTGGTGACCGGGGTTCCAAGTTCTGTGGGGGTCGGTTATCAGGGAAGTGACTTCACTTCCTGGGATCCCCTCCCCGAGTGCACACCTGGACTAGCACCTACACAAACAGTGCTCTGGGCTGCCGACTGCTCATCCCCTTTCTGCGTGCCATGCCACATGCGTACCCGGTGACACCAACACAACCCTCTCCACAGGCCCTAGGGAAGGTCTGGGTGCAGCCAGGGCCCCAGCTTAGAAACACCCCGGGCTCTGACGCAAGTCTCCATCTTCCCTGTTGGGGACCCCGGAGAAGCCGTTGTGCCCGTCGGAGAGCTGGGTTCAGGCCTGGTTCTGCCTTCTTACCAGTCTGTGATTCTGGGCAAGGCACGGACCCTGCTGGGGACTTCCACTTCTCTCCCCAGTGGCTCCCTGTGATCCCCATCTCAAGTGTGCACTCCTTGTGTAAACCCTCCCATGAAGTGTGGCCTGGACTTAATGATTCACTTCCATCACACAAAGATGGCAGCTTGACCGAAAGCCCCTTCCGAGATTTGGTTCTAATAGCTCAGTGCCTATCCGTGAATCACTCTGACCCCTGTCCTCGCTCTGATGCCCACCCAGGGGCTGGAACCATGACACAGACACGTGCGTGTGGCCTGGCCCTGAGGGATAAGAGACAGAGGAGAACTCAGGCCTTCGATGGGGACTGAATCCTACCAACACCACTGAGTGAGCTGAGGTTTTAAGTGAAGTAGATCATGTTTTGTAATTGACAACAGCCCCAACCTCCTGAGAGGCTCTGGCAGGAGCACCCAGCTGAGCACTTCTTTCTTCCTGGTTCCCTTAGACTGTAAGACAGTAAGGGTTTCTAGGTTAAGGCACTGAGTGTGGGGCAAATGGGGTCTCACAGCAGGAGGAGCAGGGCACTGTGACTGTTCAGCTGCCCTGGCCCTGCCCCTCTGACACCCCACCCCCATTCTCCTCCTCAGCATCCTCCAGCCACCCTTGCCTCCTGTCTAACCTCCACTCCGGCAACGTCAAGCTCTGCCTCCAACAGTCTTCTGCACCACGGTGCCCTCTGCCGGGCTACGTAGACTGGGATTGGTGCAGGGCTGGCTCCTCCTTCTCCTCTGCAGGAAATCTCACTGTGGCCTCAGCACAGCCTTTTCGGACCCCTCACCTGGCGGGAGTTCAGGACCCAGTTGTCGCACTTTGCTCTTTTTCTATGGAACAATTGCTCTTTTCATTCACGTTTTTCTTTCATGTTTTGTCCATCTTCCCCTCTAGACCCTGAGCTCCTCGAGGGAGGACCTGGTTGGCTTAGCGGCATTGGCACTGAGTCCTCAGGGCCCAGTGGCTGAATGAACAGGTGAGAGCATCCATCCCACCACTGACCAGCTCAATTGTTAGAGCCTAAGTGACTTTGGTCATTTGTATGTACTTTTGTTTTGTTCTTCAAGAAAACTCTGTTCCCGTTGTGGGACCCAAACTCATGTCCCTGAGATCAACAGCCATATACCCGACTGACTGAGCCAGCCAGGTGTCCCTCTGGTCATTTTTTTGTTTGTTTGTTATGTTTGAAATTTTTTATTATAAAAAGAAAAAATAAGGAACAAAGCACATTGGATTATTTTTACAAAGTCATTTTAAATTAGTAAAACAAAGCACATCTTCCTTCTCCAGACTCTCTTGTAACTAGATGTAGCCAAGTGAGAAATTTTTTTTTTCTTTTTTTTATAATAATATTTTTTATTATGTTAATCACCATACAGTGCATCCCTGGTTTTTGATGTAAAGTTAGATGATTCATTAGTTGCGTATAACACCCAGTGCATCATGCAATACGTGCCCTCCTTACTACCCATCACCAGCCTATCCCATTCCCCCACCCCCCTCCCCTCTGAAGCCCTCAGTTTGTTTCTCAGAGTCCATAGCCTCTCATGCTTTATTCCCCCTTCTGATTACCCCCCCTTTCTTTATCCCTTTCTTCTCCTACCGATCTTCCTAGTTCTTACTTTCCATAAATGAGTGAAACCGTATGATAATTGTCTTTCTCTGCTTGACTTATTTCACTTAAGAAGATGTGGTCCATATATACAGTGGAATATTACTCAGCCATCAGAAAGAACGATTACCCAACATTTGCAGCAACATAGACGGGACTGGAGGAGAGTATGCTAAATGAAAGCAATCTCTTGATTCTTTTCCTGACGTGTCTTCAGGTAACAGATGCTCTTCCAATTTTCGTTGGGAGAACACTGTTCCGGGAGACCAGAGTCTAGACCTGGATCAGTCACACACTTTCTGTGTGACCATAAACAAGTTGTATATCTTTCTGCAGCATCTGCTTTCTCTCCTGCAAAATGAATGGACAAAGCAGGTACTATGGGTTCTTCTAGCTCCAACTTTCTGAGATGGTAAGAATTTATTATCTTGAATCTCCTTCCTAATTAGACCTCAGATGACAGACCATTTCAGGTGGAAATGAAGAGAGTAAGTGAATTGTATGGACGAACTACCCTTCCAGGGCCCTGGTGAAGTATTCAGCTGTAACGTAGATTAAAAATTCTCTGTGCACACTGTGTTTTCTCTTCATAATGAAGGGAGCTCTGCACAAAGGAATAGGGTTGTAGGTTATTAATTTGCTTCTGCTCTGCTGGGTCAAATGGCACTCAAGAGGTTAGGTGTTTGTAATCTAAACATGCACAAAGTTCAGGAAAGGAAGAAGCCTAGAGTTTGGTTACTTCGGACAAATTACAGGTCCATAGGGACCACTTCTTAAGATGACCCAGAGGAGAATTCAACTTTTTAATGGTCCTCTTGCTCATGCCAATATCACATAAAGACCAGAGGTTGTCTCTAGAGAGCCATGATAACTCTTGTCTCACTGATTACTCTATTGCTAAATGTTTCTCTGTGGTAAGGATAAGTAGTTAACAAAGGCATGTTGGATATTCCAGTGAACCTTCTGAAAACTGTTGTGGTTACAAAGTGATTAACTTATGTAAATGAATCAATGTGGCCAGTGAACCAAGCTATGCACACAGAACGTAAGCAGGAGGCGGAGAATCCCAAAGCTTAGTCACACTCAGGAGAGCAATGTGTAATATTTAAAGGTGGATTCCAGAAGAAAAATGAAAAAAAGAATGCTGAGAATGATGTCTTTGATTCAAAAAGGCTCAACATGAGATGACAGACTGTTGAAAGATGGTTCTAGAATTTGTACATGTTGCTTTCACATAGATTCCTGGAGCAAAAGTAAAAAATCCTTGCGTTCACGGGAAGCTGGTCAGCTCAAGAGGCTGTCCTCAAGCTTCCACTGTGTACCTGGTACCCATCCTATCTGCAGTCAGCAAATGTCACCAACCCCTTTCTTGTGCCAGTTGTTATGTCCCAGGGGCAGATGAATTTTACTCTGCTATGTAGAATAATAGATCGGAGGGGTGAGTGAGTTAGCCTGAGATTTAAAATCTATGTGATTGTTGGAAACAATTATAGAGGGGAAGGTCAGAAAGAGAGATTTCGTGTGAAAAGGATAAGTTAGATTTGGCTTGTTTCATAATAATCATATGTCTTGGGTGTAGAGCATCAAATTTTTTCCATTAAGAGATGATTAGTTTCTTCTTAGCCCTAACTCACTAGGAATATCAAAATCTGGGTCATTGTGGCACTTTTATATGAATTACAATTAGTTATGATGTGGTTGCAATTACTGATTTTTGGGAAATAATGTTGCTTTACTACCTTCAGGTGAAAAATCGGAACGGGGATCCACATCTGTAGGTGTGTGATGTGAATAGTTCTCCTGGGGTTGGGCAGTGCACACCTGTATGATCATGTACAGAGCCCTGTCAGAGGAGATAGTGATTTAAAAAGAAATGGCTTACCTACTTCCCCAGAGCTTTATCTTTGAAATGACTACCAGAGATATAGGTACTGCTAAGAGATCAAGGCAAGAGGGAAAGGTCTGGAAATGGGACCTTATGAGATGCCCAAGCAAAGAGAGAAAGTCGGGGAAGGAGAATAAAGAGGAAGAGCCTGTGAAGTTTTAGGGGAATTAGTTTTGGGCAGTATCATGAGTGTCCTCAGGATTCATAATCATGAAGATGGAAAGCATTACCTTCTGTTTTGCTTTTTAGAAGAGTTTGTATGGGATTGGAATTGATTCTTTAAGTGTTTAGTATAATGCACTGTGAAGGCATCTGGGTCTGCGTTGTTCTTTCTGGGATATACTTTAAAAATATATTAGTAGTAGTATTTTTTAGGAGGCTTGTTTTATTTTAGGAAGTCAACACAAAGGAACAAAGTCAACACAGAGGAACAACCAACAAAAAGTAGCAGGAAAGAGACCCAGTTAAGAGCAGCTTCCCGAGCCCAGCAGTTCTTTCAGTCATGGTTAACATGGGACCCAGCGTGGGGGTCCATCTGTCCAGTCTGTCTGTCCATCCTAGATGCATCTGGTATCTGCTCTAACACAGAAAACCTGCAGATGTCATCAAGTAGCTCCATCTGCACGTTAACAGGGCAGACAAACGGAAATCATTCCATGGCTGAGAACAGAAAACAAAAACAGAACTACATTGTGTCTTTTCCCCAAATGAAATCAAGAGTGAGGGTCCTGTGTAATTCCAAAATCTCCAGGGTACAAATGGAGTGAGATGAAAGGTCAAAGACCCCGTTGTTTTGTAAAGACAGTACACCTCAAAATATTGTAATTGCACGTGTGAACCACGAACTACTGTCTCATCTACCCTTG
>NW_024423720.1:10047-13544 GCF_017311325.1 Ursus maritimus
TTTTTTTTTTTTTGCCAAAATGCCTTCCTCATTTTATCTTCCTACCAATAATTATTGAGGGTTCTAATTTCTCCACATCCTTTCTGACACTTGTCATTTTCTGTCTTTTTGATTACAGTTATCCTAGAGCATGTGAAGTGGTATCTTGTGGCTTTGCTTTGCATTTCCCTGAAGGCTACTAATGTTGAAGTTTTTCATGGGTTTACTGGCCATTTGTCTATCTTCTTTGGAACAATGTCTGTTAGAGTCCTTTGCCTATTCTTAAGTTGGGTTGTCTTTTTATTGAGTTGTAAGAGTTCTTTATCTATTTGGGGAACAAGGTAGACCATATACATTTAATGTGATTATCGATGGGGTTTGGTTTAAAACTACCATTTTGCTATTTGTTTTCTATTCTCATTTTCTTTTACATATCTATTTATCATTTGGATTCACTGAGCTTTTTTTTACTATTTTTTTATAATATTTTTTTCTTATGTTATTTTAGTCACCACACAGTACCTCCCTAGTTTTTGATGTGCTGTTCTATGATTCATTACTTGCATATAACACCCAGCGCACCATGCGATACGTGACATCCTTAATACCCATCACTGACTGGCCTATCACTGAGCTTTTAAAAAAATGTTTTATTTCATCTTCAGTATTACCTTATTAGCCATGTCACTTTATTTTAACTGTTTGTCAAGCATTTAGAGAATACATCTTTAATGGAGTACATCATCAAATAATGTTATACCACTGCCTGCATAATATAAGAATCTTTCCAACTTCCATCTTCTTCCTCCCAGTCTCTTGGTTATTATTTTCATATGTTTTATTCCTGCATGTTATCAGTTCCACAGTGCATTACTATTGTTTCTGCTTTAGGTAGTCACAGCTGCTTTTTGGGAGATTGAAAACCCACTGGCACAAGCATCATGATATTTTTGCCTTATGTAAAGAGGTTATTCTATGTGGACAATCTGTTAAGGACAGATTGTAATTTTTTGCTTTGAATTTTCCTGAAACATAGAAAAGACAAATGAGGAGGTGTTGAGTCAGATATTTCTGGAAACTTATTGAGTTCCAGGCTGCCTGCTGGGCATTTTGGGAGCCTGTGGATTGACAGCAGTTCATTTAGGATTCATGGGTGAGGTTTCATTTGTCAGTGGACTTGGACTCTCTGGTGGATGTTGCAGTGGTTAGTACAGTGACAAAACAAACTGATGTCCTGATAATTGCCAAAGGTTTGGAACTCTGTCCACATTTGGATGCTGCTGGTTTTATTGTCTACTTATTAAATTGCTAAATGACAGAGATAAATAACAGGAAATTCATTGAAATGGAAAACTCATAATAGTACCCCTGGGTATTCATTGATGGCAAATTCCATTCTAGTCATCCAGTGATCACTTCAAAATCCTGTGTCAGGCAGAGGCAGATAAAAATCCCAAAGCTTTCAGGACTGCAATTCACCCTGTGTAAAATTGTGTGCTCTAGGATTTTCCATCCTGGGCTTCTGTAACGGCATAAGAGGACAATTGAATCAGGAGGAGGTACAAGAGGACAATTGATGTCAGTGGGAAGTCTCTTTCAAACAAGCAAGATAAGTCTGTGAGGTAATGTGACTGATTATACGTTGGAGAATATTGCTTTGGTCTTTAAAAGAGAACCAGAGTTTAATAGAGTTAGTGGGTTGATCGATTTGGTTTGATGACACTGAGTTTTCCTATCCTCTTCCTGCCTCCCCTTTATCAAGTAATAATGACTACTGTTGCTTATTTAAGGTAGATGTTGAGGGAGGGAGAGGGAGTATAATAAGATCTTCAGGAGAAATTTATCCTGGGAGTGATAGATGAACAGTGGTCTCCCTCTCTACCTTAACTTTCCTAAACCTAAACCACATTCCCATCTTTAAGACAATTGCAAGGGAGGAAATTGTATTAGTCAGGGTTCTCCAGAGAAGCATAACCAATAGACCCTCTTTCTGACTATCTCTCTATCTCCAAAATAAATTGTATATACAGAAAGAGAGAAAGAGAAAGAAAGAATGAGAGAGAGACTGAGAGAGAGAGAGATTGATTGATTTACTTGAAGGAGTCGGCTCATGAGATTTGGGGCCTGGCCAATCTGATGTCTGCAGAGCAGGCCAGCAGGCTGGATGTTGGCCAGAGTCAGTCTTGCAGTCTTGAGTCTGGAAACACGATTCCAGACAATTGTTACTGTCTCCTTTGTGAAGCTATTGTGGGGATTGCAGTGACCTTGGGTGAAAGGTGAAAGGAAAAGGCAAAGGGCAGAAAGGGACAGGTTTTCAGGGTCTTTCAGTGCTTTATGAAGGATTTCAGTATACACAATACACATTAATATACCCAATATGGATATCTAGTGGGGATTCTGGTCCTTTTAATTCAATTACTCCATAGTAAATAAGATTTCTGCTGATTTCCTTAAAAACCTGGGATCAAATTCTTTTTTTAATAATAATTTTTTATTTTATTATGTTGGTCACCATACAGTACATCCCTAGCTTTTGATGTAAAGTTTCATGATTCATTACTTGCGTATAACACCCAGTGCACCTTGCAATACGTGCCCTCCTTAATACCCATCACCAGATCAAATTCTTACCTGCTTTCCAGATTATGAAAATTAAGTCAAGTGACCCGCAGAAAGTGTACCCACAGTTACGATAGATCAGTTGGTTAAAGGGATAAAAAAGAGCAGGATCCAAATGTTTTTAAGATTAGTACTAGACCTATTTATTTATTTACTTATTTACTTACTTACTTATTTGGCTTCACGCCCAAGGTGGGGCTTGAAGTCGGGACTCTGAGATCAAGAGTGGCATGCTCTACTGACTGAGCCAGCCAGGTGCCCCAGAATCCAAATTTTCAGATATATTGCCTGACAAAATAGGTCTTCACTCAGTAATGTTCATAAGTTCAACAGGACAACAGTAGAACTGAAGACTGGTTTTCTTGGCACACCTTCTCAAAAAAATTTATATTTTCTTTTTTCCTCCATCTTTCTTGAGATGTAATCAACAGACAAATAAAGATTGAATGTGTTTAAGGTAGCCATGTGATTTGATAAAGATGTACATTGTGACATGATTACCATGATCAACACACTTTTATACTTTGTTGATGCAAAATTTTAAGCTTCAAGTTAGTATTTGCTTATATCTCCTAATGTATGCTATTCATTTGTATTAACTAAAAATGAGTATTTTCCTTATATACGAAATGTTTGTTGAATGAATAAAATGGCTTTTGATGAACAGATTTTGGAACCTGCTCAAAGACAGTTCTAATGGTGCCCAGAATAATTATTGATCAAAGTGGAAAAGGCAAGTAGGCTTAGTACTCTACCTTACTTGGCTAGAAGAAGGCAGAAATATTGAAAAGGACAAACGCAAAATTAACAGAGAAGGAAGGAGCTTGAAAAAATCCAGAGACCAAATTAAAAGGTCTTGAAACTACTTTTTTCTAAAGATTTTATTTGTTCATTTGACA
>NW_024423720.1:17308-22890 GCF_017311325.1 Ursus maritimus
GTCCTAGGATGGAGCCTGGAGTGCAGCTCCCTGCTCAGAGGGGACTCTGCTTCTCCCTCTGCCCCTCACCCCGCTCGTGCTCTCTCACTCTCTCAAATAAATAAATAAAATCTGAAAAAAAAAAAGAATCTGGAAAACTTTAAAGAAGCCTTCTGCCTTCACTAGTAAAAGATCACAATTTGGGGCATGGACTGAGTTTCAGGAACAGGTACACTTGTGAGAGAACTTATTTTCTTGATTTGTGGATTCTGTGGGTTATTGCCTCTGGGAAGTGATATCACACTTAGGTTCTATAAATTAAAGTGGTTTTAATTTTGCCTTTCAATTTAGATTCAAGGTGTTTATTTAAGCCGTCAATGATTTATAGTGAATTAAACTGTTACTTTGAACGTGATTCCTCATTCCTGCATCTATTTTGTATTTTTCATAATACTTTGATAAGATCAAGGTGGAAATGTATAAAGAACTTACTGTAAAATAAGGTTTATTGGTGTAGAATTTAGTTCCATAACATGCATGCATTTTAATTGGACAGTTTGAGGAATTTTGACAAAGGTATATATACACCCACATAACCATGTCTCCGGTCAAGATATAGGGCATTTCCATCACCCAGAGAGTTTCTTCAGTCCCTTCCCAGCCAATCCCTCTATCTCCACCCAAGCATGCAAGCGTCTGATTTTTGTCGCTATGAATTAGATGTATCTTTCCTAGAGCTTCATATCCATTGAATCATACAGTACGAACTTTTCTGTGCCTGAATTCTTTAGCTCTGCATGCTGCTTCTGAGATTAACCTATGTCTTTTGTGGGTATTAGCAGTTTGTTTCTTCTTATTGTTGAATAATATCTCATGGTATGGGTATGCCACAGTTGTTTATTCAGTCATTTACTGGTGGACATTTGGGTGTTTTCAGTTTTTGGCAGTTGTGAGTAAAGTAGATATAAATGTTTATTTACAGGTTATTTTGGCCACAGGTCTTCATTTCTCCTGGGTAAATACCTAGGAGTAGAATTCTTGGATCATATAGTAAGTGCATGTTCAGCTCATAAGAAACCAGAAGGCTGTTTTTCCAAGTGGTTGTATGACTTTTTGAAGTTGTTTATCTTTAAATAAACTCTACCCCTGCTGTGGGGCTCGAACTCATGACCCTGAGATGAAGAGTCTCACGCTCCACTGACTGAGTCAGCTAGGTGCCCCCAAAGTGGTTGTAAGATTTTATGTTCTCATCAGAAGTAGAGGAGTTTAACATCCAATAAATGTTATTGTCAATATTTAATTTTAGGCCTTCTACTGAGGCCTAAAATTCCTGTGGTTTACTCTTCATTTTCCTAATTACTGATGATGCTGAGAATCTTTTCATCTGCTTATTATCCTTTCCTATATCTCGTGTTGTGATGTGTCTGTCCAAATTTTTACTCATTTATTATGATTAGTTTTTTCTTCTTGTCACTATGTTTTAAGAGTAAACAAAGTATTCTTTGTATATTCTGGATACAAGACCTTTGTTGGATATATGTCTTGGTAATATTTTTTCTCATGCTATGGCTTGCAGTTTTATTTTCTGAATGATATATTTTGAAGAGTGGAAGTTTATATTTGGATTAAGTCTTACTTATCATTCTTTTACTTTTAAGATTGATGCCTTTTGTGTCCTAAGAAATCTTCACGTCCCCGAAGTCTCGAAGATTTTCTCCTAGTTTCTTTCAGAAATTTTACAGTTCAGCTATAAATTTTAGGTTTGTGATCCATTTTAAGTTTCCTTTGATACATGCTGTGAGATGAGGGTTGAGATTAATATTTCCCATCTACCTAGATGATCCAGTACCATTTAAAAAGACTTTCTTCCCCCTTGCCTTATCTTGGCACATTTTTTAAAGCTGGTTGACCCTTGAGAGGATGTGAAAGTATTCTTTTGACCTCTTCACCGTCATCTCTCACCATTCTCTGCCTTAGGGTCTAAGCTGTAACCACACTACCCTTTCTGTGCTTGGACCAAGCCAGGGTCTTTCCCAAAACCTGCCATTTCCTCTGCCTAGAATGTTCATCACCTGTCTTTTTCATGCGTGCCTCCTCTTCATCTTTCAGATCTTAGCTTCTTCTTCTTTTTTTTTATTTAAAGATTTATTTATTTATTTATTCAACAGAGAGAGACAGCCAGCGAGAGAGGGAACACAAGCAGGGGGAGTGGGAGAGGAAGAAGCAGGCTCATAGCGGAGGAGCTTGATGTGGGGCTTGATCCCATAACGCCAGGATCACGCCCTGAGCTGAAGGCAGATGCTTAACCGCTGTGCCACCCAGGCGCCCCTTAGCTTCTATGTCATTTGTCAAAGAGACCCTCTTTGCCTCTCCACTCTGAAGACAGTCTTTTCTAAATCTCTCTATCAACATTCAGTGTGTGTGTGTGTGTGTTTGTGTGTGTGTGTGATTGTAAGCCTGGTCCTTAGCACATAATAGGTGCTCGGTAAAAATTTGTCAAATGAATGAATAGTAAGTTATCCCCATTTCATTGCTCTGATGGCAGATTTTTCCTGGCCACTTGAGGATATCAGTACCTTCAGTGACTCAAAGTCTTCTTTCTACATGACTGAAGTCATAAGCAAACTCACTTGGTCTGAGTCACTGGTGTTTGCTGAGCCATTTAGGCAAGCATCTGAGTGAATGATGTAGTCAAGTGCTGCCCGGCAATCTAAAGGTTCATTTCAACATTAGTTACCACCCTAAGACAACAGCCCGGAGAGGCGACGTGGTGTAGTGAAAATAGCATGAGTTTGTGCTGATGCACTTGGCTTAATACCTGCCTCCAGCATTTCCTAGCTGGGTGACCTTGGGCATGCCGTTGGCTCTCTCTGAGCTTTCGTTCCATCATTGTAAACAAGCGTAAAACCTACCTCTCAAGTGGCTGTGGGCATGGAGTAAATATAGAGTGCCTAGAACAATTGCCAGCATATGAAAGATCCTGAAAATCACAGCTACTGGTATGATTGTCAAATATTGGACCGAAGAGAATTCATAAGTGGCAAAGCCCGATAAATGTTTGGTGACTTATTCTTTGCAAGGCATCTCTTGGATGTGGAGCACCAGGCCTCTTAAGAGCCTAGACATTGTCATTTTTTCCCTCTCTCCTCCAACCTCCCCATGAACTTGTTCAAGGCATTCTTCATGTCTTCATTCCTGAGAGTATAGACGATGTGGTTCCACAGAGGGGTCACTGCGGTGAAGAACACAGACACCACCTTGTCCTCCAGGAGGCTGGTGGATGGACGGGAATAGATGAAGATGCAGTGTCCCAGGAAGAGTGTGACGACGGCAAGGTGTGCTGCACAGGTGGATAAGGCCTTCTGCCTGCCTTCGGAGATCTGCTGCCTCAGGCTCACCAGGATGACTGCATAGGACACCACGAGGACCACGAAAGAGACCACCGAGATCAGCCCGCTGTTGGAGACGATGAGGATTTCAATGATGTGGGTGTCCGTGCAGGCCAGTTTGATCACCTGAGGCACATCCCAGAAGAAGCTGTCAATCTCATCAGGACCACAGTGGGGCAGCTTGATGGTGAGGGAAGTCAGCGATATGGAGTGGATGGTGCCCCCCGTCCAGAGGGCCACAGCCAGCAGCACACATACTTTCCAGTTCATCACTGTCATGTACTGCAGGGGTTTGCAAATTGCCATGTACCGATCATAGGCCATGACGGTGAGGAGAAAGATCTAGGTGCAGGCAAAGAGGTGCAGGAAGAACATCTGGGTGACACAGACCTCAAAGGGGATGAGCTTCTCTTCTGACCACGTATCTCTGAGCATCTTGGGGACAGGGACCGTGGAGTGGCAGACATCAATAAAAGATAGGTTACTGAGGAAGAAATACATAGGGGTATGGAGCTGGCGGTCATAGATAATAGTTACGACAATGAGGATGTTCCCAATCAGTGTCAGGACATAGGAAGTGAGGAACGCGGCAAACACAGTCATCTGCACCTTCTGATTGATAGATAAGCCTCTAAGCCGAATATATGTCACGGAAGTGGTTTGATTGAGTAGGTCCGCCTCTTCCATTCTCTTTGTTGGACACTCTGCAAAGAATTAGGAAAAAAAAAAATAACACTTAGCATCTGTATCAATCATCTGGCCACTTAATTTCTTCTGTGTTTGCTTTTCCCTCCATCTGGAGCTTATGGTCCAGTATCTTATTTTAAAAACCCCATTCAGCGTCTTCAGTCATGCTGCATACACAGTAGGCACCACACAGACGTTTTTGGGAAAATAGTGCAAAGAACCATGATTCACCAAGAGATATAAGGCAGCCTTGGAGAGCGGAGGGCTTATATTTACTCATAAATCTTTAGCAGAGAAGAAACCAGGCTTTTTCTACCCCAAGCCAGTAACATGTTCAAAGTTGTACACAGCCTGGCCTTGAGCATGGTTTTCTCCATTGTCTGTTGAGTGCATTTTTCACTCGTCCGAAGGACTTCCACCCCTGTGCACTCTGCCGTGACGCCCTGGTACTGTCATGTCAATGACCTGGTCTGTGGCTGGTAGACGCTTTTCCCCAGTCGGCTGGACAATGGGCAGTGTCGTTGGGGTGTCTTAGAAAGAGCTGAGAGTTTTCCTCATTTCTTTCTTTCCTCCCCTCCCCTCCTCCCTTTGTTTGTTTGTTTGTTTGTTTGTTGTTTTCATTTTATAGAGAAAATGAGGCACAGAGAGGTAAAGCAACGGGCTTAGGTTCACAGAGAATTGCAGTAACAGCTGTGTCCGGAGCACAGGCCTCCTGAGTCCCAGCCCAGGCTCTCTGTGCCCCCACTCTGACCTGAATCATTTATGTGACGGTTGGCATCATTAGGGCACTAAGTGGAATGCGTCTTGGTGAGCTGCCTCTTCCTCTGCTAGGTGCACCCCACCAGCCTGGTTGGGCATCTGTGGGGTGTCTAGTCATTCTTCTCTCACTTGTCTTCATGTCACGGCCTGGATGCACCGTCTTCCAGGGGTGCCCACTCATGCATGCAGCTCTCTTGCTTCCTGGGGTCCGCTCATCCTGTGCTATCTTCTTCCCATCACTGGTCACTACTGGAGCGTTCCCTCATTCCTCAAGGGCAGGCTCTCTGCCAGACAAATGAATCAGCTCCACATTGCTTATGAAAAAGGACTAGGAACTCTGTCTCTTCTGCTTCTAGTCATCTCTTCCTTCTCCAGCATTTCCTATTACTCATCGTGCTGGTCTTCTGCAGACAGGGTCTCTTGTGATAGTCTATATCAATAGAGGAAGATTAAGGTAGTGTCAAACTAGGAAACTAGCAAAGTAGAGTCATGGGAAAATAAGGTATTTCTGGGCCAGGAGAAATCTTTTAGTTAACATTTGAATTAAACTCATGGTGTCTAGAGCTTAGATTAATATTTATTGTAACATCTTAATGTAGTGATGGATTAACTTTACTCTTAAGCAGTTTTTCTTAGTGGGGGTGCCTGGGTGGCTCCGTTAGTTAAGCGTCTGCCTTCGGCTCAGGTCATGATCCTGGAGTCCCGGGATTTAGTCCAGCATCTGGCTCCCAGATCAGTGGGGAGTCTGCTTCTCCCTCTGACCATCTC
>NW_024423720.1:22910-39060 GCF_017311325.1 Ursus maritimus
GTGAGGGGGGAGGGGCAGAGGGAAAAGGAGAGAATCTCAAGCCGACTCCATACCTAGCACAGAGCCCGCTAGGGGGCTTGATCCCACAGCCGTGTTTTCATACTTGAGCTGAAACGGAGAGTTAGATGCTCAACCAGCTTAGCCATTCAGGTGTCCCCAGAAAGCTATTTTAAAAGTTGAATGATTTACATCCGTTCCCTTTTTAATTTACTAATCAACTGAAAGGATGATTGCAAACTTGAAAACTAAAGAACTGAGCAAGAATGGAGCCAGGGGTTTATTTTAAATTAATCTGGAGAATTTCACCCACACAGAGTGTGTGGATGGAGAACTAGGTCTGTAATGAAGACTTGTGTTCCATCATCATCACTTTTTTTTTTTCTATTTCTTTGGAGCTGCAGGAAGAAATGCTTTGAGAAATGGAGATGTGCCCAACTGCAGTAGAAATTTGGTGTCAGTTTATGTTGAGGATATGGTGCACAAAAAGAAAATCGAATGTCTGTGGCATACGCTTCCAAAAAATGTAGGAAAATAATTAAGAACAAAACCAGAGTAAGACAGAGTGTCTGTAAAACTCACCCTGGGTTGTTTCTGGTGCTCCCGGCCCCTCCAAAGAGAACTGAGTTGTCACGGTCTGGTAGTTTCAATGTCAAGTTTTGATAGTGAATTATTTTCCAGTGGAAAGAACTAATCGGACAGATTTAACGTTTACCTTGATTTTTCCATAAGCATGGCCAGAGCCCTCAAAGTTCTCCTGGGTCTTGTTCAGTTTTTGGTGATCAGTCACGGTAAATACATTTGGTGATACTTTACCAGAAGTGCTCCAGGGTTTTTGCAAAATTTTACACCTTAGTGCCGATATTATTTTCATCGTTTTCAGTATGTAGAGCATGTAACTCGCCTTAAGATTTTCTAGAATTGGTTGCCAGTCCGCTGGAGATGCAGCATAAGAATGGTATATTTTTTGCACTTTTTCAGATGATATTGGCAGTGGAATGATTCAAAGTCTCTATCAACCCCTTTTACAGGCCATGCTAGCTTACCAGGAGATTTCTAACACAAACTTGTCCTAATTATTCACAACCAGTGTGATGTAGGCATTGTTTCCTTGGCAGCACACTCTCTGGGTGTAAGTTTTATATGGCTAGCTTCAGACAGATTATTCTACCGATTACTGAAGGGAAATGTGTACAGAAAGAGGGCAGCTGGGGCTGGCAGCTGCAGGGTTGGGTGGTTTTTTGGTGTGTGTGTGTGTGTGTGTGTGTGTGTGTGTGTGTGTGTGTGTGTGTTTACCTAAATTACATAGGTTTTATCTCCTTGGGACCTTTTAAGCAATGTCGTCAGCTTACCCTAGTCATAGTTAGAAAAAGTTAATTCTGTGGGGACTAACGTTACAGACTTTGAAATTGTCAGTAGGGGAATTTAAAGGGAAAGCAGGGCTTCCACATCTAAACCTTTAGGATGTGTTTAGACATGATTAAATGAACTACTAGTCTGTGCTAAGTATTAGGTGAGGGGCTTTCATGGTTTCTCATGTAATCCACATACAAACACAGAGATGAGGCACGGGCCATGGAGTTAAGATTTTAATCAGCTCTCTGCCAGAGAGGTCAAGGGTTTGGCCTTGAGGGTCAGGTTGTGTGAGTGCAAGTCCTAGATGTGTAAGTTTGGGCAAGTTCCTTAACCTCTCTGGGCCTCAGCTTCTCATCCATAAAACATCAATAACAATGGTCTTTTGTTTCTTAGGACTCTTGAAATCTTTGCAAAGCCTGTGGCACTTAGTGAATATGTTGCTTAAGTTAATGCAGTTAAGCAATATGCAATTCAAACAAACAAGAAAGCCACCACCCCGTAACAGCCAACTCTTTTGGCATCACTATTGGCCTCCTTTTCCCCAGTTGTCTTGTTGCGTTTGTTACCATTGATCAGAGGCCAGACTTGAAGGGATTGAAAAACTCAGAGCTTCTAGAACACAGAGATACTGCTACTTGATCCATGTGGGGCTTGTATTATATTGTGACGTTGGCAACTAGGGTATGCATAAGGAAGAGGGGTATACTGCCCGTACTCATTCTCAAGTAGTTTTGTAATTGAGATCCTTTATCCTAGGCATAGTACACCAAGGATAATATAGAAAATGATGTTCAGTTGATTATAGGGCAATTACTATCACCACTGTCACTGATACTATGCAAGGTTGAGAAATTAATTTTTGGCCTAACCTACAGTGTCTGTATTTCTCACTTCTTTTGGGTAACCCTCTCCCTTGGCCCACTACTTCCCTCTCTGACTGTATACTGAATGTCCCACTCAGGCTTTTTCTCCCAGGAAGTCCCTCATGCTCCAAAAATTGTGTGTTCCCATTTCCTCTGCAGAATAAATGAGAAGAATTGTGGATGCTGGCATAGCACTTGAGAGCTTGTAAAGCTTTCACACTCATTAATTTATTTGATCTTCACAATATCCCTGTGATATTGTGGGGAGCATTATAGAAAAATTAGACTTGGCATTAAGTGATTTTCAGAGTTTATATATCAGGGAAGCAGCTGAACCAGGTCTTCTGCTGCTGATTCTGATATTTACTCCATTACTTCACTTGGATGCTGTATTTCTGAGAGGAGCCACACTTAAAAGAGTTGCTTGTTGAATCGCATAGAAATGTTTCATTGGTTTTGGGATAGGTGACTTCTTGGTATTTTTTTTAAAAAAGATTGTTTATTAATTTTTTGGAGAGAGTATGGCGGGGGGAGGGAGATGGAGAAGGACAAGGAGACTCCTCACAGAGCAGGGAGCCCCCACTCTGGTATCATCAGGGGGCCGGATCCCAGTACCCTGAGATCATGGCCTGAATGAAATCCGATGCTTAATCGACTAAACCACCCAGGTGCCCCACATTTTGGTATTTTTGATCCTCCTGACTGACTCTTTCCTTCTTCCCATTCCATTCTGTCCACTCCAAAAGATCAAAGTGCCCTACTCCTCCCTTCTGAAAGGTCACTGACTCTCTGCTAAAAGCAGACAATAAGGGGTTTATAATCTAGGGTGTGTGCAATATCACACTTATTGTAAAATGAGATAAAAAGATCCTATGTGGAATTTACAATACAGTGAATTAAGGTGACTTGTATTTTAGGAATTTGAGTTAAGATTTCTGTTCCCTATAACTGAAACCATCCTGACTGAGAAAACATTTGATCAGTTTTGACACACTGGACAATGTTATTGTAAAGAATGCATTGGAGACAGTGAAGAATACTGTTACTGTGGGTTTCATTCTGATTGATAAGAAAGAATTTTTTAATGTCATGTGTGGTGGGCAGAATAATTCCCCCAAAGATGTTGCTGTTGGAATCTGGGGAATCTGTGAAAAGGGACTTTGCAAATGTGATTAGTTTATGGACCTTGAGGTGGGGAGATTCTCCTGGAATATCTGGGTGGGCTCAAAATAATCAGAAGGGCCTTCCTGAGTGAAAGAGGGAGGCAGGAGAAGCAGAGTTCAAGAAGGAGATGTGAACACAGAAGCAGAGGTAGGAATGATGAGATTGCCGGTTGGGGAGGGGAGCCAAGGAATGTAGGCTACATTCATTCTAGAAGCTGGGAAATTCAAACAAACAGATTTTCTCCTAGAGTCTTCAGAAGGACTGTAGCCCTATTGACATCTTAGTTTTAGCCTCATGAAACTGATTTAGACTTCTGATCTGCAGAACGGTAAGATAATACATTTGCGTTGCTTTAAGCCACTGAATTTGAGGTAATTTGTTATAGCAGCAATCAGAAACTAACACATTATGGAAATTGTCAGAAACTTAGAAGAGATTATGCGTAGAAGGGAAGGAAAAATTCTCCCTCTACCCCATGGTCTTCTGGCTGGACCAAGAATTAAATTTACATGAGACAGATTAAGAAAAAAAAAATCAAAGTTTTATTACAGGTGCATGGCAAATTGAGACCAAAAGAAATAACCATGTAGGCAGTTTTTATGCTTTTTAGACAAAAACAGTAAATCAGAGATGAATTGGCAGGATATAGGAAACTTAACATTAGGAACTTCAATTTGTAAGGAGTTTGAACAGAATTTGGGCTAGTGTGGTATATTAGTAAAAAGGAACAAGGTTGTTTATGCAGCTTTCTTGGCTCTTAATTTCCTATCTCTTGTGATAAGGATATTTCTTTGCCTCCTGGAACAGGAAGGATGTCTTTCACGTGGTAGGTTTATTTCCTGCTTTCAACAGGAAAAGAGAAGGGTATGAATGTCCTTCTTACATAACCTGTCTCTTAAGTAACTTATTTTATTTTATTTGAAAGATTTTCTGTGTTGGTTTGAGAGAAAGAGTGTGTGGGTGAGGGCAGAAGGAGAGGGGAGAGAGAATCTCAAGCCTACTCTGCTGACTGTGATGCCCAATGCTGGTCTTGATCCCAGGACCCTGAGTTTGTGACCTGAGTCCAGATCATGAGTCGGAGGCTTAAGCAACTGAGCCACCCAGGTGCCCTGGCAAAAGAACACATTCGATATATTTCCAGGCAATGCAGGGAAGTGACTAGTACAAGAAGGAAGACAAACATGGGGGACTCTGCATTTCCCTAACTTACTGCCTAGAGATTTAGTTTCCAGTCTACGGGTCAGGGATGAAGAATACAGGCGAAGCTCAGCCATTTTCCTGAGTTTGAGACAGAAAGATGGAAGTTTGGAGAAGTCAATATGGCTGTGGTTTACAGTACAGAATACTGAGGAGAGCTGCACAGAGAAAGAGGACCTCAGAAAGCCATCTAGGATCACTTTTGAGTTTTCATAGAATTCCTCAATAGGGCACGTGTGTGAGGAACCTATGTGGTGTGGGGAAAATCATAGCCCAGGGGAAGCAGAGAGGAAAATGTCACTAGCCTTCACACACAATCAGGAAAAGTCTGTTCTACCGGCAGCAGGCAGAGTGGAAAACCTCGTAATTCGTGGGACATTGCAAAGAGAGCTCAGAATACCAACAGAACAGTAGCAAAATACATTGAAGACTACTGTGATACCACCTAACAAACCTTTGGAAAGCTAGTCTGGAAGGATAAAATCGTCTTCCAGGAACCTACCTCACCATCAGAACAATCCTCAAGAGTATGTGTAGAAATATAAGCCATAGTTAATATCTAACAATTAAAATTCACAATACCTGCCTTCCAACAAAAGATTACCAGGATGCAAAGAAGGAGAAAAGTTCACCTCGTAATGAGAAGAAAGATTAAACAATAGAAACTTACCCAGAAATGAAAAAGACGATGGAAGTATTGCACATGGACATTCAAACAACTGTTAGAAAGAGGTTTTACATACGTAAGAATATACACAAAGGATGAAGTGAAACAGATATAGAAAACATGAAAACAAGGAAAACCCAACTTCTGGAGCAAAAAGAGAGAGAGAGAGAGAGACAGAGAGAGAGAGAACTTGAATGTATGATCATAGCAGTTGTCCAGAATAAAGCAGAGAAAAGGAAGGGTGCAAACCACGCCCTGCACACAAACACTAGAGTATGTGTGAGCTTTGTAGCAATTTCAAGTGGCCTGGTAGATAAGAAATTGGCTGAGGTACAGAAAAAAACTGTTTGAAGAAGTAATTCTGATTGTTATCTGAATTGTATGAACCCTCTACACCCATATTTTCAAGAATTCAGGAATCCAGGCAACAAAAACCCCAAACATAAGGATCATGAAAAAAAACCTCCTTATCAACCTACATCCCAATAAAATGGGAAGCAATAAAATTGCTTCAGACCAATGATAAAGAAAAAATCTAAAAAGCAGATGGAGATGAGTCCATTGCGTTACCTGTCACGTCCCTAATTCTGTAGATGGTCTCTGTTTCTTTCTGGTCTGTGTTACTCTTGGAGTCTCTCTTCACTTACAGGATCCCCCTTCCTATTTCTTGCAGGGTGGTTTAGCGGCCAAATCCTTTGAGTTTCTTTCTGTCCTGGAAGCTCTTTATCTCTGCTCCTATTCGGAATGCCTCCTTGCTGGGTAAAGTATTCTTGGCTGCATGTTTTTCTCATTTAGTACCCTGACTCGATCACGCCAGCCCTTTCTGGTGTGCCAGGTCTCTGTGGATAGGTATGTGGCTAGAAGACCCTCTTGTCTCAAGCTGCTTTCAGGATTTTCTCTTTGTGTCTGAAATTGCAAACGTCACTGTATAGGTTAGGGTGTTCCTCTATTCTTCGGATTTGGGGAAGAGTCCTCTCTACCTCTTGGGCTTGAATGCCTGTTTCCCTCCCAGATTAGGGAAGTTCTCCGCTATGATCTCCACAGATAGATCCCTCTGTGTCTTCTCCCTCGGGGCTGAAGTAATTCCAATATTGTTTCCTTTTGTGGCATCACTGATTTTTCGATTCCTCCACCCATGGTCCATTCGTTGGCTTTCTCTCTTTTCCTCAGCTTCCTTCCTTTCCATCAGCTTGTCTTTGGTGTCACTGACTCTGTCTTCTGCCTCATTGACCCTAGCCGTTAGAGCATGCACATCCAATGTAGACTGCATCTCAGTTAGAGCCTTTGGAATTTGGGCCTGATTTGATTTCATTTCTGCACTATGAGAGTCTCTCATGTCATTTATACTTTTTCAACCCCAGCTAGCAACTTTGTAATTGTCATCCTGAGTTCCAGCTCTGACTTCTTACTTAAAACCCTATGCATTAGATCAGTGGCAGAGAGTGTTACCTCTGGCTCTTTCTTTTGCTGTGAATGGTCTGTGTGTTGGAAGTCGCTAAATCCCAAAAGTGTAAAGAAAGCCAAACTCATATATACACAGAAATCAAATGGAATATAGCGAAAGGAATCCAAAAATGAAGAATATATGTATAAAATGTCAATGTAAAAAATGAAAGTTAAGAAAAGATTGAAAAATGAAGAGTTGCTAAAATAAAAAAAAAAGTAGTTGGAAAGGGAAAAAGAAAAAAAAGGAAATGGATAATTTTGAATGGAGAGAGAAATGAATCATGAGTAAAAGCCTTGCGCTCTAGGTGCTATTATCCCCTTGCGCTTGAGTTTGGCCATCCTCTTTGGTCGGTAAACTTGCTGTTCACTTGTTCTTTCACCTCGTTTTCGGGGGGCAGGGGCCTACTGCGCTGATTCTCAGGTGTCTTTGCCTGGACGGGGATGCACTGCGCCTTGCCAGGGGGCCCGGTGGGGCTCAGGGTCAGCCAGTTGCTCTGTGTGCCTCGCGTTCCCAGAGGGCTTTCCCCGCCTCTTGAGAGGGTGAGAATAAAATCGGCCACCCGAATCTGTAGACTCCGAGGTGTGATGCTGTTGTGCGCCAAGTTCTGTAGACATCTGCGGTGCTCCCCACACCAAAGCTCCTAGGGGAAGGCGGAGGGTCACAGCATTCCTGTCCTTTGCAGGGCTCCCAGATGGAGAGCTTCTGATCAAGTGGACTCCCAGTCAAGTGACTTCCTGCGAGGAGAAGGATTTCTTCCTTCTCCTCACTTGGGTCTCGAGCAGGAAGCGTAGGCACTGCTCTCACAACAACTGAACTGGAGGGTTATCAAGAATTGGGGCTGGCAGGGGCAGGGGATCCCTGCTGGAGGAGCCTGAGGGGTGTGGAGGGGCTATGCCCAGTGCCAAAGCCGCCGGTTGAGGCTCTGTTCATCCTGCAGCTTCCATGAGCACCCAGTGTGCTTTGGAAATGAGGAGGTTGTGGAATATTGGTGAGGTTCAGTGGGGTGGAATCTAGAGCCGACTACCAAGAAAGAATTCTTGAGACATCTTTGGTGCAAAATTGGTGGTTTATGACAGGACAGGTGGCAGAAAGAGCTGCTGCCCTGGCTTGTGAGGGCTGGCTGATGATAGACTATGGGGTTGGGGGAAGGTAAGGAAAAAGGGAGGTTGAGATAATACTTGCATATGTTAAAGAAGACTCACAAGGTACAGAGGCCTTGCCATTGTCTAGGGAAGGTGGTTTTGCCCTCTAGCAAGGCATGAACATTAAGACATTTGGGAACTTCCTGGAGGCTGCAGATTCGAAGGACATTTCATTGTATCTACTTTCCCTTCAGGAAGCTAAGTAACTGATAGAAAGGCTTGGTTCTTGGAAAGTGCTAAGACATTGGGAAACTGAGGGAGACTTAAGTCTTGCAGGATTGTGGTGTCTATAGGTTAATTATTTCTTTGCCCTTTAGGGCAGCCAGGAGTGCCTGAGGAATGTCATGTACACCACATATGGGGGGGGAGGTGTGAATTCCTGCTTTGTCCTCAGCTAGCCTTCTCTTCCCTCCTCAGTAAAGGTCCCTCCTGTTCACAGAGGTTCAAGCAGTTCTTGCTGTTGCCACCTAGTGGACATATGGATGAACACATTCAGGTCATGTCTGTGACTCACTGACCTGAGCTGCCATGAGAGGTTGGTTCCTTCCTGCGAGGAGAGGGCCCAAAAAGGATGGACCCGGAGCAAGCAGACAAGTGTGGCCCGGCCGACACCCCTCTGCTGGCCTGGAAGCAGGACCTGGTTGCTCTACTTAGAAGCTGAGTTCTAGAGCAGGAGGGGCTGGAGTGGCTGGGGTGTGTCCTGGGACGGGGTCTGGATGAGGGGTGTTCCAGGGCGGGGTGTGTGTGTGTGTGTGTGTGTGTGTGTGTTTCCCGAGCAAGGCTCCACGGAAAGAAAGAGAGTATAGATAGAGGACCCTGCAGCCAATACTGCAACAATGGGACTAAAGTGTGTTCCAGAAATTGTGCTTTTAGGAAACAGTCCTAAAGCCAAAGAGATTTACGACACATTGTACCCTTCACTTTAAGGATGAGACTCAAAGAATTGGAGAGGTCTCAATTGTTCGGCAGGTGGTGCTGCTGAGTAAATGATGTGTAGCCCCTGAAAATGCAGAAGGGGACAGGAGAGGAGTAGCAGTGCCTGTCCACTGTGGGGACCTCAGGCCGAACAAGAGCCCAGCTGTGAAACCCTCCCTGCCCCACCCTGTCCCACACACAGGCAAACCCCCTCCCCCGCACACACTCACCCATACACTCCGAGGGAAAGGACTGGAAGAGGGACGCCATGTGTTATGGGCTATCATGGTAGAAGGTAGAAGGAATGTGTCTTCCTTTCTTCATATTTACATCACTATTTTACTAACAAAACGTAATCTGGCTAAAACCTTAGAGAACTTTTTAATTACCTGATATGTTTGTAATAAAAAGGAAGATTTAATATGCAGTCTCAATGTTTTTATAATATGCACATTAGAATCATTGAAACCTTGTCTATCCAGGAAAATGAAAGATTTTGAAGGTGTCTCCTGGACCCAGATATTTCTGACTCTTGGGTCACACTTACAAAAGGGAAGCCTATCCCAGATAATGAAAAAGTTTCATTTTGGGGCTACACATGCACAGTATTGAATCAGGAATATTCCTTTGTAGTAAAATGGTTTTTTTGGTTTCTGTTTTTGTTTTTGTTTGTTTTTTAGGAGAAAAAAACCTGACAAAAAATGAATCACTCATAAGTTACGTAGCTAGATACAAAAAGGCCACACTCTCTGATCCCACACACATGAAAACCCAGAAGAAGTAACTCACAGAGGCAGAGAGGAGAGGGGAGCTGTGGCTGCAGGGACTGGGCTGAGGGAATGAGCAGTATCTGACGAGTGGCACAGGAGTCTCTGGGAGGGAAATATTGTAGAAGGACAAGGTTGTAAAACACTCTGTACCTAATGACACCTGGATGTACAATTTAAAAGGATCAGAGTAAAATTCCATGTAAACCCAATTTATCCTTTATTTATAGACCAGAATATATTAAGCTATGAAATAGGTGCATGAACAGCGCAAAAATTAGAAACACTGGAATGACAGGGGAGGGGAAGCCATCCTTTGGGGATTCAGCGAGCAGGAACTGCTCTCCGGGGCCTAGGCCGTTTGCTCCACTGAGAGAGGTGGTTGCCGATGCCCTTCGCCAACCTCGATCACTGGTGCTGTAGCCTGTTCGGACTCCGGGGCTGCCAAAGGGGCAGGTGGCTCTTGTAGCTGCTGACAGGGAGTCAGAGCTGTGAGTATATCCTGCCGTGGCTCTGACAAGGCAAGTGACATCAGGGGCCCTTCAGGGACCTCCATAGCTGCTGCTGGAGCCTGGTTGGGCTCCAGGGCTGCCAAAGGTGCAGGTGGCTCTTGGAGCTTCTGACAGGGAGGCAGAGCTGCGAGCGTGTCCTGCGCCAGCTCCGACAGGGCAGGTGGCATCAGGGGCCCTTCAGGGACCTCCGAGCTGATGTTGCCTGATCGGTTACCAGTGTGGCCAAAGATACAGGTGGATCTTCCTGCTCCTGACAGGGAGTCAGAGCTGTGAGTGGATCCTGCTGTGGCTCTGACATGACAGGGGGCATCACGAGCCTTTCAGGGACGTCCGTAGCTAGTGCTGCAGTCTGAGAGGGCTCTGGGGCTGCCAAAGGTGCAGGAGGGCTTAGATCTCCTGACAGGGAGTCAGAGCTGTGAGTGGATCCTGCTGTGGCTCTGATATGACAGGTGGCATCACGAGCCTTTCAGGGACTTCCATAGCTAGTGCTGTAGCCTGAGAGGGCTCTGGGGCTGCCAAAGGTGCAGGAGGGCTTAGATCTCCTGACAGGGAGTCAGAGCTGTGATTATATCCTGCGGTGGTTCTGACATGGCAGGTAGCATATCAGGGCCTTCAGGGACCTCCATATCTTGTGCTGGAGCCTGCTCCTTCTCTGGGGCTGCCATAGATGCTGGTGGCTCTTGCAGCTCCTGACAGTTCAACAGAGGTGTGAGTGTATCCTCTGCTGGCTCTGACATGGCAAGTGGCATCAGGGGCCCTTCAGGGACCTCCATAGCTTGTGCTGCAGCGTGCGCAGGCGCCGGGGCTGCAAAAGGTGCAGGTGGGTCTTCAAGCTCCTGACAGGGAGTCAGAGCTGTGAGTATATCCTGCCGTGGCTCTGAAATGGCAGGTGTCATCACGGGCTCTTCAGGGACCTCCATGGTTGGTTCCGGAGCTTGCTCAGGCTCCCATGCTGTCAAAGGTGCAGGTGACTCTTCTCGCACCTGACAGAGGGTCAGAGCCAGGAGTATATCCTTCACTGGCTCTGACATGGGACGTGGCCTAAGGGGCTCTTCAGGGACCTCTGTAGCTGATGCTGGATTCTGCTCAGGCTCCTGGCTTTCCAAAGGCGCAGGTTACTCTTGCACGTCCTCACGGTGGTTCAGAGCTCTGACCACCAGCTGCATTGGGCCTGACTCGGCTGGTGATGTCCCTGATTTTGAGTTGTTGAGCTCCAGCAGCAGTGATGGGTATTTCCAGCTCAGGCTCTGAAGCTGCAGCAGGCACCACAGTGGGAGCTGGGACTAGCTTTCGGGGCGGTTCTGGATCTCGCCCTTGGGCTGTTTCTGTCACTCCAAGAAGAGAAAGTATGGTCATCATGATTTTCTTTCCATGTCCCTTCCAAATGAAGGCCACTTTGCCCACCATTCAAAATTGTCTGAGTCTAAGAACCCGACACTGGGTGGTTTCCCCAAACTGTAGCCCATGGGGACAGTGATCTGAGACCACTCCTTGCTCCCAGCCACACTGCAGTCTGTGGAGGCTTGCTCTGTGTGGCCCACTCTCTCCCCTCCACAGGCCTCCATCAGTCACCCCCAGTCCTCCTCACCCCCAGTCTGTGGCTCAGCTGGCTCACAGTGTCGCAGGCGAGAGAGGAGGAGCCAGGCACGTTTCTCTAGGTTGGAGCCCGGCATGTTGAGCCCTACGTATGCCAGTAGTGTCTTTAGGCAGGGAAATTCTGGGGGCTGGAAGAAATCTTCAGGGTAGTGGTCCAGCCAGGTGCCCAGGATGGAGGATATGGCCCTGGGGACAGACAGGTGGGCAGAGGAGTCAGAGGACAGGGCACCTACCACGCGGATGCCCCAGGGAACCCTTGTGGGAACCTGGGCCCCTGGGTCCCCGGCTCCTGGCTGTCAGAGCCCATTCCTACTCCATGTCCACCTGTGATGGGGCACTCCTGCCTGAGGCAGGCCTGGTCACTGAGGAGGGGCTGGCCTAAAGCCTCTGTGGGTGGGAGCCCTTGACCCCTGGTGTGACCATTTCTGTCCTCCAAATGGAAGCTGGCCGCCCTGCTCAGTCTCCCTGCCCACTCGCCGCGTGACTTCCACTGCATGTGGGCAGGGAGGGGTGGCGTGTCTGGCGTGGTCATTGTCCTCAGTGCACACTAGTGCTCTGTGACTGTCCAACCAAGGAGGGAACAAAGGGACTGTCCCATCCCTGGCCTTCCCAGGACCCTCCCGATACCTCCCACTTCCGCTCCCATGCCTATGTGCCGCGTCGTTCAGTAGGTGCCAGGAGAGGGTGTCCTTCTGTGGATACTAATCTCCCACTGGGTGGAGGACGTCCAGTCCCCGAGCCCTCCCTGGGTCTCCTGAGTACCTGCTGAGCACACAGTGTCGACGTTCCACCAGATGTGTGGAATCCATGTCCTTTGTTCTGGGTCCCAGGATTGGGGTAGAGACAGGGATGGGGTGTGGCGGGGATGGGGAATGACTCTGTTAGGGGCTGAGGCTGCCCTCCAGCCCCCTCTGCTCTCCCACTGGGCCCACACCCCACCCAGGGCTCTCCAGGACCCCTTTCCTCTTCTGCAGAAGAAGCCCTCAGACCTGGACCCTCTCACAGGAATTGCAGATGTGTGGGATGAGGGTCCAGCAGCCCCCAGATCACAGTCCCCTCGCTGCCCTCTTGAAGAAGTTAGGGCCCTCTGCATTAGCCAAAGCTCACTCACATGCCCTGCCGCAGAGCCCAAAGATTGTGCCTTCCAGGTTACTGGGGCCTAACCCGAAGAAAACCTAGGTCCCCCGCTGAGGGGCCACTCCCTAGGGGTCTGACGCCGCGGCTCCGGGGATTGGGGACTCCCGAGCCCAGCGCCAGACTCAGCCTACAGCTGCACACCCACACTGGCCCATTGGGGCGCCACCGAGCATTCAGGGTGTGAGAATGGGCAGGGCCCCCAAGCCCCCAGCGACTTTGATGGCACCCCGCGCCATCGACCATTGGGCCCACGCTCCCCCTCACCCGCGCCCTCACCTCAGCCCGCCGCTCAGGTCTCTGCACAGTGGGTGGATCCGGCATGCCTGGCTCCTGGGGCCTAACCCTAACCCTAGGTTGGCCACCGAGGGGCCCCTTCCTAGGCGCCTGGCGACTCAGCGCCGGAAATTGGGGACACGTGAGCATCAGTGCAGGACTCAGCCTGATGCCACACACCCACCCGGGCCCCTTGGGGTGCCGCCGAGCATTCAGGGCAGGAGACGGGCAGGGCCCCCAGAGCCCCCGGCTGCCTTCCTCGGCCCCCCCGCCTCAACCATTGGGCCCACGCTCCTCCTCCCCCACTTCCTCACCTCGCCCCACCACTCTGCTTACCGCACAGCTGGCGGATCGGGCCTGCCGGGCTCCTGCAGCTTTACCCTAACCCTAGGTCGGGGGCCGAGGGGCCCCTCTTCAGGGGCCTGGCCTCCCAGTGCGGTGAATTGGGGACCCCCGTGCCCCAGCGCCGGACTCAGCCTGCCACCATGCAGCCACCATGGCCCGTCGGGGCGCCAGCGAGTGTTCAGGATGGGAGAACTGGCAGGTCCCCACAAGCACCCGGCGACCTTCGATGGCCCCCCGCGCCACTACGCTTGGACCCACGCTCCCCCACCCCCACACGCTCACCTCGGCCCACCGCTCCACTGGCCGCACAGTTGGAGGACAGGGCCTGCCAGGCTCCTGGGGCCAACGCTAACTCTATGTCAGCCGCCAAGGTGTCCCTCCCCAGGGGCCTGGCACCGCAGCACTGGGAACTGGGGACACCCGAGCCCCAGTGCTGGACTCACTCTACTGCCACGCAGCCACCTGTGCCCCTCGGGGCACCGCTGAGCATTGAGGGCGGGAGAATCAGCAAGGCCCTCTGAGCCCCCGGCGACTTTTTATTTTCTTTCTCATTTTTTTAGTTTAATGTTTTTATTATATTATGTTAGTCACCATACAGTACATCCCTGGTTTCTGATGTGAAGTTCGATGATTCATTACTTGCATATAACACCCAGTGCACCATGCAATATATGTCCTCGTTACCCGTCACCATTCTATCCCATTCCCCCACCCCCCTCCCCTCTGAGGCCCTCAGTTTGTTTCTCAGAGTCCATAGTCTCTCATGTTTCATTCCCCCTTCTGATTACCCCCCTTTCTTTATCCCTTTCTTTCCCTACCGATCTTCCTAGTTCTTAATTTCCATAGATGAGAGAAATCATATGATAATTGTCTTTCTCTCCTTGACTTATTTCACTTAGCATTATCTCCTCCAGTGCCATCCATGTTGCAGCAAATGTTCAGAAATCGTTCTTTCTGATAACTGAGTAATATTCCATTGTATATATGGACCACAACTTCTTAATCCAGTCGTCTGTTGAAGGGCATCTCGGTTCCTTCCACTATTTAGCTATTGTGGACAATGCTGCTATGAACATTGGGGTGCATATGGCCCTTCTCTTCACTACGTCTGTATCATTGGGTAAATACCCAGTAGTGCAATGGCTGGGTCATACAGTAGCTCAATTTTTCACTTTTTAAGGGACCTCCACACTGTTTTCCAGAGTGGATGCAACAACCTGCATTCCCACCAACAATGTAGAAGGGATCCCCTTTCTCCACATCCTCTCCAGCAATTGTTGTTTCTTGCCTTGTCCATATTTGCCATTCTAACTGGCATAAGGTGGTATCTTAGTGTGGTTTTGATTTGAATTTCCGTGATGGCTAATGATTTTGAACATTTTTTCATGTGTCTGTTAGCCATTTGTATGTCCTCATTGGAAAAGTGTCTGTTCATATATTCTGCCCATTTTATGATTTGTTTATTTGTTTCTCACCAATTGAGTTAGAGAAGTTCTTTGTAGATCTTGGATACCAGTGTTTTATCTGTAGCATCATTTGCAAATATATTCTCCCATTCCGTGGGCTGCCTCTTAGTTTTTTTGACTGTTTCCTTGGCTGTGCAGAAGCTTTCTATCTTGATGAAGTTCCACAAGTTCATTTTATCTTTTGTTTTTCTTGCCTTTGGAGATGTGTCATGGAAAAGGTTGCTTTGGTCGTAGAGGTTGCTGCCTATGTTCTCCTCTAGGATTTTGATGGATTCCTGTCTCACATCGAAGTCTTTCATCCATTTGGAGTTTATCTTTGTGTATGGTGTGAGAGAGTGGTCAAGTTTCATTCTTTTGTTTATTTGTTTCAAAAGACAACAAATAAACAAATCAAAAAATGGGCAGAAGATATGAACAGACACTTTTCCAATGAAAACATACAAATGGCTAACAGACACGTGAAAAAATGTTCAAAATCATTAGCCATCAGGGAAATTCAAATCAAAACCACACTGAGATACCACCTTACGCCAGTTAGAATGGCAAAAATAGACAAGGCAAGAGACAACAATTGTTGGAGAGGATGTGGAGAAAGGGGATCCCTCCTACATTGTTGGTGGGAATGCAAGTTGGTACAGCCACTTTGGAAAACAGTGTGGAGGTCCCTTAAAAAGTTAAAAATTGAGCTACCCTATGATCCAGCCATTGCACTACTGGGTGTTTACCCCAAAGATACAGATGTAGTGAAGAGAAGGGCCATATGCACCCCAATGTTCATAGCAGCAATGTCCACAATAGCTAAATCGTAGAAGGAACTGAGATACCCTTCAACAGATGGCTGGATTAAGAAGTTGTGATCCATATATACAATGGAATATTACTCAGCTATCAGAAAGAACGAATTCTCAACATTTGCTGCAACATGGACGGCACTGGAGGAGATAATGCTAAGTGAAATAAGTCAAGCAGAGAAAGACAACTATCATATGATTTCTCTCATCTATGGAACATAAGAACTAGGATGATCAGTAGGGGAAGAAAGGGATAAAGAAAGGGGGGTAATCAGAAGGGGGAATGAAACATGAGAGACTATGGACTATGAGAAACAAACTGAGGACTTCAGAGGGGAGGAGGGTGGGGGAATGGGATAGACCGGTGATGGGTAGTAAGGAGGGCACGTATTGCATGGTGCACTGGGTGTTATACACAACTAATGAATCATCGAGCCTTACATCGGAAACCGGGGATGTACTGTATGGTGACTAACATAATATAATAAAAAATCATTAAAAAAAAAAAAAAGAAT
>NW_024423720.1:45319-46656 GCF_017311325.1 Ursus maritimus
TGAGAACCAAACGAAGCACTCAGATGGGAAGGAAATTCCATGCAGTGCGAATTCAGAATATGTTAAGCAGTTAGGATTAAAATTGCATACATTTCACTTTCCACTTTTGTAAAAAAATAAAACAAATACAATTTGTATTATAGTTGAAAAAGCAGTGTCTTCTGTCCCCTCTTCTTGCGGGAATATATAAAGGCATAAGAGTAATGATGCTAACATGAGGTGTACTGATTGGCTTTTACCTGAAAGTCACAGGCAGGGTTTGATGACGAATGAAGAAGAAGGAATGTGAGCAAGGAAAAGAGGGCAGTTTCAGGTCTCTGTCCATTGTGCAGGTGACAGTGTCAGGATGGGTCATACTGCAGGTGGGGTGGGGGCAGGGTCCCCACTCTCAGCCTCTGTCATCAGACTCCCTCTCCTCATAGACCCAGAGGGCGGGACTTGGCCTTTCTCACCTGGAGTTAAGTACATTAATTTCCCCAGTGGGAGCTTTGCATAGAGAGGAGCTTCCCTGCCTTCCCCTGGGACCGTGGTGAAGTTTCCTTGCCCACAGGATAGTTTCTGGACTGGAAAGTTGGTTTGGACTCTGTGTTTCAGCAGCTCACTTAGCAGAGCCCAATTCCTTCCTCTTGTCCCTGGACGTGCGTCCCAGAACCCAGGACTGCAGATCCCTGATCTTGGACACCAGCTCCCCCAACTGACCCTGTGTCTTGATCTCATTCTTCTGAGAGACCACAGAGCAGAAGGGACACAACAAACCTTTCCCATGGGGCTCCTTCAGCCATGAATTGATGCACTAGTGGCTGCGGATATAAGCACAGTTTAGGTACATAGCTTTTTCTGGATAACCTAGGCAGATGAGACATTTGCTTCTTTCTTTAAAATGTTCGGCCAGACCCACTCTCAGGAATAATAAGTATACTGGAGTTTCTTAATGACCCAAATGACCATGAGGGCTTGAGGTTTTATCCTCTTTGCTTGCATAGAACTGTCATGTACCTAGTATTTCTCATCCCTCTACAAGGATATGGCCTACAGCATAATACAAATATGAATATGAATATGAGTATGAATATGAATATAAATATAAATAAATGACTCTTGGCCCAGAACTTCTGATATCTGAGATGCTATTTAGGATACATGGTGCAATTGGTCATTCAGCTTTGACCTGAGCTGGTGAAATGAACCAGATCTGGGGTGTCCGATATCGTAGCCACCAACTACCCGTAGCCTTCGAGCACCTGGAATTCAGCTCACCTGAATTGAGATGTGCTCTGAGTGTAAAATGCACACTGGTTGCTGAAACCAGAATAAGAAAGGGAACTTAAATTATTTTA
>NW_024423720.1:46666-48709 GCF_017311325.1 Ursus maritimus
CTCTGGGGGCAAACGCTGGCAGGCACGAGTGTTGGTGGGGCCGCACCTGCTGTAGAGCCCCTGTCACTCCCCTGACAGAGGAGAGGAATTTGAACAAGTTAGTTTCCTTTCTTGCCTCTGTGGAGACGTGTGGAGGACTTGGGTCACCTCACGGCAGCGTTTCTCAGGCTCTGGAGATGACTCGTGTACATGAGAACCAAACGAAGCACTCAGATGGGAAGGAAATTCCATGCAGTGCGAATTCAGAATATGTTAAGCAGTTAGGATTAAAATTGCATACATTTCACTTTCCACTTTTGTAAAAAAATAAAACAAATACAATTTGTATTATAGTTGAAAAAGCAGTGTCTTCTGTCCCCTCTTCTTGCGGGAATATATAAAGGCATAAGAGTAATGATGCTAACATGAGGTGTACTGATTGGCTTTTACCTGAAAGTCACAGGCAGGGTTTGATGACGAATGAAGAAGAAGGAATGTGAGCAAGGAAAAGAGGGCAGTTTCAGGTCTCTGTCCATTGTGCAGGTGACAGTGTCAGGATGGGTCATACTGCAGGTGGGGTGGGGGCAGGGTCCCCACTCTCAGCCTCTGTCATCAGACTCCCTCTCCTCATAGACCCAGAGGGCGGGACTTGGCCTTTCTCACCTGGAGTTAAGTACATTAATTTCCCCAGTGGGAGCTTTGCATAGAGAGGAGCTTCCCTGCCTTCCCCTGGGACCGTGGTGAAGTTTCCTTGCCCACAGGATAGTTTCTGGACTGGAAAGTTGGTTTGGACTCTGTGTTTCAGCAGCTCACTTAGCAGAGCCCAATTCCTTCCTCTTGTCCCTGGACGTGCGTCCCAGAACCCAGGACTGCAGATCCCTGATCTTGGACACCAGCTCCCCCAACTGACCCTGTGTCTTGATCTCATTCTTCTGAGAGACCACAGAGCAGAAGGGACACAACAAACCTTTCCCATGGGGCTCCTTCAGCCATGAATTGATGCACTAGTGGCTGCGGATATAAGCACAGTTTAGGTACATAGCTTTTTCTGGATAACCTAGGCAGATGAGACATTTGCTTCTTTCTTTAAAATGTTCGGCCAGACCCACTCTCAGGAATAATAAGTATACTGGAGTTTCTTAATGACCCAAATGACCATGAGGGCTTGAGGTTTTATCCTCTTTGCTTGCATAGAACTGTCATGTACCTAGTATTTCTCATCCCTCTACAAGGATATGGCCTACAGCATAATACAAATATGAATATGAATATGAGTATGAATATGAATATAAATATAAATAAATGACTCTTGGCCCAGAACTTCTGATATCTGAGATGCTATTTAGGATACATGGTGCAATTGGTCATTCAGCTTTGACCTGAGCTGGTGAAATGAACCAGATCTGGGGTGTCCGATATCGTAGCCACCAACTACCCGTAGCCTTCGAGCACCTGGAATTCAGCTCACCTGAATTGAGATGTGCTCTGAGTGTAAAATGCACACTGGTTGCTGAAACCAGAATAAGAAAGGGAACTTAAATTATTTTATTGAGATTTTTAAAACACTGTCTCATTGACGTAAATGCATGTTGGTGTGATACCATTTTTCCAATTACAATTCTTTTGACTTTTCTCCTTTTACTGTGTGTAATGTGGCTACTAGAAAAGTTATGATTGACGCAGGTGGGTCACATTAGACATCTGCCAGACGCTGCCAGACTCGGCTCAGAGAGCCTCCAGCTCTGGGAGCTGGTCCCACCTGGCCGCCACTCAGACCCGGAGCAGCAGCTGAGGGGTGGAAGCAGTCAATGGGGAGCTCAGTTCAGCATCTCGTGGGACAGTCCAAGCTATGATCTGGTTAAGAAAAAGGAAGACTTGGCAATCTCTCCAGCGTGGGTATTGAAAATCTAGTCCTGCCCAAAGCTCCAGGAGCAGAGAGCCCGAGTGCCCCCAGTGTCTCTAGGTGCACACGCTGTGCTTGGAATTGAGTTGGGCTCAGAAACACTTGCTGTATTAGTAAAATACTTCATTCCCCAGACTTTGCTCTCTCATATTTGCCTTTTG
>NW_024423720.1:50709-52775 GCF_017311325.1 Ursus maritimus
GACTGAAGCACCCAGGTACCCAACTTATAAACATTTCTAATAGAATCGGTTACTATTCTTTTCTTTTTGGATGGGTGTGGTCTTAATTCTTTTTGAATGAGACAAATTTAATAGCTGGGTCTGTGGTCTTGATTTTGGATATCAACTACAAGGAGTATCCAGCAAAAAGTAGACAACAAATAGTTATTACTGGATTGATGTAGAATTTAATTTTATAACTTGAAATCAATCTGATTTCCCTTATATTATCTCTTGATTTTCATGCTCCCTACACTTTCCTGCTTATCTAGGAGTAATGTAAAACAATATAACATAATTGAAGGGAGAAAACTTGATTGGACATTATGGAAAGAATGAACCAAAGGCCATTTACCTAAGTTGTGGTACGATGTGAAGAAGGGAAATATGGGGGCGCCTGGGTGACAGAGCAGTTAAGTGTCTGCCTTCGGCTCAGGGTGTGATCCCGGCGTTATGGGATCGAGCCCCACATCAGGCTCCTCTGCTATGAGCCTGCTTCTTCCTCTCCCACTCCCCCTGCTTGTGTTCCCTCTCTCCCTGGCTGTCTCTATCTCTGTCAAATAAATAAATAAAATATTTTTTTTAAAAAGAAGGGAAATATGAAGATGTTATGAAAATTATTTGTAATTTCCCATCTCAGAAGTAAAGTCTACAATTCTCATTATTCTTGGACATTTTCAAATGTATCCAAATTTGTGGTGAACAAAAGAAAGCAAATATGAAACTCATGAGTTGCAATATTTAGAAATGGTGGTTGGATTTGACTGTGAGGCACACAACCTTCTAACAGGCTATACGTGCTGTGGGGTCACACTTTGGTCAGCCACCCGCAGATTCAAAACTCATACACTTTATTAGCATTAACAAGGGGTGAAAAATGGTGTGAAATGGCTGATCAGTAATAATTGTTCTGTGAATATGAATTTTAGTTTGGATAAAAGACACGATATGATTTACTGCAACTTTAGATGTCTCGTTTCTATTATGCTCTCTTGCAAAATTTTCAAAAAGGAAAGGCTGTTGTCCAATTTCAGGTGGTCTGGGGCCCGTTCCAGTTTGTCTAACAATGCTTGAAAATACATATTTGCAATCATGGAGAAAAACAGTTGGGGAGAAATGACTGGGTCCAGAGAGTGAGCTTTGAGAGAACACTTCCCAAAACACTTTTGCTACTTTGAAAAAATTGAAATATAAGAATAGGTGTATTCCTTTTTACATCAGTGGGGTCTGTGACTAATTCCATAGAGATAGATATTGACCGTTTAATATTGGGTTAAAAGAGATCAGGAGGAATCCCCATTTTTCATTCTTTTTTTTAAAAATGATTTATTTGTATATTTTAGAGAGAGAGAGACAGCGTGAGTTGGAGGAGCAGAGGGAGAGGGAGAATCTCAAGCAGATTCCATGTTGAATGCAGAGCCCAATGCGGGGCTCCCTTAGGAACCCCCATTTTTCTTAAAGAGGGTTAGCAGACATGGCTTAAGACAGGGCTTCTCAACCTTGGCTCTGTTGACATTTGGGGCAAGGGAACTCTTGTGGGAGCTGCAGGGAGCCTGGTAGCATGTGGAGCAGCATCCCCGGCCTCTACCCACCAAATGCCAGTAGCACCCACCCCACAGTCGGGAACCTTCAATGTACTCAGACATTGCCAAGTGTTCCCTGGGGGCCAAAGCACTCCATGCTTGGGGACCACTGGAAGCCAATACAATGTGTCCAGAGAACTGGGAAGATACACCCTCTGGGTATAATATTCTATTATGTACCCCTCAATGGAGTAAAAATAATCTCAGACCAAAGAGACATTGACAGGATGTAAATACAGGGAGAGCGAGAACATCAATGGAAGCCTCATCACCGTGTAAACGCCTGGAGGCCAGGATTCAATGTGAGTAGAGAGGAGCCCTACATTAATTTATTTTCATTCATTAAAATGATTGATAATCATTCATTCCATTCATGGGTTTCTCACATTCTACAGAGGGTGGCTAAGGAGAGAGCAAGAAGGACAGTTTAGACGAGGTTGATTAAACTGTTACTGAGCCACTACC
>NW_024423721.1:0-2235 GCF_017311325.1 Ursus maritimus
CTCCCGCAGGCTGCGTGGCTGACCTCTGGCTGGAGTAGCTGTGCGGTTTCTGAGCACCAGCTGCAGACTTGGGCCGTCTTTGTCCTGAGTACTCCTTTTGACCTCAAGCGGGCACATGACGCTCTCAGGGAGGGAGTTCAGGCCTCCAACAAGCAGCACTATTGGGATCATCAAATATGGTAGATAAGGAAGTGTGGGCCTGGTGGTTCTGAGGACGACGGCTAAGTGGGGTCTTGTCTCGGTCCTTCTGAAAGGTCAATTGGAGCAGTGACCCGGGAGCGGGAATGGGGAACAGGGCAGGGGAAAGAGGACCAAGGATGGCAACCAAGCCTAACTGAGGTCACTGCTGCAGGCCCTGGGTGCCTGGGGCAGAGCCCAGCTGCTCCCTGCCCACACCCCATCATTCTGGGTTGTCTCTGCGCTTGTGCAGTGAGCTCCCCCAGCGTCTGAGCAGCCCGGGCACAGAAAAATGGAGAGATGCAGGCGGCCCTGTGGTGGGATGTGTGCAGGGCCACAGCTGGAGACTGGAGATGGCCCGGAGAAGGGACTCGAAGCCAGGGAGGGCAGCGCAGGAGCAGTCTGTCCCCCAGTCGACCATTCCCGGATCTGGGCCTGCCCGTTTCGCTCTGGGCCTGGGGAAAGCGGGGGGAAGTGTCCGCTGCAGCTCTCCGCATGACTGCCTGTTTGAGAGAAGGACGGGTGAGCCTCTGCTCTCCTCCCTCCTCTCCCTTCCTCTCTCCTCCGCAAGAACATACAGACGCATGAACGTGCGCACACCACCAAACGCTCTCCCCGCGCTCAAGTCTCCGACTTGTCTCCATGATGATGATACATGTCTCTCAGAGCCAGGCACCGCCTCTCAATCTGTGTCTCTCGTCTGTCTGTCTGTCATCTATCCATCCGCCCATCATCTGTCTGCCTGACTCTGAGAATCCTTACGCTGGCATCCAGTCCTGAGCAATTGTCTGCCTGTTCAGGGCTACGGTTACAGTGAACGCAGTGACTGCGTGAGCGAACACGGGCATAAACACCGTTTGCCGAGTGTGGCAGGAAACACTACGGCTGCAAGGGGCCTGCCCCGAAGGACCTCAGGCACGTGAATCTGTGGGCGCCTTCTCTATCACAGGGCTGCTCCGTGACAGCTATTCCCACGGGCCGCCTCCCCATGTGGCCGGGGATGAGGGCAGGCCCCCCATACACATGACAGCATCCTCCAGGTTACGGGGCAGGGGTAGGGCGGGCTCTGCACCTGCAGGCCTGGTAGGATCCCTGAGTGTGGACTCCTGCAGAGGTTGTGCTGGCCGAGGGCTCAGCAGAGTGGTTTTGCTCCGGATCCTGGGCTGCAGAAGGGTGCAGACGGGTTTTGCTTTCCCTGCACGAATTTGTAACTAAGCTCACTCACCAGCAGGTGTTGGCGAGCGGCACCTGCATCGGGCAGTGCACGTGATTTTTCCCGATGGGGAAACCCAATTCCTGCCTCCTGGCATGTCCGCGTTGATGAGGGAGATGAAGGTCCCAGGTAAATGTGAAATGGCATGTCCTACTACGTGCAGTGGGGAAAGTGAAAGGGTGCCGTGATGGAGAAGGACAGGGAGCGCCTCCTTGAGAGTGCCGTCAAGGATCCTGGACCAGTGTGTACATCCGGGAGTTGTCAGGGGTGGACGGAGGTGAAGGAGTGAATCTGGGCGGAGGGTCCATTCTGCTGCGTGTCCCCAGGGAAGCCCCCAGAACCGTGCTGGTGACAATAGCACCAAACCCTACTTTCAGAGTTTGAACCAAACCTCAACAGCACTGACCTTTTGAAATCCCAAGACGTTGAAAGTGAGGTGGACTTTGGATTTTAAGCTCTTATCAGGAACTACTGTAGGTACTTGTCATAAAAGGAACGGCAGTAAAACACGGACATCAGGGTGGAGATGCGCCGCTAAGCTCGGCTCCCAGTGGGGGGCGCTTCATGCACCTGCTGCCCCATCTGCTTCATTTGCAGCTCCAGAATCTTCGTGCAGCAGCCCTGTGTGTCCCTGCGAGTGTGCGTTCCCAGGGGCTGGTTAGCGACACCCGTGCCGGAGGCCCCGTGACAGAGGATGGATGAAAGGGAATGACCCCAACAGGCCACAGGCCCCGACGCTGTTCTGGAAGGAACGACAGGCGTGCATAGACTGGCCGCAGCTTAGAAGATCAGCCCCAAAGCACAGCAGAAACAGACCCTGCAGCCCACACTTAGATATTGTGAAC
>NW_024423722.1:0-1595 GCF_017311325.1 Ursus maritimus
CTGTATACTATTTTGCACGTGATAATAAGCAACCTTTTATTGAGAGACTTAGATTCAGATCTAAGCACGACTTTCTGTTGCATTTCATCTCACATCCTTTGTGAGGAAGCTCATCAATTGTTGACGATTTGTCGATAATGAAGTTCTATCATTGAAAACCAAGCACCATTATTCATTTGATGCTGTTTGACTTCTAGTCTTGCTTTGCAAGGCTATGTGTATATAGTCATGAAGCATGGCCTCTCTCCATGCTTGCACTTACTAGCCAACAATGGGAGATCTCTGGAAGGAGCAAAGGCCCCCACTGGAGCATGGACACTCCCTGGCCCAGCTGGACAAGTGCGTCCAAACAAGGATGATGGACAGCAGGCTGTTATGAGTGTTTGAGTTCTTGTTGGTCACTGTCCCTAAAGTGTGTAGTTCATGGCATTCAAGCATTTTTTTAGGGCTCATGGGGAGAATGTTATCAAATCTACAACACTATGTCCCCGATTCTTTTCTCTCTGTTTTTAAAATAGGCTCCATGCCCAACATGGGGACTGAACTCACGACCCTGAGATCAAGAGTCAAATGCTCCACTGGCAGAGCCAGCCAGGCACCGCCCAGCATGCTCCCTATTCTTATTCTATTTGTGCCATGCCCTGAAGAGTGACCATGCCATGACACTGATTGGTCAGGCACTGACCAGCTCTGGACAGAAGGTTAATGATGAACTGGTTCTTTGAGTCTTATTTTTCCTTGTCCCAGGAGAGTCCCTAAGCTCACAGGATTTTGGCATGAGTAGGGCTTACTCATACTGACAATGCCATCAAATACCATGAAAGGGTCTCCTCCATTCTGACCAGATTGAGGTCAGGTGCTGAGGAGTAGCCCAGCGTTCAAACAGAGTTTGACTGGCTTGTCCTAAACGGTGCCTCCAAACCCTCAGAATCTTTGAACTGAACACAATCATGGCTTCAAATGGACCAGGCTTTCTATGTCCTTTTCAGATGAATGACTATGGCAAGATCTGGACTTCTATGGCTCAAGAGCCACCCTGGGCTATGTGACCACCGAGCTGACCTCATAATGACAAACAGTGTTTGGGATTCCCCTTGGCTCAGGGAATTCCTGACATCCACGCAGATGCTAAAGCTTCTTTGCACAGTAACTACTGATCCCATGGCTGAGTCATAAGTGCAGTTCGGTTCAGTAGTTAGAGCACGAGCACTGGAACTGCAAGCCTGGTTTCACCTCCTGGCTCCTTTACTTAGAGGAGTTCATGAACCTGGTCACATTCATCTCTGTGCCTCCGTTCCTCCACCTGAGGAATAGGGAGAGGAAACAAATCATCGCATAAGTGTGTGATGAGCATTGAATGAATGAACACCTGTCACGTGGTCAGAAAGGTGAATTAGAGGGTCTAGATCTTGTTTGAGATCTCACAATTTCAAAAGTTCCAGAGCTGGATTCAAATCTGGGAGTCTGAGTTCCCAGACCATTGCTCTGTGACATACAGCTGCTTTGCCTAAATACAAGCATTTTAACCCAACACAATTTCTTTTGGACAGAATCAGAGGAAAACAACAACAACAACAACAACAACAACAACAACA
>NW_024423722.1:2048-2233 GCF_017311325.1 Ursus maritimus
CTAATAATCTGTGTACTTGGTTATCAATCGCTCATTAACGTGATCCATTAACCAGTTACCCATCTTTCACCATACATTAAAGGCCAGCTATTCATTGTGTCACCGAGAAAAAAAGGTCATGCTATTGTCACCATACTTATACCCGGGGCGCTGAATGGGATGGGTGGTAGCATACCATTGAAATC
>NW_024423723.1:0-755 GCF_017311325.1 Ursus maritimus
TGTGTGCGGACCACATCTTCTTTATCCATTCTTCTGTTGAAAGGCATCTCAGCTCCTTCCACAGATTGGCTATTGTGGATGTTGCTGCTAGGAACATTGGGGTGCGTATGACCCTTCTTTTCCCTACTGTGTATCTGTTTGTTGAAAATACCTACTAGTGCAATTGCTGAGTCATAGGGTAGCTCGAGTTTTAACTTTTTAAGGAACCTCCATATTGTTTTCCAGTGTGGCTGGAACAACTTGCATTCCCACCCACAGTGTAAGAGGGTTTCCCTTTCTCCACATCCTCTGCACCATTTTTTTCTTGCCTTGCCAGTTTTTGCCATTCTAACTGGTGTAATGTGGTATCTCAAGGTGGTTTTGATTTTAATTTCTCTGATGGCTAATGATCCATTAATCATTTGTTTGTCTTCTTTGGAGAAGTGTCTGCTCATGTCTTCTACTGGGTTTTTTGTTTTTTTGGTGTTGAGTTTGATAAGTCCTAGAGATCTTGGATATCAGCCATTTATCTGAAATGTCATCTGCAAGTATCTTCTCCTATTCTCTGGGCTGCCCTTTAGTTTTGTTGGCTGCTTCCTTTGTTGTTCAGAAGCTTTTTAAAAAACATTTTATTTATTTATTTGACAGAGAGACAGCCGGTGAGAGAGGGAACACAGCAGGGGTTGTGGGTGAGGAAGAAGCAGACTTCCAGCAGAGCAGGGAGCCCAATGTGAGGCTCGATCCCAGGATGCCGGGATCCCTCCCTGAGCCGAAGG
>NW_024423724.1:0-2227 GCF_017311325.1 Ursus maritimus
CTGAAGGCAGACACTCAGCCAACTGAGCCACCCAGCTGCCCCTGGTTCTCCATTCTTTCTTGAGCAAGAAGGAACACTATACTTTCCAGTCCCTTGCCCTTAAGCAGAACTATATGACTAGTTCTAGTCAAAAAAATGTTAAGTGCACATGAGAGACTATGGACTCTGAGAAACAAACTGAGGGCTTCAGAGGGGAGGGGGATGGGGGAATGGGATAGGCTGGTGATGGGTAGTAAGGAGGGCACGTGTTGCACGGTGCACTGGGTGTTATACGCAACTAATGAATCATCAAACTTTACATCAGAAACCAGGGATGTACTGTATGGTGACTAACATAATATAATAAAAAATCATTAAAAAAAAATGTTAAGTGCAAGTGGCAGATGTCACTTTTGAGTTCAGACTTTTAAGACTCTGTGCGCCATCGCGTGAGTCCCCTATCTCAGTGATCTTGGAAGTTACTTGTCCTAAATGGCAAAGCTACGAGATGGTGGAGTCTTCATCACACTGGATCCTTACGTGACTGTACAGCAGATCTTCTCTTCATTCCACACTGAGCATATAAGAAGGAGAAATAAGCCTTTGTTTTGGTAAATGTTTCCGTATCAAATTTTTACTGTAACATGGTTTAACCTGTCCTTAATAATACAACTTCCTAAATAATTCTTTTCCAAGTATAATTTTTCTCTAATTTAAACTCAGAAATTCGTTCATAGTTTTCTTATAGCATGCCTTATCCCTTGTATGCTAGTTATTTGTTACTTATCTAACCCTTTCTATGGATAAGCCCCTATTCGTCGAGGGGCTGCCTCTTAATCACTGTTTATTGAATGTCTACTATTTGAGAGGCACTAAGCTCAATGTTAGTAATTCAGTGTCCATTATATGAATAATGCATGGATAATAGGTACTAAATAAATGCTTCTCAAATTGAAAATAATATGATATTTGGGAGAAGACAAGGAAGACCTGTAATTGATTCAGACAAAGTTGTTACAATCTAAGCAAATTTTTTTAAAAAAAATCCTTATTTCTTTTCTAGGCTGTGATATAGTCAACAAAACAAAAGGAGTCACAGGAGTATCACTGTTTTAGCTATAACAATATTTGACATTATAAGTTTTGCATACTACCAAACTCAGGAACTCTCCAATGTCAAAATCTTTCTTTTACTCTCTAGAATTTAACTAATAATTCTCACTATGATTATCACCTCAAGTGCCATGTACATAATTAGACAGCAAAGACAGAACTAGACAATGAACAAGATATAATAAAAGCAACCAAATCGCTCTGTAGTTTGGTTGAGATCCTGATGTGAGTAAAATGTGTATGTGATATTCTTTTAAGTGGCCTGAATGAGATTGATGGCATTCATTTCTGCCTTATTCTCAGGGTTAGGTGTATAGAGTGAAATTAGGTATATTGGGTGAGATTCAGGGCAGAAGCTAATAGAATTGGTGACATGCCAGTTCAATCACCCACTGCTGTGGTTGTAAACATTCATCTGTTTTGAATTGCCCAAAATTTACTTAGCTGTTAATAAGAGATCTATTAACCAACAAATATTTATCGAGCATTTGCTATGTCAGATCTCTATAGGAACATTGACTCCACACAATTAAAAGGAATTGGTGAATTACTAGTCCTTGAAGAAAAGGGCATAAAGTATTGAAATAACCTGATAAACAATTTTTGAGGTGAAGAGAAAATTCTGCTGAGAGTTGAGAACACGGTGTCCACAGAAGTTAAGGGTTACATTTTCTGTTAACGATAAAACTCTTCATACTGAAGTGTTGATTTGACCTGCTACTCTAGGAATGAATCACAATTTTAAGATATTAGGATAAGGCGAAGGCCATGAAGAATTAATTATACAGTATGTCCACAAAGCTCTTTTTTTAAAAAGTAGAGGAAACATGTTTAGTCCAGATCCTTGAGAATGAGGCAGCAGGTTTGCTCTCCCCACTCACTGACTATGGAGCACTAGGAAACTCAATTTACCTATGCTGGGTGCATTGGTCAGGTTCTCTGTTGGGAGGCACAGAAACCAACTCTGGAGGCTTGTAAGAAAAGAAAAAGGAAATTGAGTAGAAGGATACTAACGAGCTCCCAGAGACAAAGAAAAGTTTGAGGCATCAGGGTTCAAGAGGAAGAGGACTTGAGGGCAGCTGCCAGGGTCACGGGAGCAGGAACTCAGGAGACGTCTCAAATTCTGACATGGAAG
>NW_024423725.1:0-2226 GCF_017311325.1 Ursus maritimus
TGGCACGCAAAGCATGTTCTGAATGCATGAACTGTCCCCCCAACAAGTCCTCCCCTCAGCCAATGAGTGATGGCGGCCTGTTAGATGACCGTGGAGCAGATGCCTCACCGGCTCGGAGACTCCTCGGGCTGGGACGGCTGGAAGCTGAAAGCGGTCTTCTGCTCCAGCTCTCCCCCAAGCACCCACAGCCCTTCCTGCCACCATCCCCCGCACAGATGTCACCCTTCACAGGCCCCAGCACCCGCACACCCTCCGGTCGGCAGAGCTCGCGGCCAGGCAGAGCTGAGCCGCCACAACCAGCGGCGGACCCACACCAGAAGGCTGCCCGCGCTGCACACGTGGTGGGCTGGGACTCGTCCTGCCATTTACGGTTACGCATGGCAAGAGTGCCACCCACAACTGCACCGGGCACCGCCCCTCGGGAGCCAAGCGAGTCTGTGGCGCAAGAAAGAACCGGCCCCGGAGTCAGACTGAAGCTGTCGTGATCCCCACCATCCACCCTCTGCTTTTTACGGTGCCCCATCCTCTCTCACCGGGATGTTCGCCCCAGTCTCTGAACCGGTCTCCCCACTTCTGCCCTTCCCTCCCAGCCCCTAACCTACCAGCCACCCGGAGGCCAAAGTGATACTGTCACGCCTCTGCCAAGACCCTCCAAAGCGTTCCTGGGTCAGAGTAAGAGACAGAAAGCCCACGTCTTTCCACTGTGACCACAAGGCCCGCCCCCACCACCTTCCAGACCTCGTGCCCCAGGACTCTCCCCCTCCTCCCTCACCTCCAGTCGCCAGGCCCCCTGTTCTTCTCGAGCACCCCACTGTCGCTTCCGACTGGGGCCTTTGCACTCATTGGCCCTCTGCCCGGACCACTGTCCTACCGGCCACCCAGGGGGCCTGTTCACGCACCTCCTGCAAGGCTTGCTCAAATGTTACCTCCTCTGTGAGGCCTTCTCTGACCACCTTATCAGGAAACCCTCCCTACCCCATGTGCCTCCGAACTGTCTATCCCAATTCTCTGCTTTAGGTTTCGAGAACAAAATAACAGTTCCCACCTTCTCCTGGCTAACTCTCTTCTTCGCTTAGTCGTGGTCTTTATTCTCTGCCCTTCCCGCTCCACTGTAAGCTCTGTGAGAGCACGGGTTCTGATCTGTTTTGTTCACTGGTGTATCTCTAGCCCCTGGACCTGTTATTGGCACCGTGTGTTGGTTAAACAAATAACTACTGAATGAATAAATGTTCAAACTCTCCAAGCTGCTCCAAGAGGCCTTCTCTCACGCTCATCCAAGAGACTCAGACCAGACCAAACAAATAGGGGCCTGGAGGTCCCAGCCACTTAGGTCTAATCCAGCTTCATCAGGTTACACTGGCAGAAACCGATGGCGCCAGGGGTGACATGACCTGGTGAAAGTCACACAGAGAACAGGAAAGAAAGGTTGAAACCCAGACCACAGAATGGAGTCAGAGGTGCTTCCACTCTATCACACATCCCACCTCATCCAGAAGAGAAACTTCTAGGAAAGCCCCAGCCAAATAGACAACCTAAGGACGAGGGTGAGCAGAGGACAGGGGGTCTGCTGATAAGACCACCTCTCATGCAGTGTGAAGCCCGGGCCAAATCACTTCCTCCCTCCGGGTTAACCCAGAAGGCAGCCTGAATCAATCACCGTTTATCCGCACTAACAGTGCAAAGGGGAGGAAGGCACGCTCCCAAAACTCGCAGAGCTCACAGTCTGGAGAAGAAAACAAGCACCTATCAACGATGCTGAGTCTGATGCACAAAAGGGTACTTTAGTCCAGACTGCAGGAAAACACACAAGGCTTTACGAGGAGGAGCACTGGAAGTGAACTTTGAAAATTAAAAAAATAAAATAAGCCAGACAAAGGGGAGGAAAGGGAGGCAAAGAACACCCTAGTCAGCTTTGAGAGCATGAAACTGACAGAGGTATCACACAGCATGGACACCAAGGAACCTGTCAGTCCATCAGTACCGCGGAGGGCAACATTCAAAGCAAGGAGGGGTGGGAGATGTGGCTCAAGAATTGGGCAAGGGTCCGGGTATAAAGGGCCTTCCTATGCTTCTCCACATGGCATTTCAGGGGAAACAGGCAAGGGCCTTAAGCCACGCCTACCTCAGGGAGTGTCCGCTGGAGGACAGCATGTTGTACTGTAACCCTAAAACACTGGGGAGGGCGCCTGGGGGCTCAGTCAGTGAAGCATCTGCCTTCGGCTCAGG
>NW_024423726.1:0-2226 GCF_017311325.1 Ursus maritimus
CCTGCTGGTGTTCCCTCTCTCGCTGTCTCTCTCTCTGTCCAATAAAAAAAAAAAAAAAAAAACTTAAAAAAAAATGGCATGGGATCCCTTGCTCACCTGTCACCACCTGTGCGCCTACCTGGTTTTCCTTTTCACTTTCTCCCAGCACTGGTCCAGTCCCAAGAGAGACGTGAATGGTACTCCAGGGATGGGGTTCCTGTGCTGCCCTGTGAACCCACTTCTCCTCTGGCAAAGCCCCCTTCAGTCATGCCAGACCTGATGCCCAAGGCAAGGTTTCCACTGCCTCCTCAAGGAGGGACTTCTTGGAGCTCTGGCAGGAAGTGAAAAGGTTATGTCTTCATGTTAGTATTTGATTTGTTCCCTCTTCTCCAGATCATCTAACATGAAGAGGCACTCTCTGTTACCTTTTAAAAATCTCGGCAAAACCCTTCCATCACAGGTGTATGCTTTGATCACCACTCACCACATTGTAGATGTGAAAACAAAACCAAGCACACCAGGATCAGGATAGTAAGGTAACTTTCTAAAAGTTGTATAGCATATGAGCAGAGGAGTCCTGCTGTTAACCCAAGACTGCTTCTTCACAAAAACAATTGTGCCTACTTGTCTACTCTTGGTCATTTTTGACCAGGGCATTGTTGGTCTCTGCTCATTTCCTTGGGCACTCAGACAGGTGGCTGAGCCTCATGCAGTATTTCCTTCTCAGTTCCTGTGTGCATGTGAACTTGGCCCCACTTTCCCCTGAAACACAAGAAGACTTCCAAAAATCACCAAGTTGGGTGTTGTTCTGTCCAGGATTATTGAGATGCTATGTACCTGACCTCACAAACCCAGCCTAGGAATATCCAGAAGTCAATCTTCTATCAGTTGGGGCAAAATCTCTTGATTTATTGTTGTCAAGCACTGTTGAATCACAGCAAGATAGTTTTACGTAAGGGTCCCCCTCCTGATAGCACTTATATTATGATTTGATGTCCTGTTATCTACTTTACTGACATCTGAGTCTTCTCAGGTGGGGGTGATGGCACCCTCTACTTTATTTATTGATTCTTTTACCTGTTCAAGACTCTTCATTCCACTGATGCTGGTGGCAGAAGCTTCCAGCCATTGGTGTCCCTGAATCATAGGTTAAACCAATAACGTGCCAGCCATGAGAAGGGATTCACACAGAACCAAGCTCAGCCTGCATGCACGTAAACAATATGAATAAAAATTAACTTAAAAATCTTTTCTCCCTCCTTAACAATGACATTATACCAATGGGGCCACTTAATTTCTTACATTTGTACCTTTTCAAAAGGGCCCGCTGTTTTACGATGTCAAATGTGACCTTTACAACAAAACGTGCAAACTGCGTTGTACACAGAGGACTCTTCGAAGCTAGTAATTTTCATGATGCAAATTTCAGAGCAGAATGAGCCCATTAACCAAATTAGCAATTCATAAAAGCAAAAGTTCATGGTCAGGAAACAATCGCGTCTTTTTATAAGGTATAATTTTAGCCCATTGTAGAGTTAAAGTGTTTTTTTCTTCCTCTTAAAAAAAAAGTGAATTAAGGCTCTAATTAAATAGGTTAAAGCTATATATGAAAGAGAGTGCAATTTATGTGCAGGAAAGTGAATTAGTGATTCGTAAGAAGCCAAAGATCCTTGATAAGGGCATAGTAATATTACTGTGACTGTGAACGAGTGATTTTGACCATTGTGGGAAGAAAGGAAACGCCCATGGTGGTAATGGTGGAGCAAGGGAGAATTTTGTAGGGCATGTTAAAGATTCTTGGGTTGGATGCAGGTTGAGATTGTATTGTATACAGTGGAGGCAAATTTCCAACCTATACTCCATAACTACTTACATGACACACTCCAGGGATATGAGCCAGGGACTTTAGCCCAAGATACTCCCATTTTCAGGAACACAGCTGATTTTGAAGCAGATAGGGCTGGGAGATATGACACTGGACATGTTTATGATCCTCTGTCTTTTCTTCCAAAAAGTAGGGGGATAAAACACTATGCATTGCACAGCCTCATTCTAATGATTAACTGAAATTATGTATATGAAAATCCCCATGTATGACTGAATAATATTCTACTGTATGTTTATGCCATGTTTTGTTTGTCCACTCGTCAGTTGATAGGTATTTGGTTTGTTCTACATTTTGACTATCGTAAACAATGTTGCTCTAAATATTCATGTATAAGTTTTTGTTTGAACACCTGTTTTCAA
>NW_024423727.1:0-2226 GCF_017311325.1 Ursus maritimus
TCAGATGCTTAACCAACTGAGCCACCCAGGCACCCCAATGTATACAGAACAATACAAATATATAGGTTCATTATTAAAATGAGTCTTAAAATTTCATTATAATCATGAAGAGATTCAAAACTAGCAAACATTTATTAAATGTTCACATGTCAGACTATTTAATAACAAAACCAGTAAATATTGGATTCTAGCCAAGGAGCACTGTGAGGGCAAGATCTGCTTTTTGTCTTATTCACCACTGAATCCCCAGCACCTTGGTTGAAACCTGACACATAGGAGTTTAGTGAATGTGTGAGTGAGCAATAAACAAAGCTAAAATATACACCCAAGGCAATCTGACTGAGAACAAAGATCAGTCAAGTTGGGAAACCTAGCTGGATTTGGCTAACAGAGATTGGATAAATGATTTTTGCTAACCTTTTTGCAAGCACGCAGGAGGAAGAATGAAATGACCTAAAGCGACGGAATTTTTTATTTCAGTATTAGCTACTGCAGAGAGATAGTAGGCGTGAAAAACTGTAGCATTATCTTCTATGTAATCAAGGCTCTGATATATTCTAGAAGAAAGAAAGGAAATATTTTAGGTTATAAAATAAACAAGAATGTATTCAACCTTTCAAAAGAAAGAATAAGGGAGCAGAAGCAGGGATAATTATCTATAGGCAATCAGGACACTGGGGAATAAGGGAGTGGGGAGGGGGCAGTCAGGGTGGTGATTAGACCTCTGGTTTGTAATCGTAATGTGAAGGAGGATCTCAGGTGGGCAGATTGGAGGCAGAGGAACCTCTCTGCAAGCTACTGTGATTCCAGCAAGAGGTCATGACCTTGTGTAGGAAGATAGTAGCAGTGAGTGCCAAGAACATTCACAGGGCTACATGGTACATTTACTGTGGTGTTTAGCCACCGCCTGATTAATGGGAGTGGGGTTGTTATTCACAAGAAACTGCTAGGCTTTTAAGTTTGAGAACACAGGACCTGGGGCAGGGGTGAAGGGGAAGTCAGGAGATTTGGTTGAAACACATGTATGTGATGGGCCTTCAAGGCACCACGTAGAGATGTGGGAGAGACAGCTAGAAACACACGACTGGAACTCGGGAAGACTCGTGGACCTGGTAGGAGGCCATGTCATTGTGGCAGAAAGGCGAAGAGAAAGGTTGTTTATATCCCTCCCCCCTTCCCATCTAGAGCTGAAAACGTGCTCCTTTCCCGTCTATTGCTATCATCAATATTTCTTAGTGACTGCGACTTCCATCTTCAGCTCCTGGATCATCATGACCCAAGAGGCACTGCCAGGTGGCCTTCAGGTACCTCAGCGTGTCTGGGTGGGAGGCATCACAGCTGAACAAGAAGTCGGCGGCCCTTGGGTCACTGATCGAACCTCCTTCGGCCACTGCGGAGACAAGAGCACAAGGTGAGCTTATCAAGTACCCTGGGACCAAAGGACTATAGAGAAGAGAGATGCTCTGCCCACCACCTCACCCGCGCCTTCCACCCAGCTGCCTACCCCAGAACTGCCTCAGTTCTCGGCCGACGCTGCCGCAGAACCAACCCCGCTGCCCTTGAAACATGGCGATCGGCCCTCACACGGGGGTGTGGGGGAAGGGGGGCTAACGGGGATCGCTGATTGGTCTGAGGTGCGAAGCCAAGCTCGATGATTGGTTCTCAGAGTAATGGGCGGGAAAAGCCTGAGGCTAAAGGAAGAAGAGTCTGGTCACTACCAGAGAGCTGACGGAAGCGTGGGTTTGTGGAGAAGCCTCTCATCTTTCCCCTGATACTGCGGAGAAGGGCCAGTCATGCTTGTGAGTTTTAAACCCTCAGTGTTAAAGTTATTGTGCTGTTGTTACAGGCATGGTCGCAGGCTCTGTGGCATCAGGTATTATTTTGAAGCCAAACTCATTTTATCATTTCATTTATAAATGTTTCAATTAGAATCTCCAAAAGATGAGGCCTTTAGAAAGACAAAACCAGAATACCATTATCACACTTAAAAATAATTCTTTAATACAAATTTCACCAGTGTTGAAATTTGTTTTTTTCAAAATTGTGCTTTTCTTTTTTCCACCACCCACCACCTACCCCCTTACATCGGTTTTGATAAGCTGTATTTTTCTGGTGTTGGGTCCATTTAATCTAAAACTTCAAAAATATTCATATAAAGGTCGTAAAACTTTATCTTTTTTAATGTCTGCAGGCTCTGTAACAATAGTTCCTTTTCCATTTCTGTTA
>NW_024423728.1:0-2220 GCF_017311325.1 Ursus maritimus
ATGTATGGAGTTAACTGTAACAACAGGTGTATCTGCATAAAAGATACATGAATATTATTTGCTCTCTCTGTGCAAGTTTTCTCTAAATTTGATATTATTTCCAGCTAAAAAAACACTATGATGATACAAGCTAGAAAGTGCTGAAGTCAAGTGCTACAGTTAAGGAAGAGGAGCTGCCTGGGAGTGATCCGAAAAACTTTCTTGGGGAATGCATCATTTTCACTGGGCATGCGACAGTGGGATAACAAATCAAGTATCGCATTCCTTACCCTGCGGTATGCAGGTGACTGTAATGGCCATCCTGGCCAGGCAGCAATGTGTGCCTGCCATTAACTGGTCCAGAGATATTTCCAGAGATTGGGAGAGGAGGATGAAGAGGCAGCAAGCAGCCCAAGACCCAGTGGACAGTGTCCCATGAGCTGGTACTGGCATATATGCTAACATGAGTACTGCTCTGAAAATAGACCCTCCCTACCCACTTTGACAAAGGCCTTCCGTGTTCCAAATGTGTGAAGATAGCTCAGACATCACCATCAAAGACCAAGGCCTAGGCCATGGGACTCTCATTTCCACATGCTAAATGGCCACTGGGCTCTGGGAAATAACCTCCATCCAGGTCCATAAGGGCCGGGGCCACGTTCCATCATCTTTGAATCACTCAGAGCCCTGAGAAGAGGGAGACCTCAATTGAGGCTAGCCCACTGGTCTCATGAAGGCTGGGGAGCACTGCCAACACTGTGACCTAATGTGAGCTTTCGGATAAGCAAGCATTCCAAATGAAAATAGGTGAGGATGGCAGAAGTATGGGCAGGCAGTGCAGATGTGAGATCTGCATGCTAACCTGTGAGAGCAGGAGGCAGGCAGAAGGTATGGAACTTGGAATATACCCCCAATTTGGTGACACCCTTGCCAGGAAGTTAGAATCTAATATTCTTTATCCACTAAATCAACACAAGTAAAAAAAATGAAAATCACCAAGAAGTAATAACTTACCCTGGCAAGTTTCTCAGGTTTGGAGGAGACATGCAGCTGGGAAAATAGCTCTGTTATCTCTTTGGTAAAGTCTTCATCCCCTAAAAAAAAAACACAAAAAACAGGGGTGCCTGGGTAGCTTAGTCGGTTAAGCATCTGCCTTGGGCGTGGGTCATGGTCCCAGGGTCCTGGGTTCAAGTCCTACATCAGGCTCCCTGCTCACTGGGGAGCCTACCTCTCTCTCTCCCTCTGCCTCTCTCCCAGCTTGTGCTCTCTCTCTCTCTCTCAAATAAATAAAATCTTTAAAAAAGAAAAAAAAGTACAACAAAACCCAAGTCCCATTGAAGACACTGCAGAAAGACTGACAGGGATGGGGATGGTGGGTGGTAAGGGGGAAGACAGGCATGGCAGGAGCAGCAGCACTAATGGTCACAGCAACAGCAGTGTAAATGACCATGGTGCGTTAGTGCTTACAGAATCCTTCTACATATGCCAGTGATGTCTTCCAATGGGCTTGTAAAAAGTGCCATTATCCCATTTTAGAGATAAGGAAACTAGGGCTTAAAGGGGTTAATGTATTTCCCCAAAATCTCATAGAAAAGATTAGGAGTCAAACCTTGGTCTTCCCACCCCGGTCCAAATCCTGTGCTCTTTATATTATATTCCAGACGTAGGAATGAGAACTGGTGAAGGCAGAGTACTAAGCAGGTACTATGTCTGTGCTTCCAAGAAAGTGGAATTTAAGTCAGGACATAAAAAGTGAGTACAACTTAGGAGAAAAGGAAGAGTCTCAGACAGTGAAAACAAGTAAAACATGCAGAGGTGAAAGAAAGCATGGCAACAAGTTTAATATGTTTGGGAGTGCCTTAATGTAAGGAGGAGAAGAGAGGTTAAGAATGAAGCTAGAAAGTTAAGTAGGATCCAGGTAAAAAAGGGCCTTAAAAACCATGGTGAGGAATTCAAGCTTTTTATTGAGGGAGTGAGGAGACACTGAATGATTTTTAAAGAGAGACAGATATGTCCAATTTAAATTTTAGAAAGATCCACTTTGGCTCCTGAGTGGAGGATGAACTGAAATGGGAACAAAAAGGGGGGCAGGAAGGCTGAGGCAACAATCCAGGATTCAAGTAGGAAATAATGATGATGGATAACAAGAAAGGAAGAGGAAAAGGGATTCCAGAATGTTGGAAGCATGGTAAGAAAGCTGTTGGCTCAGAATGGGAGAAGATATTTGGAAATGACACTACA
>NW_024423729.1:0-2218 GCF_017311325.1 Ursus maritimus
CAAGTATGAGAGATATTTTTAATTTATTTTAGTTATGACATGTTTTCAAATTTTCCATTGTTTTGGAAAAAGTAAACTATGAAACAATTTTTATTCATTAGACTAAATAATGAAAATAATTTTATTTTTCACTTTGAAGTAATAATATTTTTAAGAAATGTTTACCAATGCAATTTCATTAGAGATAAAAGCTTAAATATTCTTGTATTTTTCCTGACTTCCAGGAACTGAATTGATAACAGTTAAGGAGGGCACGTATTGCATGGAGCATGTTATATGTAAACAATGAATCATGGAACTTTACATCAAAAACTGACGGACTGTATGGTGACTAACATAACAGAATAACAATAATAATTTTTAAAAATTACACATTTTAATTGGGAAAAGGTAATAAAAGTCAAGGTTTAAAATTTTAAAAAGATTTTTAAGGTATTTCAATTCCTAATTATAATGTGTCTCAGTACCACCTTCTTTATATTCATTCTGACTCCCTTAAACTTTATGAATCTCCATGATTATTTCCCTTCTTTCCGTCCTCAGGTTTCAGAAGGTTTATTTTTGTTGTTTTATTTTGTGTTCTTTTTCTATTTTTATTTTTATTTCATTTTTTTAGTGTCTGAGGTAGAGTTCACTGATTCCTCAATTGCATACAACACACAGTGGTCATTATATCAAGTGCCCTTCTTAGTGCCCATCATCCAGACACCTCATCCCCATCTACTTCCCCTCCTAAGTGAAGCAAAGCCAAATAAATCATTCAGAGAAAGACAATTATCATATGATTTCACTCATAATGGATTTTAGAAAAAAGACAGAAGATCATAGAGGAAGGGAAAAAATAAAAGAAGATGAAATCAGAGAGGGAGACAAACCATAAGAGACCCTAAACTAGAGGAAACGAAATGATTTTTGGTTTTTGGTTTTTGTTTCTCCTTAAGTAAGTTTTCTGCCCCTTTCCCTTTTCACACTTTTTCTGCGGTTTAAATAAAGCATGTATAGGTTTTCTTATGGGATCCCATAATTTCTGAGGGTTTTTTTTTTTAACTATTTTTTTTTTTAGTCTATTTTCGTTTCATTATTCTGACTGGATAATTTCAAATAATCTATCTTTGAGTTCACTGATTCTTTCTTCTGCTAGATCAAGTCTGTTCAGACTCTACTGATTTTTTTTAATTTTTATTATTTTATGTTAGTCACCATACAGTACATCCTTAGTTTTTGATGTATTGATTTTTTTCAATTCAACAATTGAGATCTTCAGTTCCAGAATTTCCATTTGGCTCTTTTTTATGGTTTCAATCTATGTCAAAATTATCATTTTGCTCAAATATTTTTTTTACTGATTATGTTTAGCTGTTTTCTATGTTCTCATTTAGGTAAATATTCTGAATTCTTTCTCAGATTGTTTTTAGCTCTTCATTTCCTTATGGTCATTTGCTTGTGTTTCATTTTATTTTGTGAGTGACATGTTTCTCTGATGCTTTGTAAACCTTGTACCATTGCACTGGTGTTTGCTTATTTGAAGAAGTGGTCACTTTTGGAATTTGACAGAGAAAGATTTTTACCAGTCAATTTAGCCAGAAATTTGGGGCAGGTCAGCAAGAACATAACACAAATGGCCAGACTCACAGGGTCCATGGGTAAGTGGGCTTGACGTCTGTGTCCACAGTGACCTTGGATGCTCACTTGATTCTCTCTTCCCTATGGAGGGAGTGAAACTGTCCTTTCTATTATCTTCAATTTGTCGTTTCCCATTTCTGTGCTTTTATGTGGAATCCAGAACTCTCAAAATGGTATGTCTGTGGATGGATAGTTATTTATATCCACGTTTCTGTGAAGAGATCTGGGCCTGAACCTCCTAGTCTTGCATTGTTCTGACACAATCATCATGTGTGGAGAGGTCAAGATAACTCTGTGTTCAGTCATAGAAGTACTGAGTGAGACACTCACAGCCCTACCATGGCTCGGCAAACTCAAAGAGTGACATATACTTGGACTACCTCCATATTCACTAAAAGTGCATCAAAAGGAGACTAGGACTGAGTGCTACAGATCTCCCCAGGAGATACCACAAAGCAGACCATGTTGTGGAGCCATAGCATTGTGTTTATCCTAAGAAATGAAAGAAAAGAAATGAAGATAAAGAAGATCCTAATCTGTTTGCATTTAATTTCTATATTCACTTGAATTATTTCTAAAATAACACAGCTCTTAA
>NW_024423730.1:0-2217 GCF_017311325.1 Ursus maritimus
AGAAGGGGGCAGACCTCGGAGTTGAAGCAGATCTTTTTTTTCTTTTTTTCAGAGCCCACACCCTCTGCCTCGGTGCCATGGTTCTCAGATTGTAGGTATTGTGTTGATTGTTTATCTACTGCAGAGTAACAAACTAGTACAAATTTAGCAGCTTAAAACATACGCACAGTTATCTTACAGTTTCTGAGTCAGGAATCCCTGTATGGACGGCTCCCGGTTATCCGCTGCCGAGTTTCAGCAGGCTGAAGTCGCGGCTTCGTTCTCTGCAGGCTTGCCTGGGGCTTCCTCCAGGCTCTCTCAAGTTGTTTGCAAAGTTCCTCTCCTGGCCACTGAAGGACTGAGAGAGTGGTTGTCTTGTTAGCTGTCGGCTGTGGGCCACCCTTAGGTCTAGAGACCCCCCAATGTTCTTGCTATGTTGTTCTCTCACATACAAGTCTCTCCCTCTTGTTAAAATGGAGACTTACAAAATGTAACGGAATTCTGGGCATGACTTCCCATCATCTTTGCCCTCTTCCATTGGGTAAAAGCAAGTCACAGTTCCCGCAGCCCTCAAAAGGAGGAGATTACACAAAGGTGTGGCCACCACAGGGCAGAAAATCATTGCGGGCACCTGCCTGTCCCTACAGGTGTGCATAAAACACATTGATAATGATAGTTTAAAATCCAGATTTCTGAACCTCAACCCCAGAGCGTCTGTGTCATAAATTCTATGGTGAGGCCAAGAACCAGCCTATCTAACAGATACCCAAGGTGGTTGGGAGCCTCGGGGGCAGGAGCCCACACCTAGAGAAATGAGGCTATAAACTTGCCCCAAATAACACCTGCAACGATCACCCAATTTGTTTACCTTCTCCTTAAGGATGTTTCAAAGCAGCTGATTACCATTTATTAAAAACCATCCTATTATATCTTTCTCCTATGTCTTTCCTGGGAAATAAACCCTGCTTTCAAGTTTGACCACGGCAGTTAACAGCTATCTACTGGATTTGTTGCTTTGTTGATCTCTCTCCAGGCTCATTTTGCCCGAGGCATGTGCTCCAATTATTTTGTAGTCTTCTTTGTTCTCAGACAGAGTTTAAGGAGGACAGCTCTTCCTAGCCCAGTGCTCTGAAACTGACAGAGAAACTGAATTGGGTGACCAACCAATCCCATTTGCCTGGAACTGAGAGGCTGCCTGGAATGTGGGACTAAAACTCAGAAAGTCCCAGGTAAACTGAGACAGGTGGTCCGTCACCCCACCTTTGTTGCTCACACCAAGAGTTTAAGAATCGAACAAACAAGTCCAAATTTGTTTGGAACTGAGGGAATTCCTGGAGCATAAGACTTTTAGGGCTCAAACCAGGGTAATCCTTGATCACTATAGTAAGATAAAAAGTGGTGTCCTCACCCCCAGATACCTACATTCCAATTCCTGGAGCCTATTGGAAAAAAAAGATCCTTACCAATCGTTAGAGATCTAGAGATGAGGATCCTGTTTTGGGTTATCCAGGTGGGCCCTAGCAAGCGTCCTTAAAAGAATGAGGCAGGGAAAAGCTGGCACAGAAGGGGGCGGGGACGTAATGTTGCCATGGTGACCAAGCTTGATGTAGCCACAAGTTGGGGAGTGCCCGTGGCCACCCGAAGCTGGAAGAGGCCAGGCAAGGTTTCTCCCATAGAGCCTCCCAAAGGATCATGACCCAACTGAAATATTTTTTTTAAGATTTTATTTATTTATTTGAGAGACAGAGAGAGCAGAAGGAGGGGGGGAGGGCCAGAGGGAGAGAGACAGGCAGACTCCCCACTAAGTGAGGAGCCTAATCCCGGGACCCTGAGATTGTGACCTGAGCTGAAGGCAGACGCTTAACCAACGGAGCCACCAGGTGCCCCATGATCCTACTGAAATCTCAATTTCATTTCCGTGATATTAACTCTGGACTTCTGATCTCCAGAAGTATGCAGGGATAAATTTCCCATATGTTAAGCCCCCAGATTTGCGGCAATTTGTTGCCACAGTCATAGGAAACAAATACAATCACTCTACCCAGGTTCCCTCACTCACTAAATATCAGTTGGGGTCTTTGGTCTAACACTGGCTAACTTAAGCAAAACAAACCACTTGTTAAACAGGTAAGTAAAAACGAAAGAGAAGGTGATTTTGGAGGAAATGCTGAAGGATCCGTCTTGGGGAGGGAACCCCGGGCAGAAACTAATGGGCCATCTCCCTGGGAGGTGGCTAGC
>NW_024423731.1:0-35142 GCF_017311325.1 Ursus maritimus
AACTTGCTTTATTGTGATACTTGCTTTATTGTAGTTGTCTAGAACTAAACCTACAACATCTTCAAGGCATGCCTATATTCTCTCTCCATCCTTTACTTTTTACACCATCCCTTTAATTTTAATTTGACTCTTTATATTTAAGGTGGGTTTATTTATTTATTTATTTATTTATTTATTGATTCTACCTGTTATGACTACCTCGATCATTTATTTGGTGTATTTAGACCACATTTACAGTGATTATTGGTTTTTTAAAATATCCCCCAACCCTTTCTCTCGTTCCAGGTCTGTGTAGACAGGTCTGACGTAATTCTGATAACTTTGCCTTGGTACATGAGAAATTTGTTTGCCCTGGCCACTTTCAATACTGTATCCTTGGATCTCACATTTGCGAATTGCACTATGACGTGACGTGGCGTAAGTTTGTCGTTGAGCTTGGGAGGAGTCCTCTCTGCCTCTTGGACATGAATGTTTGTTTCCCTTGCTAGATTAGGGAAGTTTTCAGCTACAATTTGTTCAAATATCTCTTCTAGACCTCTCTTTTTCTCCACCCCCTTGGGGATGCCGATTATTCTGACATTGGAATGTTTCATTGAGTCAGTAATCTCCTGTAAACTACATTCCTGAGCATGGATTTTTTTTAGTCCAGTTTGTTTTTTTTTTTTAGCTTTTCCTTCTACTAACCCATCTTCCAATTCGCTGATATGTTCTTCTGCCTCATTCACCCTGGCAGTCAGAGCCTCTAGGTTTGACTCCATTGGCTCACAGAATTTTTAATTTCTGCCAGATTCACTCTCATTTCCCGCCCTTAGAGATTCTATATTCTCATTAACATTTTCGTTAATACTTTTTTCAAGTCTACACATCATCTTGACCATTGTTACTCTGAACTCCATTTCTGAAAATTTGGGTATATCCATATCCATTAGTTCTGTGGCAGAGGCCTAGATTCATTGTCTTTTCTTTGCTGGGGGGCATTTCTCGTTCTTGTCATTCTGATGAGGAGAGCTTGTGGGGTTGTCCAGAGCCCAAATTATTGCCTGGGACCCAGGCCGTGCACCCTTGTTTTATAGGGATCTTAGGGACGTGGGCTTCTTGATTTTTCAGCCTGCCTTCTGGGGGAGGGGCCTGCCACGCCGATACTCAGGCAACACTGTTTGGGTAGAGTCTCCATGTCCCCTGCGAGGGGGGATGGGGATGGACACACTGTGAGCTGGTCTTTCCAGGCTTTTGCTCTCTGATGGCTTTCCCTGGCGGTTTGCTGTGCCTCTTCTGAGAGTCAGAGCAGCAGTAGCTGAATCTCAGCCTCTGTCTCAGAACAGAGGGATTGCGGACCATTCTCCACTGATGTTCTGGCCACTTTATCTCTATTTCTGTTGGTGTTGCTCAACCCTGCAGCTTCCCAGGATGTGCGCCCCACACCCGGTGTCCCAGCCCTCACTTCCAGGGCTGGCGTGTCTCTGTCCTTTGTGTTTCTAACACCGCCAGTCGCCAGCCGCCAGCTGCCCCTTCGCTCTCCCGGAGCTCCCGGTCTCAGTCTCGTTCCAGTGAGCACACCAGAGCTAAGTTTCAGTCTGTTGCACACGTTACCTGGCTCACAGTTTCAGTCTGCTCTCTCGTGGGTGCCAGTCGGTGAGTCCACCCTCTCCCTTGTGCAGGTGGCTACCGCTTCCCGCCCCCCGAATGTAGCGGCTCCCCCCCACTCCTGTTTATCTTCTGATATCTGTGCGCAGTTTCATGGCTCCCCACTTCATACCTCTATACTCAGTGCTGGAGATGTTCATTTGTAGAGATCCAGATGTATCTTCCTGCATCTCTGGCTGATTCCATGGATGTTCAGGGTGGTCTGGTACCTATCCACCTTGACTCAGGGGAATAGCTAAAAAAGGGGTCCCCTATTCCTCTGCCATCTTAACTCCCTCCAGAATCTTAGATCTTATAGGGAAACCACAGATAAGTCATAAGAGTTGTGCGAACTTACAGTTCCCAGAGTTCAATTATTCACTGATGTATATTTTATTTTTACCAAAACTAAATATACTCAGGTCTCCACATTCATAAGAGCCAGTTTAGGAGATGTATATGTGCCTCTTCCCAACTTCAGTCCTACCCTTTCTTCATCAATCCCTTTACACCTGTGCAATCTCTGAGGAAAGTCTTTTCATCCTTCAAGAATGACAAAAGTCATTCTTTAAGTAAAGAAAACGTGAGGAAGTGACCCATCTACAACAATACAAATCAATTCCTGGAACAGATTGTATCCACTCTACTTGGCACTGGAGCGGGAGGAGCAGCGGAGCTCAGGGAGGCGATGCAGGGAGGCGGTGCAGAGAGGGCAGCGATGGCTACAGCAGCTGGGAGGGGGCGGGAGCCCCAGGAGTTCCGGAGCTGGCGCGTGGAGGAACCTGCGGTGTCTCAAGTGTCCGCAGCAGCCAGGTTTGGCCCTAGCTTGTCTAAGATTTGCTCAGCCTCCTGGCCTAAGAGCAGGAGCCTTTGGGGGCTCAGCGACCACTCTTCCAGCTGTTCGCTGCCCCGTGGCAGGTTCCTGGGCTTCTGCTGCCCCAGCTGGAGCAGCTTCCCCCGTGTTAGATGGGTTGCAGTGAGCGGGGAGAGGGAGCGCGCCGCTGCGCTAACTTTGCAGTTCCTCAAGCCCCAGGGGCGGCCTCTTCCTCATACTACAGGGGCCTGTCTGAGGTGGGCCTCCTGCTGCCCAGCCACCAAAGTAAGACAGAGGTTTATGCCACGCTCCATGCAGAGGAGCCCCAGGACGACAGTTCCTCTGCTGACGGGCAGTCTCCTAAGGGCACAGGGCATGGCACCTCAGGACGTGGCAGCAATGAACTCAGGCTTTCCAGGGTCCCATCTGGCCCAGGACCTGACCCAGGTCACGAACCTTCTCCCCTGATGCCGGCTCCATGGGAGGCCGCCTAGGAATGGGGAGGGTGAACCTGAGCACGGCTGGGAAGGTGGAGTTTCACGAATTTTGGGGGCTAGAGTAGGAGACGACTTATCTGTGGTGGCTTAAAAGCTGGAGCTGGTAGAACCCAGTTAATTCCTAGCTCTTGTGAAACAGGTGAGACTGGAACTGCTGGTACTCCTCAGGTATCCAACAAGGCCGCTTCAGGGCAGCTAGACTTGTAAACTGCTCAAAGAGAAAGAAGCTGTATCACTTTTTATGACCTATCTTCAGAAGTGTCATTGTGAAGATGGTGGAGGAGTAGGGGACCCCTTTTTCAGCCGGTCCCCGAGTCGAGTTGGAGACCAGACCATCCTGAACATCCACGGAATCAGCCAGAGAGGCAGGAAGATACATCTGGATCTTTACAAATGAACATCTCCAGTGCTGGTTATTGAGGTACGAACCGGGGAGCCGTGAAACCGCGCCAGATATCAGAAGATAAACAGAAGGGGATGGAGCCGCCGTGTTTGGGTGCCAAGAAGCGGTAGTCACCTGCACGGGGGGAGCGGGCGGATTCGCAGACCAGCACCCGGGAGAAAGCAGACTGAGACCATGAGCCAGGGAACAAGCGTGACCAGACTGAAACGAAGCTCTGGTGCATTCACTGGAAACAGACTGAGACCAGGAGCTTGGAGTGCGCAGGGGTGGCTGGTGGCTGGCAGTGTTAGAAACACAAAGGACAGAGACACGACGGCCCTGGAAGTGAGGGCTGGGACACTGGGTGTGGGGCGCACATCCCGGGATGCTGTAGGGTTGAGCAGCATCAACAAAAACAGAGTTAAAGTGGCCAGAACATCAGTGGAGAACAGACCGTAATTCCTCTGTTCTGAGACAGAGGCTGAGATTCAGCTACTGCTGCTCTGACTCTCAGAAGAGGCACAGCAAACCGCCAGGGAAAGCCACCAGAGAGCAAAAGCCTGGAAATACTGGCTCACAGTGTGCCCACCCCCATACCACCTCGCAGGGGACATGGAGATTCTACCAAAACAGGGTTGCCTGAGTATCGGTGCAGCAGGCCCCTCCCCCAGAAGGCAGGCTGAAAAATCAAGAAGCCCACATCCCTAAGATCTCTATAAAACAAGGGTGCACGGCCTGGATACCGGTCAATAATTTAGGCTCTGGACAACCCCGCAACCTCTCCTCATCAGAATGACAAGAAGGAGAGATGCCCCCCAGCAAAGAAAAGACAATGAGTCTCTGGCCTCTGCTACAGAACTAATGGATATGGATATAACCAAATTATCAGAAATGGAATTCAGAGTAACAGTGGTCAAGATGATGTGTAGGGACGCCTGGGTGGCTCAGTCGTTAAGCGTCTGCCTTTGGCTCAGGGTGTGATCCCAGCATTCTGAGATCGAGCCCCACATCAGGCTCCTCCTCTGGGAGCCTGCTTCTTCCTCTCCCACTCCCCCTGCTTCTCTTCCCTCTCTCACTGGATGTCTCTCTCCATCAAACAAATAAATATAAAAAAAGATGATGTGTAGACTTGAAAAAAAATATTAACAAAAATGTCAATGGGAATATAGAATCTCTAAGGGCTGAAATGAGAGTGAATCTGGCAGAAATTAAAAATTCTATGAGCCAAATGCAGTCAAAACTAGAGGCTCTGATGGCCAGGGTGAATGAGGCAGAAGACGTATCAGCAAATTGGAGGATGGCTTAGTAGAAGAGAAAGCTAAAAAAAAATCTGGACTCAAAAAAATCCACACTCAGGAAGGTAGGTTACAGGAGATTACTGACTCAATGAAACGTACAATGTCAGAACCATCGGCATCCCCGAGGGGGTGGAGAAAAACAGAGGTCTAGAAGAGATATTTGAACAAATTGTAGCTGAAAACTTCCCCAAGAGATATTTGAACAAATTGTAGCTGAGAACATCCCTAATCTGGCAAAGGAAACAAGCATTCGTGTCCAAGAGGCAGAGAGGACCCCTCCCAAGCTCAACCACGACAAACCTATGCCACGTCACATCATAGTGCAATTCTCAAATATTAGATTCAAGTATACAGTACTGAAAGCGGTCAGGGCAAAGAAATTTCTCACGTACCAAGGCAAAGGTATCAGAATTATGTCAGACCTGTCTACACAGACCTGAAATGAGAGAAAGGGTTGGGGGGGAGGCATTTTTAAAGCTCTTTCAGAGAAAAACATGCAGCCAAGGATCCTTTATCCAGCAAGGTTGTCATTCACAATTGATGGAGAAATAAAGACTTTCCAGAATCGCCAGTCACTGACCAATATCGTAACCATGAAACAAGCCCTACAGGAGATATGGGGGGGGGTTCTATAATAGTAAAAAGGCCCCAAGAGTGATACAGAACAGAAAGTCACAATCTATAGAAACAAAGACTTTACTGGTAAAATGGCATCATTAAAATCATATCTCTCAATAATCAGACTCAATGCAAATGGCCTACATGCTCCCATAAAAAGCCACAGGGTTGCAGATTGGATTAAAAGACACGACCCATTCATTTGCTGTCTACAAGAGACTCATTTTGAACCTAAAGATACATTCAGACTGAAAGTAAATGGATGGAATGCTATCTTTCATGCCAATGGACCTCAAAAGGAAGCTGGGGTAGCATTGTCATATCAGACAGATTGGATTTTAAACTAAAGACTATAGTGAGAGACACAGAAGGATGCTATATTATTCTTAAAGGATGTATCCAACAAGTGGATATGACAATTATAAATATATATGCCCCCAACAGGGGAGCAGCAAGATACACAAGCCAACTCTTAACCAGAATAAAGAGACATATAGGTAAAAATACACTAATAGTAGGAGACCTCAACACTCCACTATCAGCAATAGACAGATCACCTAAGCAAGAAATCAGCAAAGAAACAAAAGCTTTGAATGCCATACTCAATGATTTGGACCTCATAGATATATATAGAACACCCCAGAATGAAAGAATACTCATTCTATTCTAATGCCCATGGAACATTCTCAAGAATAGACAATGTTCTGGATCACAAACCATGTCTCAACCGATACCAAAGACTGAAATTATTCTCTGCATATTCTCAGACCACAACGCTCTGAAATTGGAACTCAACCACAAGGAAAATTTGAAGAAAATCAAACACTTGGAGAGTAAGAACCATCCTGCTCAGGAATGACAATAAACCAGGAAATAAAAAACCAATTTAAACAATTTATGGAGAGCAACAAGAATGAAAACACAATGGTTCAAAACCTATGGGATACTGAAAAGGCAGTCCTAAGGGGGAAATACATAGCCATCCAAGCCTTACTCAAAGGAATAGAAAAATCTAAAATGCAGTTTTTATATTTTCACCTCACGAAGCGGGAACATCAACAGAGAGACAGGCCTAATCCACACACAAGAGATTAGTTGATCAAGATTAGAGCAGAAGTCAATGAATTAGAAACCAGCAGTACAGTAGAGCAGATCAACAGATCTAGAAGCTGGTTCTTTGAGAGAATGAATAAAATTGACAGACCACTGGCAAGACTTATCAAAAAGAATAGAGAAAGGATGCAAATTTATAAAATTATGAATGAAAAGGGAGAGGTCACAACCAACACCAATGAAATTGAAGGATTATTAGAAACTTCTATCAACAGCTATATGCCAATAAATTATGCATTCTAGAAGAGATGGAGGACTTCCTGGAAACCTATAAATTACCAAGACTGCAACAGGAAGAAATTGATTTTTAAACAGGCCAATTAATTATGAAGAGATTGAGTCAATGATAAACAGCCTTCCAAAAAAAACTCCAGGCCCGTACAGTTTTCATGGGGAATTCTACCAAACATTCAAAGAAAAAATAATACCTATTCTCCTAAAGCTGTTTCAAAAAATAGAAACAGAAGGAAAGCTACCAAACTCATTCTATGAGGCCAATATTACCTTGATCCCAAACCAGACAAAGACCCCATCAAAAAGGGGAATTGCAGACCGATTTCCCTAATGAATATGGATGCCAAAATCCTCAACAAGATCCTGGATAATAGAATCAACAGTACATTAAAAGGATTATCCATCATGACCAAGTGGGATTCATCCCTGGGATGCAAGCGTGGTTCAACATTTGCAAATCAATCAGTGTGATACATCATATCAACAAGAAAAGACTCAGGAACCATGTGATCCTCTCAATTGATGCAGAAAAAACATTTGACAAAATACAGCATCCTTTCCTGATTAAAACCCTTCATAGTTTAGGGATGGAGGGTATATTCCTCAATCTTATAAAAACCATCTATAAAAAGCCTACAGCAAACATCATTCTCAATGAGGAAAAGCTGGATGTCTTTCCCTTAAGATCAGGAACACGACAAGGATGCCCACTCTCGCCACTATTATTCAACATAGTACTAGAAGTCCTTGCAACAGCAATCAGACAACAAAAAGGGATAAAATGTATCCAAATCAGCAAAGAAGAAGTCAAAATGTCTCTCTTCACAGATGACATGATACTCTACATGGAAAACCCAAAAGAATCCACTCCCAAACTATTAGAAGTTATAGAGCAATTTGGTAATGTGGCGGGACACAAAATCAATGCTCAGAAATCAGTTGCATTTCTATACATGAATAATGAGACTGAAGAAAGAGAAATTAGGGAATCCATCCCATTTACAATAGCAAGAAAAACCATACGTTACCTTGGAATTAACCAGAGACATAAAGGACCTATATTCTAGAAACTATAAATCGCTCTTGAAAGACATTGAGGAAGACACAAAAAGATGGAAAAATATTCGATGCTCATGGATTGGAAGAATTAACATAGTTAAAATGTCCATGCTACCCAGAGCAATCTACACTTTCAATGCTATCCCGATCAAAATACCGAGGACATTTTTCAAGGAACTGGAACAAATAGCCCTTAACTTTGTGTGGAACCAGAAAAGGCCCTGAATCGCCAAGGAACTGTTGAAAGGAAAAACAAAGCTGGGGGCTTCACAATGCCAGATTTTGAGCTGTACTACAAAGCTGTGATCATAAAGACAGCATGGTACTGGCACAAAAACAGACACACAGACCAATGGAACAGAATAGGGAACCCAGAAAACGACCATCGGCTCATTGGGCAACTAATCTTTGACAAAGGAGGAAAAAACATCCAGTGGAAAAAAGACAGTCTCTTCAATAAATGATGCTGGGAAAATTGAACAGCTACATGCAAAAGAATGAAACTTGACCACTCTCTCACACCATACACAAAGATAAACTTTAAATGGATGAAAGACCTCGATGTGAGACAGGATCCATCAAAATCCTACAGGAGAACATAGGCAGCAACCTCTACGACATCGGCCAAAGCAACCTTTTTCATGACACATCTCCAAAGGCAAGAGAAACAAAAGATAAAATGAATTTATGGGACTTCATCAAGATTAAAAGTTTCTGCACATCCAAGGAAACAGTCAGAAAAACTAAGAGGCAGCCCACGGAATGGGAGAATATATTTGCAAATGATACTACAGATAAAAGACTGGTATCCAAGATCTACAAAGAACTTCTCAAACTCAATACACGAGAAACAAATAAACAAATCATAAAATGGGCAGAAGATATGAACAGACACTTTTCCAATGAAGACATAAAAATGACTAACAGACACATGAAAAAATGTTCAAAATCATTAGCCATCAGGGAAATTCAAATCAAAACCACACTGAGATACCACCTTACGCCAGTTAGAATGGCAAAAATAGACAAGGCAAGAAACAACAATTGTTGGAGAGGATGTGGAGAAAGGGGATCCCTCCTACATTGTTGGTGGGAATGAAAGTTGGTGCAGCCACTCTGGAAAACAGTGTGGAGGTCCCTTAAAAAGTTAAAAATTGAGCTACCCTATGATCCAGCCATTGCACTACTGGGTATTTACCCCAAAGATACAGACGTAGTGAAGAGAAGGGCCATATGCACCCCAATGTTCATAGCAGCAATGTCCACAATAGCTAAATCGTGGAAGGAGCCGAGATGCCCTTCAACAGATGACATTATCATATGGTTTCTCTCATCTATGGAACATAAGAACTAGGAAGATCGGTAGGGGAAGAAAGGGATAAAGGAAGGGGGGGTAATCAGAAGGGGGAATGAGGCATGAGAGACTATGGACTATGAGAAACAAACTGAGGTCTTCAGAGCGGAGGGGGTGGGGGAATGGGATAGTCTGGTGATGGGTAGTAGGGAGGGCACGTATTGCACGGTGCACTGGGTGTTATATGCAACTAATGAATCATCAAACTTTACATCAAAAACCAGGGATGTACTGTATGGCGACTAACATAATATAATAAAAAATATTAAAATGAAAGAAGTTTTGAGGTGAGACATGGTTTCTATACAGTGTTCTTCAATAGAGGGAAGCCACACGCTTTATGCTTCTGGTTTCATACTCACTTTTGCACATGCTTCCATTTTCATGACAGAAGTCTGTGGGATGCAAGATGCTTTCTCTACGGTGTTCTTTCTTAGACTTCAGTATATGGTACTTTCCTTATGTTCTCAGAAACCTGTGCAAACGGTTTTATCTTCACGACCAATCACGTGAGTTGAAAGATGGCTTCGATACAATGTTCTTTCTTAAGGATTGGTTAGTGGCCCTTTCCTTATGCTTTCATTCCCAATCTGAAACATGCGTCCATCATCATGACAGACGATGGGAGTTGGAAGACCCTTTCCATACCTTCTTCTTCCTGAGACTTATGTCTATGGCAGTTTCCTTAAGGTTCAACACATGTATTGGGAAACCCTGGTGTCTTCACTGATCAACGTTGCCCTCTCTCTACACAAACTTGATTCGCTGAATTGACTGATGCCACTTTCTTTTCATTTTCACACAACCTTTTCGAACGACTTTCCTCCTTTTTTTTGGAAATTTTGTTTGGAAATTTTAATATGCCTTTTCAATATCTGGTAGAAAAAGCCGAAAAACGTTGGTAACAAATGTGACCTAATTGATGTCTATGGAACATTCTATAATAAGTGCAGAATACATTATTTTCCAGTGGTCATAGACTATTTACCCAAACAGATGATATGTTGGGCCATGAACCATGTCTACATTTTAAAATCCTGAACTTAACTAGATTTTATTCTTAGGCCATCAAGGAATCGAGCCCTAGTCCTCAGGAAAAGTAGACCAGGAAGTCCTTCCATGTTTAAAAATTCAAGGTAATGTTGCTGCATATCCTAAGGGTCAGAGAGGGAATCGCAATGGATATATGCCACCTTTTCTACATCAGGGCTCACACACAATGGCCCTTTGTCTCTGAAGAGCACTGACTATCCTAACGTAGACAAGAGTTAAGCCTCCTATCGGAGTTCTGCATGTCCCAGCCACACCTGGCAGCCTCGGCCTGTGTTCCCCACCCCCTTCCAGCTGTCCTTTCTGGTGGCCCTGAGTTAAGGGAGTCAACATAGCCATAAGGAGATGGGAAGCTCCCCACTTCTAGTGATGATGGTGCTATTGTCCCCACCAGTTTAACAACATGAGTTCTGAGAGAATTACAACACAATAGCAGCTTTTTGACCTTCCTTAAGGTTTGAAAATCATCTTATGAGTCATCTTTTTGAAAAACGGTTTCAATATGTGTTCTTTTCTATGGAAAAGAAATAGACCCAATGGTAATTATGGCTTCCTGAGCACCTGCTCTTGGGAGACTCCATACTGGCTCTGTGTAGCATTCTGCCTCTTAAACTTCTAAACTAGGGTGTAGATAGAATGAGTCCCATTTTCTAGATGGTTAGACAAGGGCTCAGAGATTATATGAATTACAGAGGATTTTGGTGTCAGAAACCTAGGTGGGATCTCCAAACTGACTCCAAATCCCTTGTTCTTCCATAAAGGGTACCATTTCGCTCTTACCTCTGGTCTTCTCGATCTGGAAACCTAGGAAGTATTAGGATTTTCTTGTTGTGTGGCCAAATGGAACAAATTCAGCTGCCCTTTTCACCTCTGCCCATCATGATCATGAAGATAATTATCTCAGTGGAGGAACTTTGAGTAAGAGACTTAAAGATCCCTAGGAATAGGAATACTATAATATGTTTCTGATATTAAAGTGACTGAAAGAACTATCCTTTTTTAATTGATGGAGGCTCTGGTCTGTTCAGAGTGTGCTGTATGGTCGGAAATAGTATTTAAAAACACTCAGCCTCTTCTACAGAGTGAGACAATGCCTCCGAAGATTGCTAAAATATCCCCTTGCCTCGGATTATTTACTTCCCAACTATCATAGTGTTTCTATGTTAGGATTATGATTTCCATGAGGCAAAAGTTGCAGGGAAAGAACTTAGTGTATCCAGGGGCACTTTGGTGTTGTGACAGTGAGCTATTCTGTTGTATTCTGTAGTCCAAGGGAATGGTGCCCGGCATCTCTAAGATGTCTAAAATTTTGACTGTAAATGATCGCTATGCTTCAGAGATTCGGGCAGGACAAGGGGAGGAGTCCAGAGACCATGAATGCCTCTGTTACCTGTGTTGACCATGGAGCAGGTAAACTTCTGTAGGGGTTCTTTTGATTTCTCTGTACTATGTGAAAGGTGTTTTCATCTCAAGTTCCTCCATTTGGTAGTGATGGTAAGGAAAAGAGTAATTTTTATCTCATACCATCTGTGGGCCCTGATCTTACCCTCCCAGGGAACCTCTCCTTTTAATTCAGCATGTAATCTTACGTGTGACATTAGAAAGTAAAGATGACTGGCATTACTAACTAGAAAGTCATGTCATTAGTCAGAAGGACTTACCCTATTCTATTGTCTTCACCTTGTTAAAGGGGGGAAAAGGTCCCTAATAGAATAAAAAGATTATACTACAAAAGGCAAACATAACAAGGATGGCTGAAAATAAAATGACTAATTTTCATCTCTCAAAAAAAAAAAACCCTCAAAACAGAACAAATATATAACCCTGCCCCCAATGTTCATTCCCCAGAGCACTCCCTTCTTTGTGAAGATTGTGTCTCCCAGGCAGCTGTCCTGACTTGGGTTTGAATAAAACTCTTCCTTTCTCTCTAAGATGTTTTAAAAGGTTCCTTCAGGGGCGCCTGGGTGGCACAGCGGTTAAGCATCGAATAAATGTTCCTGGTTCACAACCATGACAGCACAGAAGGCCGGCTGTTCCTCCTGGCCCCTTCCCTGCAGAACCAAGCATGTGTATATAGATTCCAGCACAAATGGGCTCATCCTAGAAGGATGCTTTGAAGGTCTGAGAAGCACTATCCACTCCATGGGTGAGACAAGAAGGCAAAGCTATTCCCGCTTGGAGCATTCCTTTTGGCGCTTAAAATTGCCTTGGATATGCATAAAAGCATTGCATTTCCTAAAGCCCAAGGCTGGAACAGTCTGAGAGCAGCTGACCTTGCCAGGAACCAGGCACACCCTTGCAGGAAGGGTTGGTGCAGAAGGGAAGGGGCAGGGCTCTGAGGGTGGTCTGCAGCTAGAGGGGTCCGCGAAAGGGGCCGTGTGTGTGTGTGTGTGTGTGTGTGTGTGTTTGGGGCCCTGCCCATGATCCCAGTCATGCCTGTGCAGAGCATTGAGCCAAGGAGGCGGCTCCTGGACCCTCTGCACTCCTAGAGTTGCGAGTCATGGGGGAGGTTGCCCAGCATTCAAGGGGCTGGAAGCACCACACTCCCCAACCAATCACCCTGTGGGGGTGGAGCTACATCTCTGTGGGTGGACCCAGGGCAGCCTGAGGACACAGACCAGGAGCCAAGGAAGGGGAGCTCTGAGAGATTCAACGTGTGGAGTTCCTGGCTGAGTGAATGCATGCTGTGTGCCTGTGTGGGGCATGGTCTGGGAGTAGGGGCACCCCGGGTGAGAGGTGGGGTTCTGGAAGGGCATGTGGAGGGAGTTCATTTGGAGACTCAGTTGAGTTTTCTTTTTCCCTTGATAGTCTCTTCTGCCTACTCTCTGTCAACTGGCCATACACCCCAGACCCAGGAACTTCAGGTCACCCGCTCAGCAGAGCTTCTGTGGGTTGGGTCACAGACATTCCAGGGCTTCCCGTGTTCCCCAGCAAGAACGAGAGTAAGGACCACACGGTCCCCAACTTCAGTGGGGTGCCCCTGTCCCCCGACACAGTGCAGGTAATGGACCTTGAGCAGTTCCCCGAGTTCAGCAGGGTGTTCCCTGTTCCCTCAGGCACAGGTGTGACGCTAGGAAGCCCCAGAGCCATTACCCAACTTCAGCATTGTGCTCCCTGTTCCCTGGGAATGGTGGCAATGGGCTGGAAGATAATTACTACTAAAAGACAAGTCTGTGTTTCCCCTTCTCCCAGAAACTGCAGCAGGTGTGCAGGCTTTAGGTCCGAGGAGCCCCTTCTCCCCACTGACAACACTTCTCTCTCTGGCTCGCGAGACCGAGGTTTTGAACACCTGCATCTGAGTCAGTGAGGCAGCTTGACACAGGACACCAGCATTCAGAGAAAGCGGCAGGTCCATTTGGAGAAATGTCATATCCACGTCAGGACTGGAGGTAACACCTCTCATTAACCCACCATCTCCTGGGCTTTTCTCTTTTCTCTAGTTGAGCCATGAAGTAAAACTGAAGTAGTACTTGTCAGCGTTCTGGATTTGCTGAAAGAGGTACTTAGTTTCTGAGCAGGGAGAACGTTGCAGGGCATCCCATTTTCCCTGTTCCTTTATTGCTTATGAATGGATTTTGAACAGCTGTTTCCTAGAAACACTCTTTTATTAGAAAGGGAAGGTGAGATTTACTCTTTGTGTATTTTTAAGATATACTTTATTCCTCATCTCACAGTGTTTATTCTGTTGGGCCTAAGATGTGGTTGAGAAGCCACCATTTAGAGTTAGGTGGCTTTTTTGTCGTCAGATACAGATTTGGATGATGCCTTGTCCTATATCAAAGGTGATGTTTCATCACTGATTCGTCTTTTCATCCAAAGAGTTACAATGAGGGTCGAGGGAAAATTCAACATTATTCAAAGCAGCCTTTTCCTGTTTAAAAGTTGAGCTTCACTATCTAGCTTTACTAGATGTATCATCTCGATATTTTGAGGTGCCATATTCTCTCTATCGTTTCTTTGGTGGTGGAGTCAGAAGGAGAGTCTTTGGGAATTCCTTTGGATAGAGGCATACTGGTGGCTTCAAGGGGCTTGGCGACAGGAGCCCTGGACTGAGTTCTGGAACTGCTTGCCTGATGCTGGGTGAGTCAGGTTATCCCACAGAGTTTCTGTTTCCTCCTTATGAGATTCCTGGAAGGTGAAATAAGTCAAGCAGAGAAAGGCAATTATCATACGGAGAAATAGCAGGGAGATCAGCAGGAGAAGGAAGGGAAGAATGAAGGGTGTGGTAAACAGAAGGGGGAATGAACCACGAAAGACTATGGACTCTGGGAAACAAACTGAGGGCTCAGAGGGGAGGGGTGGGGGTTTGGGATAGGCCGGTGATGGGTATTAAGGAGGGCAACGTATTGCATGGAGCCCTGGGTGTTGTATGCAAACAATGAATCATGGAACACTACATCAAAAACTAAGTATGTAGTGTATGGTGACTAACATAACATAATAAAAAATTCAAAAAAATAAAAAAAAAAGAAATTGATGGAAGGTCATATCTGTGGAAAGTCTTTTTACACAGAAACTGTTATGCCTAGTGAAGAGCAACTAAAAATGAGGTGATTTGGGCTGTATTATTCTGTAAATAATAATTTTAAAACTCCCTGTCCTGGGATATGGTATTTTATTGCATAAGGAGGCCTGAGAAGGCTGCAATGAAAGATTGAGATCTCAGAGCACGTTCATGTTCTGTGGATACGTCATTTAACAGTTTGCACAGATAGGAAGGTAAGTGGAGATAAATATGAAAGAAAGGGAAAGAAGGTGTGAACCTTTCATTAGGTAGCCTTCTCCTTTTCTCAGGAAAGCCTTGGGCCAGTGTAATTTTGGAAGAAGAGGGTGAATCCTGGAGCTTTGCAGCAGACAGGGGAGTTCCAGTTCTGGGTAGAGGTGACGGGTCCCAGAGGAGAGCTGAGTGCATTCTGCAGCAGGGTGTGGGCAGGGCAGGCTTCCGGCATGGCTGTGGGTCTCCCGTGTGACTGTTGTGACAGGTGAGGGCTGTGAGCTGGTTCCTGGCTGAGGACAGTTGAGGCACAGGTGGAGAGCTGGCCGAGTCCCTTCTTCAGGGCCACCAGCCTCAGCCAGCACACACAGAATCATCGTTTGTCCCTGTCACTCCAATTCAGGCAGTCAGAGTTGCCAGGCCGAGATGTTTGCTGGAGCTTCTTTCCTTGCATGTGTGTGAAGTTTCAAACCTGAAGTGATGGACATGATGGGTCCTCAGAAAATCCGTAACTCTTTTATTTCCTGCTCTTATATCGACCAGTGAAGTGAATCGGACCGGCTAGTAGAAGGGGCTATCTGTGCGTTTTTATTTCCCAGTTTAATTAAAGAATGGGAAAACAGTCTTGTGAAGTATTAAAAGAATCCTTTGTTGGTGTTCATGTCCCCCCCCCCCCCCGGGGTGGGGGTGCTTACCTGGAGACCCATCCAGGGCTCTGGAAGCTTGACCCGGTGAGTCACTTGCGACTTGAGCTGGGGAATTAATGAAGAAAACAGAATGAATGCTGGAGTTTGCCTGTATCGTTTGGACTCAGACAAGTCCATGTAGCATCGGAACTCTTCACCCATGAGGCGTGTCGGGATCCCTGAGGTTGTGGGCTTTGCTTTATGGGCTGAGGTTTTGTCTTCATCCTTATCTGGACAAGAGCCATGCCATCTGGCAATGGAGATCCAAATCCTTAGGTGACCATATCATCATCATCATTATCATGATTATTAATTATTAATTATTATTATTTTAAGAAGCAAGAGAGACATTGACTTTGAAATAAAATTATCAAAAGAAAGAACACAAGGTCAAATATATACGTGATGATTGAACTTGTGGTATCTCTCATTGGTGTGGGTCTTGTAGGGCTGCCCGAATGAGAAAGACCAAGGAATTCTATGTGGATAAAAGTGTGCTGTACACAGGGAGTGTTTTATTCCATCATTTGACCTCTCTCTCTGAAGGGAAAATAGAGTGGTGACTGGAGCTTGGTTCTGATTGGAAGGCCTGGGAGGTCAGTGAATCGAAAGAGCAGTGTTCATGCTTACATGGTTCTCAGTGCCCAGTGAGCGAAGTTTGGACACTTGGACTCGGAAGCATTGGTGTTCAGGGAGGATGTTGTCCGAGTTTGCAGCACATCAAATCACTTGGCTGGTCTGCCTATTGGGCCAGTTTCTGCCTTTCTAAGGGCAGCTTGAAAGTGGCTTGTAAACCTAGGACATTTGTGGAGTGTTCTGCATGGGACCACTGTGTGGGCCAGTGTAGACACAACCCAGGGAATTCCAGAGCTAATGATGAGCACGTTTGTGAGGCTGGAGTTTGCTTCTCTGTGAGAAGGATTGAGCTGGAGTGGAAAGAAGTCTCTGGGTCTTAGGACTCACTGAGCCGATCCAAGCCTGGCAGGGTGCTGAGATCAGATGTCTGTTTCCCAGGATTTTGGCCAGAGGGATATTTGGGCTCTGGGCAGCGTCTCTGCTCAGGTTTCTTGGATGAGCACCTCAGGGAAGAGGAGTAAATGTGTGTGCTCACCTGTCATCGAGGAAGGTTTCTGGTTTCAGGTTTCGTGTACAGGTGAATTCCTCATATGGCTCCCTTACCTGATGGTGTTCAGGGTGCAGGAGGTGGATGGACCCCCTCGTCCCGGGCATCCTGGCTGTGTAAGAGTCCTGGGGCACCTTTTCCCCTGGACTTTGGACCAGGAAATTGGGAGCAGTAGGTGATGAAGCCATCAGTTGATGCCTCAGTTTCTTCCCTGCCAAGATGAACTGGAGATTATAATAAGTGCTATGGAAATATAAAGGAGGAGACAGGACTGGGGGTGCTGAAGGGAAGGTGGGGGTGGTGTTTGGTATTCACATAGGGGTCAGGTGGTACTTCACTAGGAGGGTGATGCTTGAGTCAAGATCTAGGGAAGGTCAGTGATATCACATGAAGAGCATTCTAAACAGAATGGAAAGCATGTGCAAAGGCCCCGGGACAGGAACATACCAGGTGCGTCCATGAGCTGCAAGATGGCCCTGTGGCCACAGGCGACAGCTTAGGACTTAACATCAGCGAGGTGACAGAGTGTGACAGAAAGCCATAGCAGGGCTGTGACCCCATGGGACCCTGTTTCACTGGGTCATCCTGGCTGCAGGGTTGAGAACAGATGACAGAGGGTTGAGGTTGGGCAAGGGAGGTCAATGATGACTCTTTTCCAGGAACTCAGGCAAGAGATGGGCTCCAGTGTGGTCCAGACAGGCGGCCTTGAAAGGAGTGGTGAGTCCTACGGTGGGTACGTCTTGAAGATGGAGCTCACAGGATTTGCCGACAGCTTAGATATTGAGGATGGGAGAAAGGAGGAACTGGGGTAGCTCCCAGCTGTTGTGGGTTGTCCTGAGCGAGGGGAAGGAGAAGGTATCTGGGGGTAGGAGGTAGTCCGCGTTCGGCATGCTGAGGAAGGTGCCTTTCTGGGTGGATCTGCTGAGGTTTGTTTCCAGGAGAAGCTTTCACATCTCCTCCCTCAGCAACGGTGAAGTATAAGTATTCCCCATTTTTTAAAAGTTCATGGGAAGACACTTGGCTTTTTGGAAAGATCTCCGTTATCACCTGGTTTCACTAATGGGAAGAAACCTGAAGAGGATGTTCCTTATGAAAAGAGTTGAACGGTGAGCTTTGCATTCAGCATCTGTTTGGGGAGAAGCACGACAGATGCAGCGTGCACCGTAACCAGCTCCTTCCTGTAAACCGCTCTCCGTGTCCAGCCACCAGCGCTTTGAATTCTGTTTGTGAGCATCTGCTGTGCTTTCTCTCCATTTATTTTCGGCATCCATTAGGAATTGTGTCCTGGGTCCTGAGAAATGCCAACAATAAGTAAATTTAGGAGTCTGAGCATGGTCACTAATTTTTCCATATTAATTAATGGTCATTCCTTCTTTACACCCTTTCTGCTCTGAAAGGTTTCCTAGGAGTACTGTACTTTCAAAGAGCTGGGGAACCTGTACCCCATCCTGCGGGGTTCACTTTAGTCTCCATGCTGCACAGAACATTCCATGGCTGTTGGATTTTAACACACAAACCTGTATCTTTGACCACCTTCACCCTTCCCATCCTCCTCTGAATCAGGCACCCACAAATCTATTCTCCGTATCTATGCGTTCAGTAATTTCTTTCCCCATGTTGTATGTACATGTGAGCATCTGTAATTGCCTTTCTGTGTCTGAGTTCTTCAGGAGGGAGCCCCATCAGTCATCTGATAGAACACTTTCATGGATCCCCTGTGAGGCAAGGATGATGCCCGGCCTTGGAGGGGGGCCACAGGTCCGCCCTCAGGATCCATGTCTCCCACTCCAGCCTTTTCAGAATGGACCTCTCACACCAAATCTAGGGTTAGGGGTAAGGCATAGGAGAATGAGAGTTCCAATAGGGTGGATGTGTCCAGAATTTCCACGGTGGGGGCGGGGATTGATGGCATGGGTTGGGGTGAGTGTGAAGCAGTGGGTTTGTGCCCATGAGCCAGTGAATGTGGGGGATCGAGGGAATCAAGTACAGAAGTAATTAGGATTTCTCCCCCTCGACCTCCTTTCTGGAGTCCCAAATAAAACGGTTTCGCTTTGGGTGGCATACTGAGGCCTTAGGTATGACTCAGGCTTCTTCATCTCCGTATCTTTGGAGGCAGACCTCTGGGAGTGGACTACTCAGAATCCAACCTATGATTACTGTCATGGAGGGGAGGATGGAAAGCCCGATTGACTGGCTCTAACACCGACCTGGGGGCTGAAGGGTGGGTGTGGGTTGAGGAGAGTGCCGGTGTCACGGATGAGGGCCCAGAGTTCCACTGAAAGTGGGGGTTCGCTGGTCTTAGGTCAGGTGTTTACTTAGGTTTCTTCTCACAAAACTTTCTGGAGTCCCAAATGGCACAGTTTAGTTCTGTGTGGCAGACTACTGTCTTGACATTGCTCAGTGGTACCCAATCCCTGTGCTTTGGAGACACGCGTATGGGTATAAACCTAACAGACCCCAGAGTAGAGTTAAGGCGTGGGTCTAGGGGCATGGCTGTACAGATCAACCAGCAGTTGCGACCTTCCAGGGGCCCAAGAGGAGGGTGTGGTTTGGGTTGAATCTCAAACACAGCAGTGGCAGGCAGGGGGGCTTTGAACATGGGAGATCATTGGGATTGGAACAGCTGGGAATTCATATTTCTTCTGCTCTGCATTCCTTCTGCAGGTCAAAATGGCACAGTTTCCATCTGTGTGGCATGCTGATTCGCAGGTATGGCTCAGGTTTCCCCAGTCGCTGTGTGTTTGCCTCCTGGAATGACCTCTGAGAACCCAACGGAACATGTGGCTTAGGGCTCAGGAGCATGGGAGGGACCATCTCCTGGTTTTGAGCTCACCATTCCCATGTCCTGATTTGAGTAGGTGGGTTGTGGAGAAGGGAAGGCTCAGGGTTTTGGTCCAAGGGGACCCTGAATGCGGGAGCTGACTGGAATTGACTCAGTGGGATATGCAGATTTTTCATCCCCCGAATACCCTCGACATCCCAGGTGGCATGTTTTCTTTCTGTGTGGCGTGCTGAGGCCTCAGATAGGGCTCAGGTTTCCCCAATCCCTATATCTTTGTGCCATGTCTCTAGGAGCGAACCCCTGAGTACCCAAGCTACGGTTAGTGTCACATCCTAGGAGGTTGCAAAGCCCAATTGACTGGCTCTGCCACCCTCTCGGGGCTGAGAAGAGTGGGCTGGGGAGACTGTTGGCACAGTGTTTAGGGGTCAGGGATCCACTGGAAGTGGTTTTCTCTGGGCTTTAGTCAGGTGTTCCCTGAGGTTTCTCCTTCTCAGAGTGCTTTCTGGAGTCCCAAATGGCACCCTTTTCTTCTGTGTGGCAGGCTTTGTGTCCTGACATTGCTCAGCGGTCCCCATTCCCTGGTCCTTGGAGCCAGACATCTGGGAATGGACCTCACACTACTCAACGTGGAGTTAGGGCTTGGGTCTAGGGGCATGGGTGTTCAGATGGGCCAGCCAATGCGACATTCCAGGGGCCTAAGAGGAGGGCGTGCTTTGGGTTGAGTGTTGGACACAGGAGTTGCCCACAGGGCAACTGTGGAAGTGAGGGCTCGCTGGGATTGGATCAGGTGGGCATTCTTATTTCTCTTGCTCTGCATTCCTCTGCAGGTCCAAATGGTATGGTTTCCCTCTGTGTGGCATGCTGATTCGCAAGTGTGGCTCAGGTTTCCCCAGTTCCTGTGTGTTTGTTACTTGGCTCCTGGAATGATCTCTGGGAACCCAACCGAGCATTGGGGTTAGGGCTTAGGAGACTGGGAAGGACCATCTCCTGGCTTTGAGCTCACCATTCCCATGTCCTGATTTGAGTAGATGGGTTGTGGAGAAGGGAAGGCTCAGGGTTTTCATCCAAAGGTCTCCTGAATGCGGGAGTTGGCTGGGATTGACTCTGGGATATGCAGATTTCTCCTGCTCCTAATAGCCTCTGGAGTCCCAGATGGCACGCTTTCTTTCTGTGTGGCATGCTGAGACCCCATTCTGGCTCAGGCTTCCCCAATCCCTATACCTTTGTGCCATGTCTCTAGGAGTGGAGCCCTGAGAACCCAACCTAACGTTAGTGTCAGGCCCTAGGAGGATGGAAAGCCCAATCGGCTGGCTCTGCGACCCTCTCAGGGCTGAGTAGAGTGGGCTGGGGAGACTGTCGGCACAGTGTTTAGGGGCTGGGGATCCTCTGGAAGTGGTTTCCTACGGGCTTGGGTCAGGTGTTCCCTGAGGTTTCTCCTTCTCAGAGTGCTTTCTGGAGTCCCAAATGGCACCCTTGTATAGTGTTGTGTCTTTCCTTGTATAGTGTTGTGTCTCAGAGATAAGTGTTTGTCATTTTCATCAGGCTTCCACGACCAATTTGGTTAATGCTTCCATATTCATAAATGATGATGTTAGGGCAAAGTTGGTTCAAATACACTGTTGTTTCTTACAGATAAGTTCATGACATTTTCTTTTTTTTTTTTTTTTTAAAGATTTTATTTATTTATTTGACAGAGAGACAGTCAGCGAGAGAGGGAACACAAGCAGGGGGAGTGGGAGAGGAAGAAGCAGGCTCCCAGCCGAGGAGCCCGATGTGGGACTCGATCCCGGAACGCCGGGATCACGCCCTGAGCCGGAGGCAGACGCTTAACGACTGCGCTACCCAGGCGCCCCCATGACATTTTCGTTACGTTGCCACAACCACGTACGATAGGGATTCCACATTAACCAAAGATATAGTACGTTGTAAGATGGGTCCTGTACACTGTTGTTTCTCCCCTGAATGTTCATAGGCCTTACGTAATGGTACCATAACCACTTTGATTCATGCTTCCATCTTCAGGAATGCTGATATGACTTGAAGGGTATTATCCTGATGCCATTATATCCTGTTTTTTAGCTATAAGTATGTGGACCTTTCCCTAGGCCTACACACCCAATGTTGAAAAGGGATCAGTATTGAGGAGGCTGATGATATTTGAAGGTGTTTTCCTGTACACGGTGGTTTATTACCAATAAGGATGGGGCACAGTCCTCGAGATTCCAGAACATTTTCATTAATGCTTCCATATTCGAGAAAGATGATGTTAATTGTTAATGCTATTCTGTAAAGTGGTGTTGTCTAGGGATAGGTATGTGGTCCTTTCCTTCTGATTCCGCTTCCACCTTGGTTCATGTTTCCATATGGGTGAATGGTGATGTCCGTTGTAAGGGCTTCTTTCCTGTACACTGTTGTTCTTTAGGTATATGTATGCGGTCCCTTGGTGATTCATACACCCCCTGTTTTCTGAAGGGATGTAGAATCATGAGGGTGATGTTAGTTGAGGGCGGTTCCTATACACTGTTGTTTCTTACAGATATGTACGTAGACCTTTCCTAATGCTTCCACACCCACTTTGTTTCATGCTTCCCTATTCATAATCGATGATGTTACTGGTGGAAATTATCTTAACACCGTTGTTTCCTAGAGATAAGGGTGTGGACATTTCCCTAGGACTACAAACCCAAATTTAAGAAGGCATACCTATGCATGAGGGAGCTTTAGTTGAAGGACGGTTCCTAGACACTGTTGAATATTACTATGAAAATGTGGCACAATATTCATCTTTCCATAAAATTATGGTGAACGGATGATTACTCGTGAAAGATGATGTTCGTTGGTCGTTCCTTGTATAGTGTTGTGTCTCAGAGATAAGTGTTTGGCACTTTCGTCATGCTTCCACGACCACTTTGGTTAATGATTCCATATTTATAAATGAAGATGGTAGGGATAAGTGGTTTCCCGTACACTGTTGTTTCCAACAGATAAGTTTATGGCATTTTTGTTACATTGACACAACCATTTACGATAGGGATTCCACATTAACCAAAGATATTGTACATTGTAAGATGGTTCCTGTACACTTTTGTTTCTCAGCTATATGTTCATAGGCCTTACCTAATGGTACCATAACCACATTGATTCATGCTTCCATCTTCAGGAAGGCTGATGTGACTTGAAGGGCATTAATCTGACATCGTTGTTTCTTAGCTATAAGTATGTGGACCTTTCCCTAGGCCTACACACCTAATGTTGAATAGGGATCAGTATTGAGGAGGCTGATGTTAGTTGAAGGTGTTTTCCTGTACGCGGTGGTTTATTACCAATAAGGATGGGGCACAGTCCTCAAGATTCCAGGACCTTTTCATTAATGCTTCCATATTCGTGAAAGATGCTGTTAATTGTTAATGCTACTCTGTAAAGTGGTGTTGTCTAGGGACAGGTATGTGGTCCTTTCTTTCTGATTCCACCACCACCTTGGTTCATGTTTCCATATGTGTGAATTGTGATGTCTGTTGTAAGGGGTTCTTTCCTGTACAGTGCTGTTTCTTACATATATGTATGCGGTGCTTTGGTGATACATACACCCTCTATTTTCTGAAGGGATGTAGAATCATGAGAATGATGTTAGTTGAGGGTGGTTCCTATACATTGTTGTTTTTTACAGATATGTACGGAGACTTTTACTGATGCTTCCACAACCACTTTGATTCATGCTTCCCTATTCATAATTGATGATGTTACTGGTGGACATTCTCTTGACACTCTTGTTCTCTAGAGATAAGGGTGAGGACGTTTCCCTAGCACTGCAAATCCAATTTTGAGAAGGGATACCTATGCAGGAGGTTGCTTTAAATGGAGGACGGTTCCTAGACACTGTTGTCTATTACATATAAGAATGAGGCACAATGTTCATGTTTCCAAACCACTTTGGTGAACCCTTCCTTACTCGTGAAAGATGATGTTCATTGGTCTTTCCTTGTATAGTGTTGTGTCTCAGAGATAAGTGTTTAGCACATTCGTCACACATCCTCCACCACTATGGTTAATGCTTATGTATTCTTGAATGATGATGTTAGGGCTAAGTGGGTTCGAGTACACTGTTGTTTCCTACAGATAAGTTTAGGGCATTTTCATTACATTGGCACAACCACTTATGGTAGGGATTCCACATTAACCAATGATGTTCTACATTGTAAGATGGGTCCTGTACACTGTTGTTTCTCAGATATGTGTTCGTAGGCCTTATGTAATGGAACCATAACCACTTTGATTCATGCTTCCATCTTCAGAAAGGCTGATGTGACTTGAAGGGCATTATCCTGACACCGCTGTTTCTTAGGTATATGTGGTCCTATCCCTAGGCCTACACACCCAATGTTGAATAGGGATCAGTACTGAGGAGGCTGATGTTAGTTTTATTTATTTATTTTTTTTTGTTTTTATTTTATTTTATTTATTTTATTTTTTTATTTTTTTTGTGTGTTTGTACCTCTTTTTTTTTATTATTAATAATGATTTTTTATTATATTATGTTAGTCACCATACAGTACATCCCCGGTTTTCGATGTAAGGCTCGATGATTCATTAGTTGTGTATAACACCCAGTGCACCATGCAATATGTGCCCTCCTTACTACCCATCACCGGTCTATCCCATTCCCCCACCCCCCTCCCCTCTGTAGCCCTCAGTTTGTTTCTCAGAGTCCATAGTCTCTCATGTTTCATTCCCCCTTCTGATTACCCCCCCTTTCTTTATCCCTTTCTTCCCCTACTGATCATTCTAGTTCTTATGTTCCATAGATGAGAGAAATCATATGATAGTTGTCTTTCTCTGCTTGACTTATTTCACTAAGCATTATCTCCTCCAGTGCCGTCCATGTTGTAGCAAATGTTGAGAACTCATTCTTTCTGATTGCTGAGTAATATTCCATTGTATATATGGACCACAACTTCTTAATCCAGTCATCTGTTGAAGGGCATCTCGGCTCCTTCCACGATTTAGCTATTGTGGACATTGCTGCTATGAACATTGGGGTGCATATGGCCCTTCTCTTCACTACGTCTGTATCTTTGGGGTAAACACCCAGTAGTGCAATGGCTGGATCATAGGGTAGCTCAATTTTTAACTTTTTAAGGGACCTCCACACTGTTTTCCAGAGTGGCTGTACCAACTTGCATTCCCACCAACAATGTAGGAGGGATCCCCTTTCTCCACATCCTCTCCAACAATTGTTGTTTCTTGCCTTGTCTATTTTTGCCATTCTAACTGGCGTAAGGTGGTATCTCAGTGTGGTTTTGATTTGAATTTCCTTGATGGCTAATGATTTTGAACATTTTTTCATGTGTCTGTTAGCCATTTGTATGTCTTCATTGGAAAAGTGTCTGTTCATATCTTCTGCCCATTTTTTGATTTGTTTATTTGTTTCTCGTGTATTGAGTTTGAGAAGTTCTTTGTAGATCTTGGATACCAGTCCTTTATCTGTAGTGTCATTTGCAAATATATTCTCCCATTCCGTGGGCTGCCTCTTAGTTTTTCTGACTGTTTCCTTGGCTGTGCAGAAACTTTTAATCTTGATGAAGTCCCATAAATTCATTTTATCTTTTGTTTCTCTTGCCTTTGGGGATGTGTCATGAAAAAGGTTGCTTTGGCCGATGTCGTAGAGGTTGCTGCCTATGTTCTCCTCTAGAATTTTGATGGATTCCTGTCTCACATCGAGGTCTTTCATCCATTTGGAGTTTATTTTTGTGTATGGTGTGAGAGAGTGGTCAAGTTTCATTCTTTTGCATGTAGCTGTCCAATTTTCCCAGCACCATTTATTGAAGAGACTGTCTTTTTCCCACCGGATGTTTTTTCCTGCTTTATCAAATATTAGTTGCCCAAAGAGCCGAGGGTCCATTTCTGGGCTCTCTATTCTGTTCCATTGGTCTATGTGTCTGTTTTTGTGCCAGTACCATGCTGTCTTTGTGATCACAGCTTTGTAGTACAGCTCGAAATCCGGCATTGTGATGCCCCCAGCTTTGTTTTTCCTTTTCAACAGTTCCTTGGAGATTCGGGGCCTTTTCTGTTTCCATACAAATTTAAGGACTATTTGTTCCAGTTCTTTGAAAAATGTCCTCGGTATTTTGATCGGGATAGCATTGAAAGTGTAGATTGCTCTGGGTAGCATGGACATTTTAACTATGTTAATTCTTCCAATCCATGAGCATGGAATATCTTTCCATCTTTTTATGTCTTCCTCAATGTCTTTCAAGAGTGATTTATAGTTTCTAGAATATAGGTCCTTTACGTCTCTGGTTAAGTTAATTCCAAGGTAACGTATGGTTTTTGGTGCTATTGTAAATGGGATGGATTCCCTAATTTCTCTTTCTTCGGTCTCGTTATTCGTGTATAGAAATGCAACTGATTTCTGAGCATTGATTTTGTATCCCGCCACGTTACTGAATTGCTCTATAACTTCTAATAGTTTGGGAGTGGCTTCTTTTGGGTTTTCCATATAGAGTATCATGTCATCTGCAAAGAGAGACATTTTGACTTCTTCTTTGCCAATTTGAATACCTTTGATCCCTTTTTGTCGTCTGATTGCTGTTGCAAGGACTTCTAGTACTATGTTGAATAATAGTGGCGAGAGTGGGCATCCTTGTCGAGTTCCTGATCTTAAGGGAAAGGCTTCCAGCTTTTCCCCATTGAGAATAATATTTGCAGTAGGCTTTTCATAGATGGCTTTTATGAGATTGAGAAATGTACCTTCTATTCCTACACTCTGAAGGGTTTTAATCAGGAAAGGATGCTGTATTTTGTCAAATGCTTTTTCGGCATCGATTGAGAGGATCATATGGTTCCTGAGTCTTTTCTTGTTGATATGATGTATCACGCTGATTGATTTGCGAATATTGAACCACGCTTGCATCCCAGGTATGAATCCCACTTGATCGTGATGGATAATCCTTTTAATGTACTGTTGGATTCTATTAGCAAGTATCTTGTTGAGGATTTTGGCGTCCATATTCATTAGGGAAATCGGTCTGTAATTCTCCTTTTTGAGGGGGTCTTTGCCTGGTTTGGGGATCAAGGTAATATTGGCCTCATAGAATGAGTTTGGTAGCTTTCCTTCTGTTTCTATTTTTTGAAATAGCTTTAGGAGAATAGGTATTATTTCTTCTTTGAATGTTTGGTAGAATTCCCCAGGAAAACCGTCCGGGCCTGGAGTTTTGTTATTTGGAAGGTTGTTTATCACTGACTCAATTTCTTCATAATTAATTGGCCTGTTTAAGGAATCAATTTCTTCCGGTTTCAATCTTGGTAGTTTATAGGTTTCCAGGAAGGATTCCATCTCTTCCAGATTGCTTAGTTTATTGGCATATAGCTGTTGATAAAAATTTCTAATAATCCTTCCAATTTCAATGGTGTTCGTCGTGACCTCTCCTTTTTCATTCATAATTTTAATAATCTGGGTCCTTTCTCTTTTCTTTTGGATAAGTCTTGCCAGTGGTCTGTCAATTTTATTGATTCTCTCAAAGAACCAGCTTCTAGTCCTGTTGATCTGCTCTACTGTACTTCTGGTTTCTGCTTGATTGATTTCAGCTCTAATTTTGGTCAACTGCTTCCTCGTGCGTGGATTAGGCCTGTCCCTCTGTTGCTGTTCCAGCTTCTTGAGGTGAGAATATAAAAACTGCATTTTAGATTTTTCTATTCTTTTGAGTGAGGCTTGGATGGCTATGTATTTCCCCCTTAGGACTGCCTTTGCAGTATCCCATAGGTTTTGGACTGTTGTATTTTCATTCTCATTGGTCTCCATAAATTGTTTAATTTGATTTTTGATTTCCTGGTTTATCGAGTCATTCCTGAGCAGGATGGTTCTTAGTCTCCAAGTGTTTGAGTTTCTTCCAAATTTTTCCTTGTGGTTGAGTTCCAATTTCAGAGCGTTGTGGTCTGAGAATATGCAGGGGATAATTTCAATCTTTTGGTATCGGTTGAGACCTGTTTTGTGTCCCAGAACATGGTCTATTCTTGAGAATGTTCCATGGGCATTAGAATAGAATGAGTATTCTTTGGTTCTGGGGTGTAGTGTTCTATATATATCTATGAGGTCCAACTCGTCGAGTATGGCATTCAAAGCCTTTGATTCTTTGCTTAGTTTTTGCCAGGGTGTTCTGTCTATTTCTGAGAGTGGAGTGTTGAGGTCCCCTACTATTAATGTATTTTTATTTATATGTCTCTTTATTCTGGTTAAGAGTTGGCTTGTGTATCTTGCTGCTCCCCTGTTGGGGGCATATATATTTATAATTGTCATATCCACTTGTTGAATACTTCCCTTAAGAATAATATAGTGCCCTTCTGCATCTCTAACTATAGTCTGTAGTTTAAAATCCAATTTATCTGATATGAGAATTGCTACCCCAGCTTTCTTTTGAGGTCCATTTGCGTGAAAGATGGTACTCCATCCCCTTACTCTCAGTCTGAATGCATCTTTGGGTTCGAAATGAGTCTCTTGTAGACAGCAAATGGATGGGTCATTTCTTTTTATCCAATCTGCAACCCTGTGGCGTTTGAAGCCAGAATTTAAACCATTAATGTTCAGGCTGAGTACTGAGAGAGATGCTTTTAATTCTGCCATGTTGTCAGTAAAGTCTTTGTATTGGCTGTGACTTTCTGTTTTGTATCACTCTTGGGGCCTTTTTACTTTTATAGAACCCCCCGTAATACCTCCTGTAGGGCTGGTTTCGTGGTTACGAAATTGGCTAGTGACTGTCGATTCTGAAATGTCTTTATTTCTCCATCAATTCTGAATGACAGCCTTGCTGGATAAAGGATCCTTGGCTGCATGTTTTTCTCTGAAAGAGCTTTAAAAATGCTCCCCCAACCCTTTCTCTCATTCCAGGTCTGTGTAGACAGGTCTGATGTAATTCTGATGCCTTTGCCTTGGTACGTGAGAAATTTCTTTGCCCTGGCCGCTTTTGATGTTAGTTTTAAAGTGTTTTCCTGCACACGGTGGTTTATTACCAATAAGGATGGGGCACAGTCCTCGAGATTCCAGAACCTTTTCATTAATGCTTCCATATTCGAGAAAGATGATGTTAATTGTTAATGCTATTCTGTAAAGTGGTGTTGCCTAGGGATAGGTATGTGGTCCTTTCCTTCTGACTCCACCACCATCTTGGCTCATGTTTCCATAAACATGAATTGTGATGTTCGTTATAGGGGCTTCTTTCCTGTACACTGTTGTTTCTTAGATATATGTATGCGGGCCTTTCGTGATTCATACACCCCTATTTTCTGAAGGAATGTAGAATCATGACGGTGATGTTAGTTGAGGGATTTACCTATACACTGTTGTTTCTTACAGATATGTACATAGACTTTTCCTAATGCACCCACAACCACTTTGATTCATGCTTCCCTCCTCATAATCGGTGATGTTACTGGTGGACATTATCTTGACACCATTGTTTCCTAGAGATAAGGGTGTGGGCTTTTCCCTATTACTACAAACCCAATTTCAAGAAGGGATACCTATGCATGAGGGAGCTTTAGTTGAAGGACGGTTCCTAGACACTGTTGTCTATTACAATAAGAATGTGGTACAATATTCATGTTTCCATACCACTATGGTGAACGGTTGCTTACTCGTGGAAGATGATGTTCGTTTTTCTTTCCTTGTATAGTGTTGTGTCTCAGAGATAAGTGTTTGACACTTTCGTCAGGCTTCCACGACCACTTTGGTCAATGCTTCCATATTCGGGAATGATGATGTTAGGGCTAAGTGCATACCCATACACTGTTGTTTCCAACAGATAAGTCTATGTCATTTTCGTTACGTTGCCACAACCACTTACAGTAGGGATTCCACATTTACCAAAGAATTGTACGTTGTAAGATAGTTCCTGTACACTGCTGTTTCTCAGTTATATGTTAGTAGGCCTTTCCTAATTGTACCATAACCACCTTGATTCATGCTTCCATCTTCAGGAAGGCTGATGTGACTTGAGGGGCATTGTCCTGACACCGTTGTTTCTTAGCTATAAATATGTGCACCTTTCTCTAGGCCTACACACACAATGTTGAATAGGGATCAGTTTTGAGGAGGCTGATGTTAGTTGAAGGTATTTTCCTGGACACGGTGATTTATTACAAATAATGATGGGGCAGAGTCCTCGAGATTCCAGAACTTTTTGATTAATGCTTCCATATACGTGAAAGATGATGTTAATTGTTAATGGTATTCTGTAGAGTGGTGTTCTCTAGAGATAGGTATGTGGTCCTTTCCTTCAGATTCCTCTTACACCTTCGTTCATGTTTCCATATTCGTGTATGTTGATATTCGTAGTAAGGGGTTCTTTCCTGTACACTGTTTTTTCTTAGATTTATGTATGCGGTCCTTTGGTGATTCATACACCCCCTATTTTCTGAAGGGATGTAGAATCGTGAGGGTGATGTTAGTTGAGGGCGGTTCCTATACACTGTTGTTTCTTACAGATATGTACGTAGACCTTTCCTAATGCTTCCACAACCACTTTGATTCATGCTTCCCTATTCATAATTGATGATGTTACTAGTGGACATTATCTTGACACCGTTATTTCCTAGAGATAAGGGTTTGGACATTTCCCTAGGACTACAAACCCAAATTTAAGAAGGCATACCTATGCATGAGGGAGCTTTAGTTGAAGGATGGTCCCTATCCACTGTTGTGTATTACATATAAGAATGTGGCACAATGTTCATGTTTCCAAACCACTCTGGCGAACTCTTCCTTACTTGTTAAAGATGATGTTCATTGGTCGTTCCTTGTGTAGTGTTGTGTCTCAGAGATAAGTGTTTGGCACTTTCGTCAGGCTTCCACAACCACTTTGGTGAATGCTTCCATATTCATGAATGATGATGTTAGGGCTAAGTGTTTTCCCATACACTGTTGTTTCTTACAGATAAGTTTATGGCATTTTCCTTACGTTGCCACAACCACTTACGGTAGGGATTCCACATTAACCAAAGATATTGTACGTTGTAAGATGGCTCCTGTACACTGTTGTTTCTCAGCTCTATGTTCGTAGGCCTTACCTAGTGGTACCATAACCACCTTGATTCATGCTTCCATCTTCAAGAAGGCTGATGTGACTTGAAGGGCATTATCCTGACACCTTTGTTTCTTAGCTATAAGTACGTGGACTTTTCCCTAGGCCTATATTTACACGACTACACTGCTCATGTGAGCTGGAGACAGTATGCTGAAGTGACCGGATGGATGGTAGCACTGTAAATTTGAAATGACCTACACACCAAGTCATCCATAAACATGGTCCCTGGAAATCTTTGGCATTCACGTTCCTCTGATGAAATCATTGCTTTGGAACCCATCTATCTTGTCCATGGTCTTCTAACGCTTACTCGCCCTCTGTTTGCCTGATATTTTGCCTGATTGTTTATGGAGAAATTAGATCTCATCTGGCAAGAGCTGAATCTGAATCCTCCGCTCACCCCAAGATGGAAAAGAATATGCACAAGCCCGCACCCCTCTTCTCTTTCTCCACTCTGTCAGAAGAAAATGTGGCCCTCCCTCCTCCTGTCCAAATCCAAACCCGAGATAAGCTTTAGATATAAAGGAAACCAGAGTACTGTTTTGAACTGTAGACACTTCTACAAAGCAGCAGCGGTGGCAGCAGCAAACACACACACAAACAACCCCCGCCCCGCAGGTGCAAGGAGGGTACCTGACTCTCCCCCTTTTCTCCCCAGAAGCTTCCCCCACCCATCCCCCTGGAAGATGTCTTCCCTATGCCAGAAGGGGAGTGAGAGACATTCTTTTTTTTAAAGTTTTTAAAAAGATTTTATTTATTTGAGAGAGAGGGAGGGAGGGAGGGAGGGAGGGTGAGCGAGAGCCCACGCATGAGTAGGGGGGAAGGACAGAGGGAGAGGGAGAGGCAGACTCCCCGCTGAGCAAAGAGGCCAAGGCAGGGCTCAATCCCAGGATGCCGGGATTGAGAGATCTGACTTCAGCTGAAGGCAGCCACTTAACCTTAACAGACTGAGCCACCCAGGTGCCCCGTGAGTAACATTCTGATCTTCAAGGACAGGAAGTTCAGAATGAGAATGAGAATTCTGGACAAACAGATCTTGCTTTTTTGTTTGTTTTGTTTTGTTTTAAATCCTTAACGTTCCTATAGCCTCGCCACATTGTTGAGTTACCCTCCCACAATCGCCTCTCCTTGTTCAACCCAATATACAAGCATTTAGGGTTTGCTCCTTCTCAGGATCTTCGTTTCCTCAGGAGGGCTTTGTCATGTGACACTTGTAGGAAACAAATTTGTATGCTCCTTTTCCTGGTCATCTGTCTCATGTCAATGTCATCCTCAGGGTCAGCCACAAACCCTATGAGGATGGAGGTAAAGTTCATGCCTTGGTGACATCTTCCTTTCCAGCATCTTTGAATTCTACCTCCTTCATGACCTTGTTCCTTCAGTGTGCTGCCCTGCTCTCAGCTATCATCCAAAAAATGCCACAAATATGGGCGATGCCTTTCCAAGCTAAACACACTCTTACCGTACGACCCAGCAATCCCACTCCTTGGTATTTATCAACGGCCCAAATGAGTTGAAAACTGACGTCTGCACAGAAACCTGCACACAGACGTTCACGGTAGCTTCATTCATAACTGCCTGACCTTGGAGGCAACCAAGAAGTCCCTCAGGAGGTGAATGGATATGTAGACTGGGGTACATCCAGGCCATGGAATGTTTTTCGGGGGCGTTGGAAAGAAATGAGCGAGCTATGGAACTATGGGTAGCTGTGGGGAGCCAGGTGGGGGAACCGTACATGTGTATTCCTGACTGAGAGAAGCCAATCTGAAATGGTTCCCACTAAATGTGACATTGTGGAGGAGACAGAACTGAAATCAGTAGGCTGGAGAGCAGAGTACAAACTGCAGCGGACAGCGTCATGGCCGGACAGGCGTTTAGAGAGGGTTTCTCCCCCTCTTTGACCAGGTTTTAGGTCAAAGGAGTGCAGCCAACATTGTAACCAAAGGAGGCATTGTGCTCCCATAAAAATCTCCAGGACAAGGACTGCAAGCAACAGGAGTAGCTATTGGATGAGGCTCTAAAGGAAAAGGGTGGAGAGACTCAACCAGTTGGCATGCAAGTTGGCGAGAAATTTCTTCTCCCAGAGTATGGAGGCATCGAAGTAGTTGTAGGTGACATGGATTGTGACATTCTCAGAAAAGATGTAGCCTGAAATAAATCATTATTGAAACGGCGTCATGTGAAACTACCCAGTCCACTGAAGTTGCGCAGTCCTGCATTACGTAAATAATTTCCGTGTCTCTTTTTTATAATAAACGAATGATATCCAAACTAATGATAAGAAAGATGAAGGGAGGGAGGGATGGAAGAAAAAAAAAAGATCTGTAGGCTGCCAGGGGTTTTGGTGGGGTTGTGGGTGTGGGGGGGGATGATGAACAGGCAGAACACAGAGGATTTTTAAGGCAGTGGAACTACTGAGTGTGCTACTATGATGGTAAGATACCTTTGTCAAAACCCATAGAATGGACAACACCAAGAGTGAACCCTAGCGTAAACTCTGGGCTCTGAGTGGGTGATAATGATGCCTCAATGTGGATTCATCCATTGTAATCAACACACCAGCTCTAGCACAGATGGGGTAGTGGGAAGCTCTGAGGGAGCACACCTGCACCTCTGCATGTTGGGTGGTGGGGTGGGGAGCAGTGAGCGATGGCAGAGCAGGTGGCATATGGGTACTGTCCATATTCGCCAGTCAGTTTTGCGGTGAACCCAAAATCACTCTAAAAAATAAATAAAGCCCCACTAGACAGATGGACAGATACACACACACACACACACACAAACACACAAACACACACACACACATGAATGAAGGAACAAACGCAAGAACAGACAAACAAGCAGACCTGATGTGGAGCTGCCAAGCACGCGGTCAAGAAAGAATTCTTGAGATGTTTCTGGTGAAAAAAGTTGCTTTTATTATAGCATGGGGACAGGACCTGTGGGTGGAAAGAGCCACGCTGGGACTGTGAGGCTTTAACTGGTGATACAGTTTCTAGTGAGTGGGGGTTAGGGCTAAGGTAAGTCTCTAAGGAATTTGTGTATGCTGAGAGCAAGGTCTCCCAGACCTTGCAGGGCTAGCTCTTGTCAATGTAAGGTCAGTCCCTATTCTTTTAGCAAAGCACGAGTCATGAGGCCCTTTAGATGTGTGTCAGTGGGCCACAGGTTGATAGAGGGGTGTTAGCATATCCCAGGCATCTGTGGTTATGAGAGTGAAACGACACTGACTACAGCAAATCTTCATTGGTAAAACGTTAAAAAAAAAATCCTTGAGAGATTTGTAGGGATGTTATACCTTGTATGTCTCAGGGATTTATCAGCGGGCTGCAAGTTGTAAGGAGACCTCATTGTCACTTCATTTCTCTTGCCTTCGCTCTCCTCATCAAGTCCAACACCGACATTCCAGTTGGACAGTCTAGGCCCAGGGCGGGGGGGGGGGCAGGGAAGGAGAGAGTCTCCTCTACCCTCTTGGGGGTCTCTGGCTGGGCCTAGGATGGCGACCGACACAAGAGATTCACGGGAGAAGGGCATACGACGGTTAGTGGGTGTTTACATGGACGGGGCAGGAGAGTAAAGACAAGGCATCAGCCAACTTGTGAAGAATGGAGAAGACAAAGGGGTTCGGGCAAGGGGCAGGCAGGTCGGTAGGCCGCGGTGAGAGACGTCCCCGGGAAGACAGGGGGTGGTCGAAGAGGGTTTATTGACGTGGATTGTTCAGACCCTAATTTTCCCGGTCCCCTCCCCTTGTCTCTGGTGATGAAGAATGTCTGTCTTCTTCCTGGTTCCAGGGCAGGTACCTTTCACACGGGAGTTCGACCTCTTGCTCTCACGAAGAAAAGAAGGGTCAGAATATCCTTCCTGCAGCTGCTGTGTCTCCAGTGAGTTGAATTCAAAGTAAGCCATGTACCGATGAGGCACCTTTCAGGGGTGACACGTTCTGGTTTCCTTGAGGGCAGTCTGGGTAAGTGGCTCATTGGTCCTTGTTCCTCGGGAATCTCTCATCCCCTCTGTGGTTCCTGACAGCTGGCGGTGTCTTGCTCCTGTCGTTCCTACCGTTCCTGACGGTCCTCCTCTGCAGCGGCAGTGTTCCTCAGCATGGGCTCCTTAGGCTGGGTGTTAAAATGTGAAGTGTCCCCCCCACCCCCACCCCCACCCCGCTGGCCCTAGTTCGACCCTGGGCCCTACAGAGTCTATTGTTGCTACGGTGTTTCTCTGTGTTTAATCGCCTCTGGGTGATCGCTTATGGACTTTCTGCTTATAAACCCCAGACTTCATGTCCATTCGGAATTAGAGATAAAACTGCCTAGCTGATTTTCTGACTCGGTAGCCTCGTGGACACGACCTATTCAAGGGGACCTAACCCTAATATCTTGGTCATCTTGGTCTTCTTCCTTGCCTTGGCCGTGCGCCAGACCTCCTATCTGAACGGATTGTACCGCTGTTCACCTGGTGACCCTGATCCAACCTCTGGGAGCGTTTCCTCATTTTGTTTCTCTCTGAGCCACAAGCCCCCCCCCCCAAATCCCCCAGGCCTCTGCGTGTCCTTTGTCACTTGGCCCTCTTGAGAGGGTGTTTCACAGAGCCTAGGTTTTTAATTTTGATGACTTCCCACCTCTCCGTGTCTTTTTCATGGATCATGCCTCTGGTGTCAAGTCTTAAACTCTCTTTGCCTGGCCCTAGTTCCTCAATTTTTCTCTTAGAGCTCCTCCCCCCCCCCCCC
>NW_024423731.1:40144-46177 GCF_017311325.1 Ursus maritimus
GGATAATGTCAATCTTTTGGTATTGGTTGAGACCTGTTTTGTGACCCAGAGCATTGTCTATTCTTGAGAATGTTCCATGGGCATTGGAATAGAATGAGTGTTCTTTGGTTCTGGGGTGCAGTGTTCTATATATATCGATGAGGTCCAACTCATCGAGTATGGCATTCAAAGCTCTTGTTTCTTTGCTGATTTCTTGCTTAGGTGATCTGTCTATTGCTGATAGTGGAGTGTTGAGGTCCCCTACTATTAACGTATTTTTATCTATGTGTCTTTTTATTCTGGTTAAGAGCTGGCTTGTGTATTTTGCTGCTCCCCTGTTGGGGGCATATATACTTATAGTTGTCATAACTGCTTGTTGGATACATCCTTTAAGAATAATATAGTGCCCTTCTGTATATCTAACTATAGTCTTTAGTTTCAAATCCAATCTGCCTGATATGAGAATTGCTACCCCAGCTTTCTTTTGAGGTCCATTGGCATGAAAGATGGTATTCCATCCCTTTACTTTCAGTCTGGATGTGTCTTTAGGTTCAAAATGAGTCTCTTGTAGACAGCAAATGGATGGGTCATGTCTTTTTATCCAATCTGCTACCCTTTTGCGCTTTATGGGATCATTTAGGCCATTTACATTGAGACTGATTATTGAGAGATATTATTTTAATGATGCCATGTTGCCAGTAAAGTCTTTGTTTCTATAGATTGTGACTTTCTGTTCTGTATCACTCTTGGGGCCTTTTTACTTTTATAGAACCCCCCTTAATATCTCCTGTAGGGCTGATTTCATGGTTATAAAATTGGTCAGTGACTGGCGATTCTGGAAAGTCTTTATCTCTCCATCAATTCTGAATGACAGCCTTGCTGGATTAAGGATCCGTGGCTGCATGTTTTTCTCTGAAAGAGCTTTAAAAATGCCCCCCCCAACCCTTTCTCCCACTCCATGTCTGTGTAGACAGGTCTGACATAATTCTGATACCTTTGCCTTGGTACGTGAGAAATTTCTTTGCCCTGGCCGCTTTCAACACTGTATCCTTGGATCTAATATTTACAAATTGCACCATGGCATGACGTGGCGTAGGTTTGTCATTGTTGAGCTTGGGAGGGGTCCTCTCTGTTTCTTGGACATGAAAGCTTGTTTCCTATGCTAGATTAGATCAGCTACAATTTGTTCAAATATCTCTTCTAGACCTCTGTTTTCTCCACCCCCTCAGGGATACCGATAATTCTGACATTGGAACGTTCCATTGAGTCAGTAATCTCCTATAACCTACATTCTTGAGATTGGATTTTTTAAAAAAGATTTTATTTATTTATTCGACAGAGACAGCCAGCGAGAGAGGGAACACAAGCAGGGGGAATGGGAGAGGAAGAAGCAGGCTCATAGGGGAGGAGCCTGATGTGGGGCTCGATCCCATAACGCCAGGATCACGCCCTGAGCCGAAGGCAGATGCTTAACCGCTGTGCCACCCAGGCGCCCCTGAGATTGGATTTTTTTGAGCCAAATTTCTATTTTAGCTTTCTCTTCTACTAACCCATCCTCCAATTCGCTGATACGTTCTTCTGCCTCATTCACCCTCGCCGTCAGAGCCTCTAGTTTTGACTGCATTTGATTTATAGAATTTTTAATTTCTGTCAGATTCATTCTCATTTCTGCCCTTAGAGATTCTATATTCTCATTAACATTTTCATTAATACTTTTTTCAATCTACACATCATCTTGACCATTGTAACTCTGAACTCCATTTTTGAAAATTTGGGTATATCCATATCCATCAGTTCTGTGGCAGAGGCCACAGACTCATTGTCTTTTCTTTGCTGGGGGGGAATTTCTCCTTCTCGTCATTCTGATGAAGAGAGGTTGCAGGGTTGTCCAGAGACCAAATTATTGACCGGTACCCAGGCCTTGCGCCCTTGTTTTATAGGGATCTTAGGGATGTGGGCTTCTTGATTTTTCAGCCTGCCTTCTGGGGGAGGGGCCTGCCACACCGATACTCAGGCAACCCTGTTCGGGTAGAGTCTCCCTGTCCCCTGCGAGGGGAGATGGGGATGGGCACACTGTGAGCCAGTCTTTCCAGGCTTTTGTTCTCTGGTGGCTTTCCCTGGTGGTTGCTGTGTCTCTTCTGAGAGTCAGAGCAGCAGTAGCTGAATCTCATCCTCCGTCTCAGAACAGAGGGATCGCAAACCGTTTTCCACTGATGTTCTGGCCTCTTTAATTCTGTTTCTGTTGGTGCTGCTCAACCCTTCAGTGTCCCTGGATGTGCGCCCCACCGCCGGCGTCCCAGCCCTCACTTCCAGGGCCAGCGCGTCTCTGTTCTTGGTGTTTTTAACACCTCCAGCTGCCCTTCGCCCCCCATGTGCTCCGGAGCTCCATTTCAGTGTGGTTCACGGTTGCTCCGTAGCTCCAGTTTTCAGACTGGTTGCACGCATTCCCGGCTCAGGGTCTCAGTCTGCTCTCTCGCGGGTGCCGGTCCACGAGTCCACCTGCTCCCCCATGCAGGTGGCCACTGCTTCCCATTGCCCAAACGCGGCAGCTCCCTCCCCGTTCCGTTTATCTTCCGAAATCTGTGTGCAGTTTCATGGCTCCTCGCTTCGTACCTCAATACTCATCGCTGGAGATGTTCAATTTTTGAGATCCAGATGTGTCTTCCTGCATCTCAGGCTGATTCCGTGGCTGTTCAGGATGGTCTGGTACCTATCCAGCTCGACTCAGGGGACCAGCTGAAAAAGGGTCCCCTACTCCTCCACCATCTTAACTCCTCTCCTAATCAAAGGAAGTCTTGCTGGAGGTTGATTCTGCCCTCTCCTCTCTGGATAGGAGGATGAGGTTTTTTTAAGGTACCTAGGGGGCGTAGAAAGCAGTAAAGCGCAGTAGCACCTGCCTAACATGCTGCTCTGCTGCCCTCTAGTGTCACATCCTCTGCTACTGTGGATATTTTCCTCTGACTACTTCCTGTTCACAGGGTTTTTTTTTTCTTTTCATAATAAAGATTTTTATTTACTTATTTGAGAAAGAGAGCATGAGTGAGGGAGCAGAAGCAGGGGGATCGGCAGAGGGAGGGAGAGAAGCAGACTCCCCACTGAGCAGGGAGCGTGATGGGGGGCTCTGTTCCAGGACCTTGGGACTATGACCTGAGCCAAAGGCAGCTGCCCAACCAACCGACTGCACCACCCAGGCACCCCAACACAGGTGTATGTCTTGGATACTTAATGCTGCTCCGCGTCTGTGGTTTGTGTGTTTGTTTTTTAAAGCTTTCTAATTTTAAGTAATCTCTACGCCCATCCAGCGTGGTGCTGGAACTCACGACCCCTGGGGATCAAGAGTCACACGGTCCTCCGATGGAGCCAGTCAGGAGACTGGCAAAACAAATGCGAAGACGGCACCCACAAACTTTTTACCACGAAACCGCATTTGGATCGCCGCAATCTTGAGTTGAAGAACTACCCCGCTGAGGCCACAGCCTAAGCCTGAACCTCACCCTAACTAGCGCTAGCCTGAGACCCACCCCATCAGGACTGTAACCTGCACCTCTACGGAATCGCACCTAGTGTCTTCAGAACTGGCACCCAAGCCCTTGGGCTGGATGTGGCCTTGACGAGTCCAGAACCCTAGCTGTGAGGCAAACAGTGGATTTTGGAGAACGGGGCAATGCCAGGTTCATCAGGCAAGAACAAAGAAGGCCCTCTGGCACTTAGAAGGCCCGCGGATGTCTTGAAATCACAAAGCTAGTGAAGGCTCCAAACCACAGGCGTACTAAGAGTGTCTCGCTGTGGCCAAATCGGGGAAGCCAGACGCTCACCGTGATGCGAGTGCTCATTTTGGCCCTCGGAGCACTTTTCTGCGATGCCACATACATGGCTCTGGCCCTACACTGTGAATGCAAGAGGGATGGGATGTGCTGTGTACTTAACTCTAAGAAGCAACACGGGTAGAGGCACCCTCCTCCGACTAACATCGTCTGTGCTAATGCCAACCCACTGTGGCTTGTGCCCAGGGCATTTCTCCACAATGCCACTGGATAGGTGCAGCAGAGCATCTCCCAGTTTCTCAGCCTAAGCCGAGCAATGGCTCTGGCCCTGCACAGGAATGCATGAAGAAAGTACTGTCGACTTAACTCTGAGACACAGCAACACAGAAAAATACTGCTTCAAATTACCACCCTCTATCCCGAAGATCGAAGCGTTTTCACACGTGTATGTGCGGAAGCATAAGGACAGTGCCATCGTCTTACCTTGGGGAAACGAGCTCTGTGGAGAATGCAGTGATCATCTAACACACTGGCCCATGAGGACAGAAGGGTTTTTCATTTCTGGGCCCTCATGGACAGTGCAAATCCTTTGTGTTTTTTATTTAAATGATTCTTTAAGTTCCAATTCGTTAGCATCTATTGTCATATTCGTTTCCTCATATTTTAGTGATTCTTCACTTGCTTATAAAGCCCCGTGTTCATCGTAAAAAGTGTCCACCCATCACCCAATTAGATTACCCCCGACCTAGGTCCTTCCATCTTTTCTGTTCTGTATATTTGAGTGTCTCATGGTTTTCTTCCCGCTCTCTCTCTCTTTTTTCTTTACCACAATTTCATCTGTTTTGTTTCTCAAATCCTGCACCTGAGATACGTCCTATGTTGTCTCTCTCTGACTTATTTCCTGAGCACAGCACTCTATCTCCATATGTCACCACTCTAAATATATGTCTATATATGTCACAACTTCTTTATCCATTCTGCAACTGTTGGAGTATTGTGCTGTTTTTATAGTTTGACTGTTGTTGATAAGTCTGCTATGAATGTCGATATTCATGTGCTCCTTTGAGTCTCTCTTTTTGTATCCCTTTGTTAATCACCCAGCGGTGCAATTGCTGTCATCAGGTAGCTCCGTTTTTGTGTTTGCAAAATGTCCACACTGTTTTCCAGTGAGGCTGCATTGGTCTTCATTCCTACCAGGAGTGTAAGTAGGTTTTTCTCCACGTCCTCACCAACACCTGGTGTTTCCTGGGTTGTTCATGTTAGCCATTCTGAGTGGTGGGAGGTGATGTGTCATTGTGGTTTTCGTTTGTTGCTCCCTGATGCCGAGTGATGTTGAGCATTTTTTCTTCTGTCTGTTAGACATTTGTGTGTGTTCTTTGGAGACATGTCTATTCCTGTCTTCCCCAAGTTTCTTTACTGGAGTTTTTGGGTTTTGGGTGTTGAGTATTAGGAGTTCTTGACCGGTATTGGATACTAGCCCTTTTGTCACTACGTCTTTTGCAAATATCTTCTCCCATGCCGGATGTTGCCCTTAAGTTTGGTTGACTCTTGCCTCTGTCATTCCAAAGCTTTGCATCTTGATGATTCCCAATTTCTGCTTTGGTTTCCCTGGCCTCGCAGCTGTGTCTAGCTAAAATTGCCATGGCCTAGATCAAAGAATTTGCTGCCTCTATTCTCCTCTCAGATTTTGATGGATCCTTGTCTCATATTTCAGTCTTTCACCCATTTGGCGTTTCTTTTTTGTGTATGGTGTAAAAAAGAGTCCTTTCATTCTTTTGGATGTTATTTCACAGAGTCTTAGAAGTCCTAAGCTTTGCATCTAGTTGAACCACACTTTGCTTAAAACAATGGGTCATGTAACATATTCCCTTCATGAAGATATGTGCTGTAATGTGATAATGATATGGGCACAACAACAAGGAAAATATGTTTTTACCACTTTCAAACTGCACTCTGAAGTGTCCTTGAATTAACATCTTTTCATCTGAACCTTATGTGAAGACACATTAACAGAAAAAAAATGTGCTTTTAGAAGTTATAGAGCAATTCAGTAATATGGTGGGATACAAAATCAATGCTCAGAAATCAGTTGCATTTCTATACACAAATAATGAGACTGAAGAAAGAGAAATTAGGGAATCCATCCCATTTACAATAGCACCAAAAAGCATCCGTTACCTTGGAATTAACTTAACCAGAGACATAAAGGATCTATATTCTAGAAACTATAAATCACTCTTGAAAGACATTGAAGAAGACACAAAAAGATGGAAAAATATTCCATGCTCAT
>NW_024423731.1:48957-52507 GCF_017311325.1 Ursus maritimus
AGAGGTAGCAGGGTAGAAAGAGTGCAGCGGCCTGTGACCCCACAATAAGCAGAGACGAGGAGATCCTTTGGGTCTCTCAGGGAGAGATTTGAATGAGATCATACAAGATTTGGATTGAGTTCTCATGAGATTTGGATGAGTACTCTGGAGATTTGGACAGAGATTGGCTTGATTTGAATGAGATCATAAGAGATTTGAAATGAGATCTGACAAGACTTGGCTAGAAATCGGGGCGCCTGGGTAGCGCAGTGGTTAAGCATCTGCCTTTGGCTCAGGGTGTGATCCTGGCGTTCTGGGATCAAGCCCCACATCAGGCTCATTAAAATAGTTTATTTTGTGGGGTGCCTGGCGCACGCAGTGGTTAAGCATCTGCCTTTGGCTCAGTGATCCTGGCGTTCTGGGATCAAGCCCCACATCAGGCTCCTCCACTACGCGCCTGCTTCTTCCTCCCCCTCTGAGAAGTTTGGAAGAGATCTCACGAGATTAGGACAAATCTCATCAGATTTACCATCAAATCACTTCAGGTCTGGCGAAGGAAAGAGGTATGTTTTCCTTTTTTCTATAAGTGTTGTGAGGCTTTTCAGACAACATTCATGTTTCAAAAGCCAGGGAAAGCTCTGCCTCTGTTCTCAGCAGCCCTGCCATGGGGCCTTTTGCTTTTTTATTTTACTGTGCGTCCTGTTTCTTTCACCTCTGGATGAGAATGAATAAGAATCCACTGGGCCCATTCCTCTATGCTCCCTTCTCACCTGTTTGAAGGGAGGATGGTTAAACACCTGATATTTAGGTGTGAGATGAGTGTCGTGTCTGGGACCAATGATTGAAGTCGGATTCTGCCCCATCCTAACATATACATTCCCAAAAGACATAAGGAGTGCCAAGAAGGTTTTCCTAGGGAGTGCCCGTTTCCCCCAGGTGCCAGAGCATTTGGCCACAAATCCATTGGGTTTTGGCCCTATGTGTCAATGGGTGGGCCTGAGATGTCACGAGATTTGGATGAGATCTCTCAAGATTTGGACTGTGATCTTCTGAGACTGGTTGAAATCTCAAGAGATTTGGACTGAGCTCTCACATGATTTTCCAACTCGTGACATCCAGCTGAAGAAAGAGGTATCTTTTCTTTTTCTTTCTCTGGGTGGTTGTGCAGTCAATACAGACTGCCTTAATGGTTTCAGTGCCTGGGAAAGCCTTTGTGCTCTCTTGCCTTGCTTGGGGGGCACATTGCTTCTTCCTTCTCCTCCTGCCTTTCTCATTCTGTCATTCGGGTTTAGTGTGAATACTTGTTCACTGGGTGCATTCATTCTGAATTCTGTGCTCCCTTATTACCCCTTCTTCCCCCCAGGATGTTGCCATACCAGGAATTTAGGTGTGAGACAGCTTGTTTCTTCCTTCACATAATGCCTGGGAGCATTTCTAAAACTTGGAGGTATTGGTCGTTGTGCCCACTTCTGTCATGTGCCATCCCTACCTACCTAAGGGGCACTAAGCAGGCTTTATGGAGGGCCAGTTCCATCCAAAGGCCTGAGAGCTTTGGCCAGAAACCTCACGAGTGTTGACCCTAGACCTTGCTGGCTGGCCTGAGGTCTCCCGGAGCTTGAATGACATCTCACAAGATTTGGACTGAGATCACGTGAGATTTCCCCCCAAGATCACGTGAGATTTAGCAAAGCCAGGTGCTGCCTTCTTCCTGCAGTTGGCGAATCTCACACAGTTTGTCCTGAAATGTTGAACGCTTAGTATAGCACCCAGGGAGTCTTCCTGTGTGTTCAGATGAGCCAGCTTTCAGGCTCCTTGACTCTACCTGGAACTAAAACCCTCCTGGGTCTTTCCCTTCTCACATAATATCAGTAAGGTTCCTCAAGCCCATTCATCTCTATTTCAGTGCTATGTTTTGACCCCAACATCAGAATGGCATCTGTGGGCTTTGTGGAATTCCAGGTGTTCCCAGTTTCTCAAGGCAGGATTGTCCAAGTGCTAGCGATTATGCTGCCCGTGCATCTTCTCCCATTCTTACGTTGTCTTTGCTGCACAAAAGCTTTTTATCTTGATGAAGTCCCAGTTGGTCATTTTGGGTTTTGTTTCCCTTGCCTTTGGAGATGACGTGTCTAGTGAGAATGTGTCGAATTTGTCGAACATGTGTTTGCCTGTGTTGTCCCCTAGGATTATGAAGAGATGCTCAGCATCACCCAGCATCAGGGAAATACACATCAAAACCACCATGAGATGCCACCTCACACCAATCAGGATGCCTAAAATGAACAACTGTGTAAACAACAGATATTGGTGAAGATGAGGAGAAACAGGAACCATCTTACACTGTTTGTGGGAATACAAACTGGTTTAGCCCTCTGGAAAACTGTATGGAGGTTCCTCCAAAGGTTACAAATAGAGCTACCCTATGGCCCATCAATTGCAGGCCTAGATGTTTATCCAAAGTATGAACGCATACTGATTTGAAAGGGCACATGTACCCTAATGTTTATGGCAGCAATCACCACAATACCCAAACTGATTCCCTATCCCAATTTTACTGTAGACCTTTCAGGCTTCCTTGTACCATTTCCATCCTCTTGTTGATTTTTTTTTAATATAGGGTTGTTTTACATATAGGGGCCTGGGGGACTTTACCCTGATAGCCAGTAGCCAATGACTGTGAGTTTCCACTTCAGTCCTGTGCTGTGTGAGGGCATCCATGTCTGATATCCCAAAGGAAAGGTGACCATCCTCTTCTTAAGCTTGAGATGCTTTCCTTCTGAAAAATAGAACTGTCCCCAGTATGCTGCCTGCATAGTGGGAAGTGATGAGCTCGAATAACTGCAGGCTCTATCCTTTTATGGGAAAGGCAATTGAAAGAAGCTAACACCAGATTTTGCTCTATTTCTGAAGGAAGAATGCAGAATTCTTGCTGACAGGCTTCCCAGGTGTAGGCAATGGTGATTTCCCTTCATTGAAGCCCACAGTTGTTTCTCATTCCTGGGAATGTTTAATTGGGTTACTAGGAGACTGTCCTCGTCACTTCAATCAAAGCATTCTGTCTCACCTCACCTCTAATAAACACACTTTGTCCACCATATATCCATTGCCATCCTCTTCTTTTTTGGTCTAGGTTCACCCTGTGGACCATTCAGATTCAGTGTCTCAGAGCAATATCCTCTTCTTTAAACTGGGACGTCTGGAAGGTTCCTTATGAATGTGGGAAAGTGTGGGGCACAGGCCCCCGTTGAAATTTAGTTTCAGGACTATGTTTGCATGAGGAGGCCTGGGGCATTTGAAGGTTCCAAACAGTGAATGTGTGTGTGTGTGCGCGCACGTGCATAAGCTTTGCCAGAGAATTTTAGAAGGGGCTGGCCTCGTTTTTGGTTAGCGGCAACTAGACATCTCATTATAGATTTAGTCCATTCCCATTTGAAAGGTAGATTCTTGGCCCTTCTTTTTTTTATTTTTTTATTTTAATTTTTTTATTATATTATGTTAGTCACCATATAGTACATCCCCAGATTCCGATGTACAGTTCGATAATTCATTAGTTGCGTATAACACCCAGTGCACC
>NW_024423732.1:0-2217 GCF_017311325.1 Ursus maritimus
CATTCAGAGTGGGAGAACGTGCAGGGCACTCCGAGCCCCTGGCGCATTTCGAAGGCCCCCGCGCCAAACTCTTGGGCCCCCGCTCCCACTCCTCAACGCCCTCAGCTCGGCCTGCCCCTCCGCTCGCTGCACATCCAGCAGATCGGGCTTGCAGGCCTCCTGCGGGCTAACCCTAACTCTAGGTGGGCTCCTGAGGGGCCCCTCCCAAGGGGCCTGGCGCCCCAACGCCGGGGATTGGGGACCGGAGACCCAGCGCCGGACTCACCCTGCAGCCCCCCACCACCTGGGCCGCTAGGGGGCCCGCCGGTCATTCAGGGCAGGAGAACGGGCAGGGCACTCCGAGCCCCTGGCGACCTTCAAAGGCCCCCCGCGCCAAAACGCTTGGGCCCAAGCTCCCACTCCTCAGATCCCTCAGCTCGGCCCGCCCCTCAGCTAGCTGCACATCCAGGGGATCCGGCCTGCTGGTCTCCTTGGGGCTAACCCTAACCCTAGTTCAGCCCCCGAGGGACCCTTCCCAAGAGTCGTGGCGCCCCAATGCCAGGGATTGGGCACCTCTGAACCCCAGCGCCTGACTCACACTGCAGCCCCCCGCCACCGGGGTCGCTAGGGCTCCGCCGGTCATTCATGGTTGGGAGAATGGGCAGAGTCCTCCCAGCCCCAGGGAACTTTGAAGGCCCCCTGAGCCAAAACATGTGGGCCCACGGTCCCACTCGCCAGTTCCCTCCCCTTGGCCCGCCCCACCGCTCAACACCCCCAGCGGATCAGGCCTGACAGCCTCCTGGGGGCTAACCCTAACCCTAGGTGGGCCCCTGATGGGCGCATCCTAAGGGGCCTGGCGCCCCAGCGCTGGGGATTGGGAACCTCTGAACCCCAGCGCCGGACTCACCCTGCAGCCTCCTGCCACCCGGGTCGCTAGGGGCGCTGCAGATCATTCAGGGCCAGAGAATGGGCAGGGCCCTCTGAGCCCCCGTGAACTTCGAAGGCCCCCCGCGCAAAACCATTGGACCCACGCTCCCGCTCTCCAGCGCCCTCACCTAGGCCCGCCTCTCTGCTCGCCGCACAGCCCGCGGACTGGTCCTGCTGGCCTCCTTGGGGCTAAACCTAACCCTAGGTCAGCCCCCAAGGGGCCCCTCCCAAGGGGCCTGGCATCGCAACGCAGGGGATGGGCCCCCCGAGCCCCAGCGCTGGACTCACCCTGCCGCCCCGCCGCCAACCGGGCCACTAGGGTGCCGCTGGTCATTCAGGGTGGGAGAACAGGCGGGCCCTCCGAACCCCCGGCGACCTTCGAAGGCCCCCCGCGCCAAAATGCTTGGGCCCACGCTCCTGCTCGCCAGCACCCTCACCTCGGCCCGCCCCTCCCCTCGCTGCACAGCCGGCGTATTGGGCTTACTGACCTCCTGGGGGTCAACGCTAACCTTAGGTCGCCCCCCGAGGGGCCCCTCCAAAGGGACCTGGGGCCGCAACCCAGGGATTGGGGACCCCCAAACCCTAGCGCTGGACTCACCCTGCCGCCCCGCCGCCACCCGGGTCCCTAGGGGCGCCGCCGGTCAATCAGGTGGGGAGAACGGGCATGGACTTCTGAGCCCCCGGCGACCTTCGAAGGCCCCCCCTGCCTCAAACATTTGACCCATGCTCCCCCTCCCCTGCTTCCTCACCTCGCCCCATGGTGGCTCTGCTCCCTGCACAGCCGGCGGATTGGGTCTGCCAGGCTCCTGCAGCTTTACCCTAACCCAAGGTCGGGGGCCAAGGGGCCCCTCTTCAGGGGCCTGGCCTCCCAGTGCAGGGGATTGGGGACCCCCGAGCCCCAGCGCTGGACTCAGCCTGCCCCCACGCAGCCACCAGGGCCCGTCTGGGCGCCAACGAGCATTCAGTATGGGAGAACCGGCAGGTCCCCCCAAGCCCCCGGTGACCATCGATGGCCCCCCGCGCCACTACGCTTGGTCCCACGCTCGCCCTCCCCCACGTGCTCACCTCGGCCCGCCGCTCCGCTGGCCACACAGTCGGAGGACAATGCCCGCCGGGCTCCTGGGGCCAGCGCTAACTCTACGTCAGGTGCCAAGGGGTCCCTCCCCAGGGCCTGGCACCACAGTGCCGGGAATTGGGGACACCCGAGCCCCAGTGCCGGACTCAGTCTACTGCCACGCAGCCACCCACGCCCCTCGAGGCACCGCTGAGAATTGAGGGCGGGAGAACCAGCACGGCCCTCTGAGCCCCCCG
>NW_024423733.1:0-2209 GCF_017311325.1 Ursus maritimus
TGACTCTTGATTTCAGCTCAGGTCATGGTCTCGGGGTTGTGGGATTGGGCCCCAAGCTGAGCTCTGTGCTCAACACAGTCCGCTTGAGATTCTTTCTCCCTCTCCGTCTTCCCCTCCCCCCACTTGCTTGCACACACGTTCTCTCTCTCTCTCTCTCTCTCACTCTCTAAATAAAATTTTTTAAAAAAAGAGAGAGATTATAGGCCACAAAAGTAGGAGGGTTAACCTAGATATAAAACAAGTAAAGCCAAAGTCATAATCCTATCTTCATTTTATTTGCTTTTATCCACATAATTAAAGGCCCATTGTTTACAGTGGCTACCAAGAAGCAGAAGTGGGACATGGCTCCTACGCAAGAGAGTTATAGTCTGGTTGTACAGAACAGGATAGAAAGAGACCTCACTTCATACCACTCCTTTTAAAACATTTGGTTTGGGGGTACTTGCGTGGCTGAATCGGTTGAGCTTCCGACTCTTGGTTTCAGCTCCGGTCCTGGTCTCAGGCTCGTGGATCACACCTGCTTTAAGGAACGGCAGTGGTAACAGAGATTATGAAAAGCATGAAAAGGAAAGCAGTATGGTGTATTAATTTACAAACTGAGTTCCTCCAACACCAATTATTAGCTCTATGACCTTAGACAAGTTCCTTTTAAAACCCTCTAAGACTCATTGTTCTCACATTTTATATAAGTACTTGATAAATTAATAAAAATAAATAAATAAAAATAAATTAATACATTAATAAAAGTTATTAGCTTAATATGAATTCACAGAACAGAGTGGGCTTTGTTTGTTTGTTTTTCTACCTAGCATCTATTTTACCTTCTTTTGGTAATATCATTAATTTTCATACCTCTTTTTTGACGTAATTGTCAATCAAATCTCTGTTCAAGTGTAAGGAAGGGGTGGATATATGGCTAGACTAAGCCAACCAGACTTTCTTTGGGGACTTTGAATCTTGAATTGACACTCTGAAGAAATTGTCCATTGATTCCTGCCGCCTGGACCTCTAAGAGCTGCCTCAGTTGCTGTCTACTTTCAAACTCCGTACTTCATCCACCTTATGTCCTATTAAAATTCTGTTCTGCAAAATGTTGGCCAGATGAGGTGCTCTTTACAACTAACAAAACCTGCCTGCTACATCTAGTCAATCTTTTCCATTCTTGTATGGTTGGTTTATCTTCAATTTACTTCAAGAGACCAATTGGGCAATTATGGTGGTCCTAGGCATTCCCCTTGAAAATAATTTAATAATCATCCTAGGCATCTCCTATATTGTCTTACACTTCATTGTGAAGTGTATTCATTTTCTCCAAAATGTTTCTGGGCAAATCTAAACCCCATTTCATCTGCAGTAACCTCATTCATAACCGAGAATAATGACTCTGTCTTCTCCATGTCACCGTGCGCCTCTGCTGCTGCTTTGCCTGTTCTCCAGACTGAACATGCCCAGGTTTTTCATCTGCTCTCATACGATTTCATTTCCAAACCTTTCATTAACTTGGCTGCCCTCCTCTGAACTCCTTCCAGTTAGCTAGAAAGCAAAGTCTATCCAATAATATCGTGTCATCATGGAGACCATGGAGGTCACATCCTGGCTAGAAGGTAACTGGGTAGCCCCACAGGCATGAAATTTTTTCTTCATGCCTAAGGTAGTTGTGAATGTGCTGGGTCTCCTGCCCAGGCATACCCTGAGCATGCAACAAGTGGGGTGCGGTCAGCAGGCAGGTACCCACGTATTCAGGGGAAGAGTCATTGCTTATTTGAGCAGCACTAATCAGTTCAATTTCTCTTTGTGGCTACTTTGAACTGCAGGCTCTTCCTAACTCAAAACACCAAAGCTGGGTGATAAATAACAATTATTGAGTGCTTATGATGTGCTAGGCATTGTGCCAAATGCTCAACATTTGTGAACTCATTTAATCTCTACAATAACCCTTTACATGAGGCTATTATCTTCATTTTACAGATGCGGAAACGGAGTTATAGTGAGCCCAGATCACATGGTTAGGAAGTGATGCGGCAGAAATTTGAACTCCTGGATTGGACTATAAAGCTCATGCCTCTAACTATAACCTTTAATTGTTTGAGCACTTAAGACGCACAGGCTAGAAAACATTGGACAAAAAATTAGAAAGGCATGTGACTTTTTAGAAGGCAGAGTCTTACAATTTGTGTAGCATGGAAAAATTATTTCGTGGTAAAAAAAA
>NW_024423734.1:0-2204 GCF_017311325.1 Ursus maritimus
GGCTGGGCTGTGACTGTCCCTCTCTCGTTGAGCTGTAACTGTCCCAACTTGGCTGAGCTTGCCTGTCACTCATTGGCTTGGCTCTGACTCTTCCTCATTGGCTAGGATATGACTGTCCTTCATTGGCTGAACATGACTGTCCCTCGTTGGCTTGGATGTTGCTGTTCCTCATTGGCTGGGCTGTGACTATCATTCATTGGCAGGCTGTGACTGTCCCTCGTTGCCTGAGCTGTAACTATCCCTATTTGACTGAACATGACTGTCTCTCATTGGCTTGGGTGTGTCTGTCCGTCATTTGTTGAGCTGTCACTATCCCTCAATGGCTAGGCAGTTACTTTCCCTCATTGGCTTAGTGTAACTGTCCCTCTTTGGCTGAGCTTCATTGCTCCTCATTTGCTGGGCTATGACTGTTGCTCCTTGGCTGAGCTGTGACTATTACTGAATGGACGGTCTGTGCCTGTCCCTCATTGGCTTGGGTGTGGCTGTGCTTCACTGGCTGTGCTATGACTGTCCCTCGTTGGCTGAGCTGTGACTGTACCTCTTTGCCTAAGGTTGACTGTTCTTCATTGACTAGGCTATGACTCTCTCTCCTTGGCTGAGTTGTGACTATCCCTCATTGGCTGATCTTGACTATCCCTCATTAGATTGGGTGTGGTTGTCCCTCACTGGCTGGGCTCTGATTATCCTTCATTGGCTGAGCTGTGACTGTCCCCCTTTCCTTGAGCTGTGACTGTCCATCATTGGCTGAGCATGACAGTCCTTCATTGGCTGAGCTGTGAATGTCCCTTATTGGCTGGGCTCTGTCCATCACTGGCTGAATTGTGACTTTCCCTCATTGGCTGAGCTTGACGTTCCCTGATTGCCTGGGCTGTGACTCTCCCTCATTGGCTTGGCTGTGATTGTTCCTCTTTGACTGTGCTGGTACTGTCTCTCATTGGCTGAGCATGACCGTCCCTCGTTGGCTTGATGTGATTATCCCTCATTGGCTGGGCTGTGACTGTCCCTCATTGGTTGAGTTATGACCATCTCTCAATGGCTATGCTCTGACTGTCCCTCATTGGCTGAACTGTGACTGCCCCTCATTGTCTGAGATGTGACTGTCCCTCATTGTCTGAGATGTGACGATTCCTTAATGGTTGGGTGGGTCTGTCCCTCATTGGCTGACCTGTGACTGTCCCTCATTGGGTGAGCTTGAGTGTTCCTCATTAGCTAGGGTGTGGCTGTCCCTCATTGGCTGAGCTGTGACTATCCTTTAATGGATGGCCTGTGCCTTTCCCTGATTGGCTTGGCTGTGACTGTCCTCATTGGATGGGCTGTGACTGCCCATCATTGTCTGAACTGTGACAGTGTCTCATTGGCTGAAGTATGCCTGTCTCTCACTGGGTAAGCTGTGAATGTCCCTCATTGGATAGGCTCTGACTGTCCTTCTTTGGCTGAGCTTGACTGTCCCTCATTGGCTGGGTTGTGCCTGTCCCTCATTGGCTTGGCTGAGGGTCCCTCGTGGCGGGGCTGTGACTGTTCTTCAGTGGTTAAGCTATGACTGTCCCTCATTGGTTGAGCTGTGACTGTTCCTCATTGGCTGGGCGGCTTGGGCAAGGAGGAAAAGCTTTCTTCCTTCTGCTGTGATTACAAAGCAGTAGCTCAAGTAGTACGAATTTGCAAGGGTCCTCTCTTCCTGTTGGATTCACAATTAGCCACAGATGGTAGGGTGTGAGAGCTCCACCTTCTGGACTCTTGACCTCAACTTAGTGAACTTTTCCTTTTTTAATTTTCGTGAAGTGCATGGCAAGACTCTCTTTGATCTCCAAGTACAGCATGAGGCCTCCTGGGTTCGAGAGACCAGCACAGAAGGCTGAGTGCTCCTAGGCAGACTGTTTCTGCAACACGGAGTGGATCAAGGAAAAAAGGATGGCCTTACTTCTGAACGCCTGCACCTAGAACAACAACGTCTCCCTCCAAGGGGACTGACTCAGGAAACCAGTTCACATTAACATCAGAGAGTCTGCTGAAAGTTAAAGCCCACATCCGCTTAGGGATGGTGGTCCTGCCCCCCAAGAGCATGTCAGCCTGTAGTGTAGCTCTCTGCACATTGACAGTGTCTCTCTTGTACTCTGGGTTCCCCAAAGTTCGACTCCCTGTAGTGGTCACACAGCATTAAGGAAGCCAGAGATGACTCCTCATCACCCTCAGCATGAACCCACAAA
>NW_024423735.1:0-2202 GCF_017311325.1 Ursus maritimus
TCATCCATTTGCCCCTCCAGATCATCCTCTGTACCCCAAAATGCAGGATCATTATGAAGTATATCGGGAGGTTCCCTTGCCCTTTCTGTCCAGACGGATTCAGTCAATAGGTAGCACCAACAAAAGGTCAGAGAAAGAAAAGAAGATAACAGAGAAATTAGGGGGCAATTTATTTTCCTGAGTTGGTTCCTGCAGGGTCAAGTTAGGCTGGCTGCATCCCACTACCAGTCATGCCAATCGTCAGGTCCCTTCTACATAAACAGCCCCTCTAACTCCCGAGTTCCAAGGATCACTTCCTCCCCTCACCCTTTCAGGGTTAGTAACAGTACCGAGTGGCTACTGAGCAGAAGGTACTACATGCATGCTACCATTTCAATATACCCGCCCAGACCCCAATTTGTTCTATCTGTTTGCTGCCGGGGCCCTGACTAGTATGTGGAATAATATTAAATGTATATTCATCTTTATTTGCCTACTCTAAAGAACAGAAATGCCTTTCAATTCATAGAAAATTTTACATAATCAAAACCAAGTAAAACTCTCTCTGTATATAATCCTGATCAGTCTTCAATATCCAAACAGAAAACTGAGTATCAATAAATCCAGGGGGAAAAAATGTTAATTCAAATAATTCAACCTGCCAAAGACTTTTCCTCCCCACTTACTTGAAAGTCTTGAGATAGACTTCAGTATCAGACCTCATTTTGAATTCCTGCTCTAACATTCACTTACTGTCCTACAGCAAAGTGTTTAACTGTTCTGTTCAGTGTTTTATTCCAGGAACCCAGTACAGTGTTGATACATAGCAGGAACTTCACAAATATTTGTGGAATGGACAAATGAATTTCCTCACCTGTGAAATAAGATGATTGTACCTACCTCACAATGTTCCTGAGAAAATAAAGGATAATATATGTAAAGGAACCTAAGGGTAGTGTCTGGTAAATATTATTAGTTTTCTATCCTAATTCAAATGTCTCCAATAATCCTACCCTGTTTACATGAAAGAATAATATCCGTACTTCTCAATCTCTCCTCAACATTCTTAAACACATCTATGCATAGCAGTGCATGACATTAATAATACAATTAAAAGACTTTCCATACAAGATTTAAAACAAAAACAGAACAAAACCTATAGCTATAACTTTTAACTGGTAGTTTAACAATACCATTTTTTTACACATGTGATATTTTATGAAACACTTGTATATTCTGTCATGTATTCTAACCCTCAACAAATTCAATAAGATGTCTTTCAATAGTTCCAATCAACTAGTTTAAGTTAAAAATTTTTTAAATTTTAAATGTCTTTTAAAAATATGAAACCCACTATTTTTTAAAGTTATATACCTTAAATTCTTTACTAATTTACAAGTTATCGCAGAAGATATGATAAAAATGCTTAACAAATTCAAGTTAAAATCAGCTCTGAATTTGAGCAAAATAACTGGTCTGTTCCTTTGCTTCTCTCTTAAGGACGTTAAGAACAAGCAACCAAGCTGCTAATATACTGTTCAATATCATGAAAATCTCTCAATTTTTAAAATCAAATCTCTTATGAAACATTACCCTCATACTTTGAGAAGACACTAGGTGGCATCAGAAACATGTTCCTCTTACAAAATAGAAGAAACCAAGAGTGCAAAAGACAGCAATTCTCAAATTGACAGTGAATGATCTAAACTCCTATAAATCTAAGTTGAATCTAAGTTCACTATCTTGCCCTTTCACATATAAATTTTTCATGCTCTCCTACATTCCTTTTCATTCTCTGTACTCTCTTACATGATTTAATCCACAGCTTCCAAATCCCTACTGATAGCTCTAAAACTGATCTCCTTTACTCCAGGTGTTTATTTCTAACTCTTAAAAGGATATCTAACAAGCAGATATCCCCATTCAAAAGAATGAAACTGCACTCCTCTATTTTACACCAAATACAAAAATTAACTCGAAACAGATCTGTGAAGTAAATACAAAGCTAAAACCATAAAACACTTAGGAAAACACATAGAGGTATATTTTAATGACCTGGCAATGTATTCTTAACATGGGAGACCAAAAGCACATGAAAAAGAAGAAAAGAAATTAGACCTCATCAAAATTTTAAAATTTTTTATATATCAAAAGATGTTATTAAGAAAGTGAAAAGAAGGGGCGCCTGGGTGGCTCAGTCATTAAGCATCTGCGTTTGGCTCA
>NW_024423736.1:0-2200 GCF_017311325.1 Ursus maritimus
CTCGGCAGGAAGGGAGGAGAGACGGAACGTGCTGCTTTACACCCATGTGCAGGGAGTCCCGGATGGCAACTGGACAGAGAGCTGGAGGAAGTGACCATGTGGCCCAGGGGACAGGGCTGTGTCATCACAGGTCCCTGGGCGGGTGCTGGATCCAAGCTTCACAGCTATCCTTCTAGATCGTTCCCATCGCCAGGAGCCCCGTACCAGCTGATCTGCTGTGTCTCGAAACAGATGACACCCTTTTCCCTCAGTGCAGAGGAAGCAGAGGCCCCTGGATCCAGCCTCCATCCTCTGTCCCCACAACTACAGTCCCTTCTGTGCTCCCAGCTGGGAGCCCGCCCCCCAGGAGCACCAAGCTGACACCCACCGCACGCACTCACCTGCAGGATGGAGACGATGACCCAAGCGTTTAGTGAACTCACCACATCCCCGTATTTATCAACAATGCTCTTAACCGCTTCAACGATGACGATGAACAGCTGTAAGAACGCTCATTTTTTATTCCTAATAATGAAATGCAATTTTCTATTAAATATTTCATTAGCAGAAACCCACGTGGCAGGATTTGGTGGGAGAACTTTTGAGTTGATACTCTCAGAACCAATTTGAAATCTTTCTTAATGTCTTGTTGCTTTTACAATTATTTTAGCATTTTTAGAACTTTTCCTTCTTCTTTCACAATTCCACACTTACCGTTTAACAGATACGGAATCTGAGGTACAGACCTACAGCCCATGACAGTCATTTCCCTGAGAATTCACATGCTTTCCCCCCTGATTTGAGTATTGTCTAATTTTTCTGCCAACTATTAACAAGTCAACACATCCAAATTGTTCCTTATTAGAAATGAAAATGTAAACATTTAGCAACGTGTTTGCAGTTAATTCTGATTTCTTTAACATTTGTTTCATTTAGTTCATCCTTAAAAACTTAATTGCTAAGAATATATCCAAGGCTGATTTAAGGGATTAGCAAAACGATATTTATGCTTTTAGAAAGAGAAAAATGCGTTCAAACACATCAGAAAGCAATCCGAAGTAACAAAGGAAATCCTATCACATTTACAATACAGAAGTTTGAGTTACAGAAAAGTAGTACTTTACATAGAAACCGTTCATTTGTAGTGATCTCTCTTTGGCCAAACTTTTAGAACTTAAGAATTTGCTTGCCAGTTTCTTAATCAGGGATGGGGGTGGGGGCTGGGGAAGACCAATTTTAGATTAGTTCCCAAAGAGAAAATCTTATTATGTAATCCGTACCCCAAAATGAACATTTTTGCCGGAGCTATTCAAACAGTCACATTAAAGCTTTTAAACTGCAAATCTACAATTGATAACCGTGATAGTTGAATGAGTTGGTTATTTGACCAATTGAATTTTGACTAATTGGGTTTTTGAGACTTAACTTTTGGCCACACTGCCTGACTTTGGAAGATCTGGTGCCTCTCCCCCTGGGGAGTTTGTCTCCACAAACTGCTTCCCACAGGCACTTGGTCTCCGGGCTGGTTGGGTTCTTTTCTGTCCACTCGTCCTGGCACCTCCGATTAGATCATAAATCTTGGCCAGATCCATAGCCCTTGTAGGATCTGTGGCTTTGGCTTCCCTGGTAAGACAGGATGTGACTGGGATCATGAGCTCTACCAACCCCTTAGCTACGACGGAGTTCACGTCCATTAACGCCCCATATATCACTCTGCTGGGATCCGGACCTCTTCTTTCTGTCAGCTTATAATGCAGGGAGGAAGCCTGGGATTTCGGTTGAAACACTGACTTCTGTCTTCGAGCGGGTCCCAGGCCCAGACGCCATCCCTCTCCTACTGAGTGCCTAATACTCTTGATACCTGAATCCTGGCCTTCTTGTTTTGAGCACAATTATTCTCCAAGTGAGGCTGTCATCCCAGGTTCACAAAAAGAGAACCAGAGGATTTCCCTGAAATTACAAAAGCTCTCTCTGCCATCAGTTCAGGAGAATGACAATATAGGATAGAGAAAAAGGCACTGAGCTGGCAGCCAGGAGAGCCAGCTCCCCCCAGCATGCTGAGCCCTGGGGACACTGAGCACAGTTCCACTTCTTGGAGGCTCAGTGCGTCCAGCCAGGGGCGGGAGCTAAATGGTCTCTGCAGCCTCCTCCGGTGGGAACTCTTTGGGAGTCTCGTAAACACAGAGCTTCTACCCATATCCAGAAAAATGAGGCATCCCCT
>NW_024423737.1:0-2199 GCF_017311325.1 Ursus maritimus
AGTGAGAATATTGCCATGCTGTTAATTTGTAGCCTTTTTAATCATTGCACCCCTTCAATGGGTGACGTGTTCTCATGTTCTTATTTTTTCTTTGCGTTTCCCACCACTTGTATGTCTGTAATGTGGTGGCTTTCCAACGTTTTTTGAGCATGACCCACAGACAGAGAAATATTTATGTGTGTGTGCTTACCTCTAACAAATATTTTACAAATCAGTGGTTGCTCTTATGAAATGCCATGTATTCCCTTTTCTGTTTCATTTTTTAAAACGCTATCTTCTGATGAGCTACTCCGTGTGATTTGGGAAACCTGGTGACAGCTCAGGTTTAGAACTTTGGTGTGTGAGATCTGTTGAGTGACTTTTTAGTCCTTCGGGGCTGAGGACATGCACTGACTTACGGTATTTTGGAAGCCTATCATAAGACTTCCCTGCAGAGGAAATTCTAGTTTGGAAAATTTCCCTGCCATTTGGCAACTTTTGTAGGAAATGGAAGACAGTAGGGTGGAAAAGTTTCATCATGTTGATTGTCTTGGCTGGGAGAGACATACAGCTATGTCTTAGATTCAGGAACAGGGCAGATTGTAATGAAATCTAATTGTGGTTCACTGACAGATTTTTATGTGTGTGCCTGTTTTCTCTCTCAAGGTGGAGGCGTGGTTTTGTTTCAGAATTACCTTTCCCTGTCATAAGCTCCTCCCCGTAAGTAGAAGAATCTTTAAAAGAATAAAAGCCAAAATTTTTGATGGCTTTATTTCAGGTCTTCACTCCATGTGATAGACTGTGTTGGGGCTTGTTTATAGTTTTATTCGCGCTGTCTGTGTTTATGGATAAGTTGAGGATGACCTACATGTTTAGCTGTTAACAATGAACTGTGCTGGCCCTATAAGCTTAATAGGATAGATGAAAACCTGTTTCGTGTCCTCCGGAAAGAGGCACTCAGGAAATTGGAATTGCTGTAAGTACAAACACAAAATGACTTTTTTTTTTTTAAGTCAAGCCATAGGAAGTAATGGACCTAAGGATTATGTAAATGTTACTTTGAAATTAAAATGCAGCTTACTACGGGAGGCCCCCAGGGTACATCAAGGTTGTAGAGAATGAGTTCATACCCTGCTTTTGCCTTTCCTTCAATACCTATGACCTTGGAGAAGTTTTTGAGCTTCCATTTCCTTATTCAGATGTCTTCATTACACAGCAGTGAGCTAGTCCCTGGAATACAAAGGTCATAAAGGTGTCTTCTCCCTTCTCTTGTTCTTCCTTGTTCTGCCAAGTTTTTGTTTTTGTTTTTTTAAATGAATTAGGAGGTTATGAAAACACACTCAAGGGGTGCCTGGGTGGCTCAGTCAGTTGAGCATCCAACTCTTGACTTCGGCTCGGGTCATGGTGTCGGTCGTGGGATTGAGCCCTGTGGAGGCTCCACACTCAGTGGGGAGTTTGCTTGAGATTCTCCCTCTCCCTCCCTCCCCCCCCCTCTGTCTGCTCCTTACCCCTGCTCCATGCTTTCTCTCACTCAAATCTTTAAAAAAAATACTCAAAAAGATTGATGACCAGTGAGGATAATTTTTCCCATTTATTCTTTGCCTTAAATCTGACCAGTTGGTTTTATTATGCTAGATAATAAAGTACAAAGATCTAGAAAGAGCAAACCTTAAAGAGAAGGGCAGAGGTCCAGGCATCCTCAAGGCTCTTGTGCAAGTTTATTGGCTTTAGTGAAGACCCAAGGACTCTCTTGAGACAGTGTGATGTGCTGTCTGCCCATTAGGAAGACCCCATTGCTGACCCCTCCAGGTATAGGAGGCGATTTTGTGACTGACACCTACACAGTTGCCAGTGGAAGACACTGAACTGCAGAGATTTAAGCCAGAGGTGGGCAAACCTGATGTCTGCCTAAGGCACCTCAGCCCTGAGTGTGAGTAACCAAGCAGACCCTGAGTGGCCGGAGTTCAGGTAGACGACACTCAGAAGCTTCATGAGAGTGAAGCCTGGAATAACTTGGTTTGATTTTGTTTTAAGAGGATCTTTCCCCCTTATAAGAGGAATGGGGAGCCTGAAGGGCTAGGGTTTTCCCCAAAACCACAGGGGCCTCCTGGGTGGGAGGGGGATGACAGTGAGAGGATGCTGACCATGTCCCCCAGAGCTAGCTCTCCTAAACTGCATGTGGCTGCATCTCCAGTCTGTTGATCCTTAAAGAGCAAGAGT
>NW_024423738.1:0-2199 GCF_017311325.1 Ursus maritimus
TTTTTTTTTTTTTTTCTTGGAGGAGAATCCATTTTGACATTGTTTCTGCTTTTTCAAGTCTTGAAAACTATGAGCAGGAAAGGTATACAGACCGGTACATTACTCTAGATAGAATTGAGAGTGTATAGCGGTGTTATATAATTGTGATAGAATTGTTGAGCTTTTGCTTGTCCTTTGGTTTCTAAAATATCCAGTAAATATTGTGTATATTAAAAATAGTTTAGTAGCTTTTGAAAAGATGGTTTGAAAAGAACATTGTTTGCTCACCATATGTAATTTTGTTTAATGAATTTTTGAAGTGAAATGGGATGATGTTTTTCAAAAATAAAAATGCATGTATCTTTGTGTGTGATAATAGGTATATACACATATATGCAGATAACAAATTTTAATGATGAAATAGGCTTTGATTTTTAAACTTTTTCTTCTATGCCATTAAGAATTTATATTAGCATATAGTTGAATTATTTCATTTTTCCTTTTTGATAAAAATAATGGAAGGAAATCATATTTAATACACATAGTATTTTTTTTTTTCATCAAAGATCTAAAACAAGAATCTGTAGGCAGCAGCTACATCACATTTCTGTTGGCTAAAGGAGTTGTTTATTCCTCTGGCAATGTGTCAGATCACTAAAATGCAGCAGGACAACTGTTTTTCTGCAATAGTGATCCAACAGTACATTTAGTATTACACAAGATTGCCAAAACCCTTTCTGAGGCCATCATTTCCAGGGATTATGACTTTTCTTAATGGGTAATAGTTTATTGGATATTTAAAATGTTAGAGGAAAAATAAATATCATCTCTTTTATTTGTCCAAGCCCTTTATACTTTCTTCAATATTGATTGCTTGGATATTCTTTTCTTTGATAGTGACCAACATTTGTAAAGAACTTTCCCTGAAATCAATTCCATGCTTAGCTATAGTGAAGCCTGTAATGGTAAATGCAAGTTAAGTAATTTAGTTTCTTTTTAAAAGAATAAATTAAAACAGACAGTGATTCAAGGGACAAAACAACTTAATAGAAAGCACAATGGAGTGCTTTAATTTTATGATTAAGGGAATTTTTGGGTAGCTAGATTGAATGAAGCAGGTTTCATAGGCATGATAAGCAGATCTAATAATTTCAAATACAACCCAAACAGCATGTTATCACTTAGATCAATAAGCCTCATTAAATATTAATTTTTTCACCTTTGGACATTCAATTAAGCATAATTTAAAGATAAAAGTTTTAAAATGAAAACTTTATATTACTGGATATCTTTTTAAATAAAAATTTCATGGTACTTCACTATTGGTAAGAAAATAATGCATTGAAATATATAAATGAAGTTTTCTTTACATTGTTTATAGCTTTGTCTTAAACTTTGATTATTGGGACTTCCAAAGTCCAGAGTTGTGATTATGTATCAATGAGGTATGACTCTTATGGAAAATATGCATTGCAAAATGTAATAAAATTATTTTTGCCTAAAGTTAAATTTCTTAGTGATGATAGCAAAGCTAAATTGTATTTTTATATAAGCTTTCCATATTTATCAGTAGATTATATGCTAATTATTTGTAAGTCATTGGGAAATCTGGATGTTCTTTCCCATAAAAACCATGTTAGAAATAGTAATCAAGTTGTGGGAACAGAAGGCAAAAATCTACATGTTCTAGATTGTACATAAAGCATCATACTCAGTATTAATTCAACTGTGTGCAACCGCCGCTTACAACAAACACGTTATAGGAAATGCATCCTGAATTCTAAGTAAGAGGGTTGGCTGATGATCTCTCTAGGGGCATCATGGTCCAATAAGAAGAAAGGAATGGACAGTGGGCTGCAATCAGGTAGCTGCCCCTTGTCAATTTTTTATATCACTCAAGAAAAGCATCTGCTTGAATAGTCTGTTTCCCTGACTTCTGACTTATGGAATACTAGATACGTATCCTTAGAGCAGCATTCCCTCACTTGGACGTTGCCCATTTCTATGCTGCTTAGGTAGTTTGCACATTAGAAACTACCAAGTAAATGAAAATAAAGCCAATCCATTTTTTTAAATAAAGCCAATCCTTAAGATAAAGTGGAATATATGTGACTTTTTAAAAAGAAAATAGATTTATTATGCAAATAAAACAAGTAACATAATTGTTCAGATATATTTTGTCTTTAAAAGAACTGTCACAGATGTTAATACAAGAAATTG
>NW_024423739.1:0-2199 GCF_017311325.1 Ursus maritimus
GATCCCAGGACCCTGGGATCATGACCTGAGCCACCCAGGCATCCCAATAAATAAATCTTAAAAAAAATTAATATTCTTCTATTTTGCTTGAAACATTTGTTAAAGTGAAAAACTCAGTCTTTGAAATCCGATTGCCTGGGTCCTGGTTCAGGAATGTACTACTAAAGTATCCAATTTTAATTTAAATTTTCTATATTTTAATTCCTTCAGTCATCTGTTATCTTTCTTTCTTGATTTTCTATCTACATACCTACTTACCTATCTATCATCTGTCTACCTATCATCCATCTCTAGCACTATGGTGTTTTGATTCATATTCTTTTTGAATGAGGGAGAAGTCCCATTTAAGCATCTTGAGCAGGTAGACAATTTACCTAGAGACCAGAAAATGTACACGTGTTTTAAAAATCTTTGTATAGTAGAATTTCCTTTGAAGATTTTAGTTGTTTAGTTACTTTTAGGGTGGACGTCATTATTGCATATTAAGACCGCTAAATAAAATGTTTGGGAATGGAATTTGTAGAAATATTAAGTTAAAAGATTTTTAGATATTCACTTTCCAGTAAGTAATAGTAACTTGTGACAGATAACTGATCTCCCTGAAAACCATATGAAAATTGAGATGAAATTAAAATCTAATCTATTTAAGAAAATAGTTAAGTTGAGGAAGCAATAAATAAAGAGTAGAATGGATAAAGTTCTGAAGAGAATACTTCAGAGAAGTTTTCTGATGATCTATTGCTGTTTTGATTTCTGGATATATTTACTATTTCTGATCTCAAGCTTGGATAATTCAAGTTTGCTTGACAGATGACCCCTTCCAGGGAATGGAGAAACAATAAGGTATCTTAGGGGTCTCCAGGGGCTAAACAAAAACAAAAGATGGTGTAAAGGGAATCAAAACACACCCAATTCCCCCTCAAGAGCTTCTGTGAAATTATGAAGTTATACCTGGTGGGAGGGGGGACTAAAATATTAAGCCAGAATTTTCTAATAAGTATAGCAGAGTTTTCTGCCATCTCAGAATATTAAGAAATACAAAGACTAGAATTGAGATTATGCAGAGTCCAAGATGAATAAATGTGGCTATTTATGTAAAGTCAAAATGTCCATCAGGTATAGGGAGTCTCAGGCTTTCCATAAGTTCAGCTCTCCAACTGCTCATTCTCTGTGCCGATGATGTTCAACTCCATTCTGTCTAGCAGAAGAAAGGTGAACCTTTAGAGAATTTCAATTCATCTATAACCTCTACAGTTTTTTTAATATAATATATATGACTTTCAACTGAAATTAAGAGGAATGCGAAGAAATAGTATCATATGACCAAAAACTAAGAGAAAACAACAACAAAACAGAAAGTAGAATTAGGCTGGTAGATATTTGTGTTAATGGAATAAGTGGAAGATGACTTTAAAATAGCTAATTAGTTTCTTCAATGGCAAGAATAACAACAGGGGGAAATTGAGAAAACAAAAAGCTTTGAGTTCTAAGACTGAATACACAATGCCTGAAATTAAGTTCAACTGTGAGATGATACATCAGAAGACAGGATCAGTGAACTTAAAGACAAAGGAGTAGAAAAATATTCAAATTGAATAACTGTAAAGAAAAAAATTGAAAATATAGAAAAAAGCAAAAGAGGCACATGGGACAAAGTCTAGGGTCTATCATACATGAAGGTAAAGTAGAAGAAGAAGAAAATGAATAGGCACCATCAGTATTTGAAGAAATAAGTGCTTTTAAAACTTGTGAAGGATTCCAACCCACACATTCAAGAACTCCTACAAACCTCATTGAAGGTAAGTAATTAGGCAACTACACCTAAATCCATCTTTCGAAAATTGCTAGATACATAGACAAAGACAAAATGTGTAAAGCAGCGAGAGAATGAGATCTCATGCATTTAAAGCATCAACATTAGGAAAGAGGCTAAAGATTCACAAGAAACAATGGAAGGAAAAGACAATTAAATACAGTTTTTAAAGCACTGAATGAAATTAATTGCCAGCTTAGAATTCTACAACAGTGAAGACAGCCTTCAAACTAGAGGTTAAATTAGATGCTTCTCTTCTAGTTCTGGTCAAGATGGAGTAGACACATTTCTCTTTATTCCTGCTCCTAAGTACAGCTAAAAATTCTGAATATTATGTATAAAATAGACATGAGAACATTCTGAAAGATAAAGAGAAGGCAGACTGA
>NW_024423740.1:0-2196 GCF_017311325.1 Ursus maritimus
ATCTGAAACTAACGTAACATTGTGTGTCAACTATACTCAAAAGAAGAAGAGGAGGACGAGGAGGAGGAGAAAGAGAAGGAAGAAAATTTGGTGAAAACTCATCTGGGTTTGAATCTCAGCTCTTCCACTTAGTAAGCTGTCAGTCTAAAGCAAATAACTTAACCTCTCTCTCAGCTTCAGTTAATTCATATGCAAAATGGAGAGAAGACTTACTTCAGATTATTGTTGTGAAAATACACTAAGAAGAGAACATAGCAGTTTCTCTAGAAATGCTTTCTTCCTAGATCCCTTTTAATATTACCTTTTGCAGGCTCTGGTAGGGCCAATGATATTCTTGTAACCAGGAAAGGTACAGCTTGATGCACATATTCCTACACAGTCATCTCTACCTACAAGAGCACGAATGCAAACTGAGCCTGCCCCAGCCCCACCCGGAATCTGGGAACCCACTGAGTGGTAGTCAGACCCTTCTCTTGCTCTCTCTCTGAACTACTCCAGAATTGGACAGGACTCATACGCCCAAACACCGAATCACCGCACGTAGGGGTTGTGAAGTTTTATCTTCGGTTGGGTAAGCCAATAAACTGGTCCTTGTCTTTCTCCCCGCCCGTCCCTTACGTCCCCAGGCTCCGCAGAGTCATACCTGCCTTTTCCCCGACACGCTCCCAAATTTGCTTCTAAGAGATCAGGTTACAGAGCTCTCCTAGAGACTCGGCTCTCACCTCCTTCGACGCAGGTTGGGAGATTACGGAACACCGGCTACCGCCCCACTGCGCGTGTGCGGAAGTAACTGACGCCCAGGTTCCCAGGTCCCTCCGCGGTGCAGGGTATTCATAGGGGACTACATTTCCCATAAGGCCTGTGGACCTCGTTTCCGGAAGGCGCCAGAAGCTTCCGCCTCTTTGCGGAGAGATTCCTGGGTTGGTTTCTCTGGGGCTTCCTTGAGAGCGGAGCTCGTTTATAAAAGGAAGGTGTATATATCATTTTCGTTAAAAAATATAAAAGACATCAGAATTTTTAAGAACTGGAAAATCTAAATCAGCGGTGTAAGATAATAATCTACCCTTAGTTCAGTTTCTTCTAGCAATGCGCCAGCTTAAGTCCCTACAAAGGAGATGAAGAGGACCCAAGAAAGAAGACGAGGAGATAATGTGTGAGACAGACTTAAAAGTAGAAGAGTTTGGATCTGCGACATCAAGGGAAGAAAATGTTTTGAGAGGTGGAGAGTGATCCACTGTGTTAAATGCTAGTGGATAATAACTAAGAACTGACCATTGGATTTAGCATTGTGGAAGCTGTTAAAACACGCCGTTTTGGTGTAGTGGTAGAAGTTTGATTAAATCTGATAAGAATCTGATAAGAGTGGGATGAAAGAATGGGAAGAGAGGAAGTGTAGAAAGCAAATACAGACAGTACTTTTAAGAAGTTTGGTTTTTTAAAGATGAGTAGAAAAAGAAAGTTGTCATTGCATATGGATTTGGGGCCCAGATTTTTTTTAAAGCTAGAAGAAATTATAGTATGTATGCTAATTAAAATGATACCGGAGAAGGGGAAATTGACAATATGAGAGACATGGGATGCAGGAAGAAAGTCCTTGAGAAAAGGGACGGAATCCAGTACACATTGGAAGGATCAGTTGTGCGTATGGACCATTAATCTATTGAAATAAAAAGGGAGCCAGAATTTATAGGTACAGAGACAGGCATACAGATTTGGTGGCGGGAGAATCAGGATGTCCTTTTCTGAGTGCTTCCGTTTTCTCAGTGAAATAGGAAGCTGGAAATGAAAATAGGGAGAAGGTATTGGAGGTTTGAGGCGAGAACGGAAATACAGTATTACATTGATTCTAATACACTTTTCATATTTCAACATCTGCGAAATTGCTTTCTTACAAATGTTGGCATGCCATAGTTTAACCGGCAGCATTTTTTTTCTTTTTTAGAGTATGCGAAATATTTATGTATTTTCTAGCCAATGGCATCTGAGATTCTAATGATAGTTATTTAGGAATGTGGGAGAGTGAATGGATTAAGGAAATATAGTACTATTGCTCAGTAGCAATAAGAGCCCACTTGATATTAGTAGCCATTGATTTTACTGGCATTTTCAATGTCATAAAAACATATTTTTATATCTCATCTTTTAAAAACATCCTTTTGGGGCGCCTGGGTGGCTCAGTCAGTTAAGTGTCTGACT
>NW_024423741.1:0-2194 GCF_017311325.1 Ursus maritimus
GGGAATGAGATGAGCAGGTCCCTGCCCCCATAGAGTCGCTATCCTGGTGGAGGAAGGGTGTTCCATAACGACATGGGCACAGGGGCTGGAGAGCATGGGACCCAGAGGCCTGAGTTCGGCCCGAGCTCTGGCAGCTGGGGGCTACCTCCTTGCATCTAACCCACCGAGGGAGGCGTACATGCAGGAAGGACTCGGCGTTGTATGCCTACTACCTGCCAGGGGCTTTCTGCATCAGCCCACCTACACCTCACAGCGACCCCTGAAAAGTAATGCCCCATGAATGAATCATTAACGTGAACACCCCATTGAAATAAGCCTGAAGCTAATAAACTGCCAAGTGGCAGAACCAGTTAAATGAAAAAGATGATTTTGTCTGACTCCAAAAAATGAAGCATATTCTACTGCTTTCTCACTGTTTGACCCCATGTATAAGGAATATGGGCAACTGGAGCATGAAATGCTTGAAATGGTACCAAAGTCCTAGGAGTCAAACCTCATACTTTTTTGTTTTAATAAGGCGTGTCAACTTTGGGGATTCCCTTAAGCCAGTATTTTCTTTCTTTCTTTTTTTAACTAATCTCTAATCCCACCATGGGGCTCAAACTCACAACCTCAAGATCAAGAGTCTCAAGCTCCCGCGACTAAGCTAGCCAGGTGCCTCCGACCAGTAATTTCTAAACCTCAGTGACACTCATGAGCCATTTTACCATTTCTATCGTACTTCACAGAGCTGCCCAATATAGTTAGCCAATAATTTTCCTAAACTAACTCATGTCTTTTCCTGATTTATTCCTGAGGTCATAGGTTAGATGTGCTGGTTATTTTTTCCAATACACATAAAAATAAATACCCAACTACTAAAATCATGCCCACCTCCTAAAAATCACTGCATGAGCCAGCAGGTGCATGGTTCACACTTTAGAGAGGTGGGAAGCCTGGATGTCCTGGTCGTGCTTAATCTACCCTGTGTTGCCTCTCACTTCAAGCCTTTCCTCCTTGATCGATGCTCACAAGTTCCATTTCCAAAGCAGGACTTGAGGTTGGGAAGAGTGGATGGTTCAGAGGGGCCACGTCCCCTCTCGTCCCCAACCCGAGGGGCTGGACATCATAGGTGGCTTACCTGTACAGTCTCTTTCATGAGGCAAATTTTCTTTCTTTTTTTTGAATTATTTTTTAACTTTTGTTTTTTAAAGATTTTATTTATTGTTTGAGAGAGACCGAGAGAGCAGTAGGCAGAGGGAGAAGCAGACTTCCCACTGAGCAAGGACCCTGATACAGGACTGAATCCCAGGACCCAAAGATCCAGCCCTGAGCTGAAGGCAGACTCTTCACCGACTGAACTACCCAGGTATCCCATTTTTTTTAACTTTTCTGGGGGGGGGTTGTTTTCTTTTGGGGGGTGTTTTTGGTTTTAAGTTTTTTAACTTTTCTGGGGGGGGGTTGTTTTCTTTTGGGGGGGGTTTTTGGTTTTAAGTAACCTCTACACCCAGTCTGAGGTTCAAACTCACAACCCAGAGATCAAGAGCCACGTACTCGGGGCACTTGGGTGGCTCAGTTGGTTAAGTAGCGGAGTCTTCATTTCGGCTCAGGCCATGATTTCAGGGTCCAGAGATCCAGCCGCATGTCAGGTTCCGTGCTCAGTGGGGAGCTTGCTTGAGATTTTCTCTCTCCTTCTCCCGCTGCGCCTCCCCCAACTCCTGCCTGTACTCTCTCTCTAAAATAAATACATAAATCTTAAAAAAGAAAAAAGTCCCGTGCTCTACCAACTGACCCAGCCAGGAGCCCCCATGAGGCAAATTTTCTAATAGCACTTGGAGTTATAATTTCTAACATGAGCTACATGCAAAGTGTCCTTTAAACCATTCTACAGAAATGGTTCATTAACTGTGGTACATTTATGCAATGGGATGCTACTCAGTAGTTTTAAAGTATGATATAGATTAATATATAAGTGATATGGAAAGATGTCTAAGATCTATTATAAGTGGAAAAAACTTGGTGAAACCAATATGTTCCCACATGACACAAAAGGTGGGGGTATAGAGATGCACCTGCCGTGGAGGAATTCTCGCTGAATGCACCAGAAAGCTCGGCAGAGAGTGGGGCTGGCAGGTGGGAGACTTTCCTTTTCATTGTAAGCCCTTCTGTCCTATGTAGATATCTTTATAAATATGAATTACTCTCAAAGAATAAT
>NW_024423742.1:0-25236 GCF_017311325.1 Ursus maritimus
TGCTCCAAGAAAAACTCTGCTCTCTTGTCTATTGTAGTTTCTAGTGACAACAAGCATTCTTTGGCTCATTGCCCTTCTTCATCTTCAAAGGCAGCAATGTGCCATCTTCACATCTCTCTGATCCAACTATTCTGCCTTCCTCGCCCACATTCAGAGGACCATGATGATTACATTAGTTCCAAATGCATAATCTTGGCCAATCTTAAAGTTCAGATGGTTAGCAGCCTTATTCCATTTGCTAGCCTCCTGAAGTCATCCACATTCCAATCCCTAGAAACTTTGACTATGTTTTATATATATATATATATATATATATAAAACATAGTCAAAGTTTCTAGGGATTGGAATGTGGATGACTTCAGGAGGCTCTTATTCTGCCTACTAGAAAGTCTTTTGCCGGGTACCTTGGTGGCCTAGACAGTTAAACATCTGCCTCTTGATTTGGGCTCGGGTCATGATCTCAGTGTCCTGAGATTGAGCCCTGCATCAGACATCATACTGGACGTGGAGCCTGCTTACTCCCCCTGGCTCCCACAAACTCTCTCTCTTTAAAATTAAAAAAAAAAAAAGTCTTTTCCAAAAGTATATCATTTGAGGCCACTCAAGGGTCCTTATATAAAATAAATAAACACACTCCAATGTTTATTACAGCATTATCCTCAATAGCTAAAATATGTAAAGAGCCCAAACATCCATCAACTGATGAATGGATAAAGAAGATGTGGTATACATCACAATGGAATATTACTCAGACATTAACGAATGAAACCTTGCCATTTGCAACAACGTGGATGGAACTAGAGGGTATTATACTAAGTGAAATAAGTCAGTCATAGAAAGAAAAATACCACATTTCGCTTGTATGTGGAATTTTAGAAACAAAACAGATGAACATGGGAAGGGAAGGAAAAATAAAATAGATAAAAACAGAGTGGAGAAAAACCACAAGAGACTCTTAACTCTAGGAAACAAACTGAGGGTTGCAGGAGGAGAGGTAGGTGGGGGATGGGGTAACTGGGTGATGGGCATTAAGGAGGGCACTTGATGTAATAAGCCCTAGGTGCTGTACAAAACTGATCAATCACTAAATTCTACCTCTGAAACTAATAATGCACTATATGTTAACTATTTAAAATTAAATTTTAAAAAATCTTGAAAGAAAAAATAAATACAAATAAAAGACTTTTTTTTTGCTCAGGACATTTTATTTTTTATTATTGTTATTATTAATTCAAAGGCAAAGCTAGTTAGTGGCAGAAGTGGAACTTCAGAATGAGAACTTTCACTCCCCAAGGCTTTTATTTATTCCCCTTCTATACTATACACGTTTATGCACTTGAATTTAATAGCCAAGAACTTCAAAGTGTGGTGGTTTTTTCTGTGCTGCCCTGTGGTACCCTGTGGTTAGAAGCAATCCATGGCTACGGGATCATCTTTTTTCACATAGCCAGATAGACCTGACTTCTAGGCCATGAAAGGAGCTAAGTTATAAAGCAAGTCCCAATTGCCTTCAGGTCTCCATACTCCATACTTCAGGTCTCTCTACTCCATGGGTGTAGTATCAGCATTCAAAAAACATTTCTATCTTTGTGAAACAAACAAACACACACACACAGAATTTCTCACAACCCCTAGAATGACTGGATATACTAGTCATTCGACATTTTATGCAAACACAATTTTTTTTTGTGAAGAGCACCTACAACCACCTGCACCTTACTCTATCACAGGACGACAGCCTTGCTACTCAAAGAGTGGTGCACAGACCATGACCTGCAGCATCAACGTCACTCAGGAGCTTGTTAGAAATGCTGAACTCCTGGGCCCACCAGCACCTGCTAAAGCAGAATTTGCATTTGAGTTAGAATCCTAGGTGATCCACATGCACTTTGATGTTGGAGAAGTGCTGGCCTAGAGTGCATCATCTCACACTCTCAATTTGACCTATGAGGCAGAGTTTACTTGTTTTGGGAGCTGTCCTGCTCATTGGAGGTGTTTAACAGCATCTCTTAGATAGTGCCAGATATGCCCAGGGGAAAGGACCACCTCTGGTTGGGACGACTGGCACAGAGGTTGAAAACTGGGAGCATCCTGAGAGAATACAATCAGCAGCCATCCCTTTCTGCAATGATAACTTTGAGAAGCTCACTAAATTCTTCAAGCCCCATTTCTCCATGGGGAATGGAGTTCACACTAGTGCTTCCTCACAGAATGAACTTTTATAAAAATTAAATAAGGCAACTCCTATAAGGTGCTAAACTTGGACCATAGGGCATAAAATATCTCTTACATTGAACAAATATTTTATTTTTTTTATTTTTTAAAGATTTATTTATTTTTTTATTCGACAGAGATAGAGACAGCCAGAGAGAGAGGAAACACAAGCAGGGGGAGTGGGAGAGGAAGAAGCAGGCTCATAGCGGAGGAGCCTGATGTGGGGCTCGATCCCATAACACCAGGATCACGCCCTGAGCCGAAGGCAGATGCTTAACTGCTGTGCCACCCAGGCGCCCCTGAACAAGTATTTTAGAGTGATATTTTAAGTCATAGCCCTGAATTTGTGACAGAAGTCTGAAATTCCTAATTGTTTTGGCAAAATTGTCATGAAGCTACGGAGTGTAGAGTCCAGGGTTTTATATTAAAGGAATAAACATCATCCATTTTGAGAAAGGGAATAGTAACTTTAGAGATATCAGGGCTTGTGTCTCCATCACAAGTCAATGCTCTGAAGAACCCAAGGGATCTAGTCAAGACAGATTCCTCAGCCTTAAAAAGGAGAAGATGTTCATTGAGCATTACATCAAAAACAAATGATGTGCTATGTGTTGGCTAATTGAATTTAAATTTAAAAATTAAAACAAAAAAAAAGAGAGAGAATATGATCACTCAGGAGTGGGATAAGGGGCTGGGAGCTGAGATCTCTGAAAGGCAGACGGTCATAGAAAAAGAGTAAGAAAAACTGACTTCACCTGGCTTGTCACCTGGTCTCCTAGGAAGAAATTCAACAGGAAAACTCTCCTTTCTGTCCACACTAGTGTCCCACAGGGAAATCATGTGCCTACAGGTGGGAGGAACAGAGGGAAATGTGCCTAATGAGCAGACCAAACCAGCTGTAAATACTCCTCTGTTGCAGTCCTGCAGCACAGGCAACCTCGGGCTGGACAAGACCCGGTCATCTCTTGTGCAGTCCTGAGTCCGGATGAGGCACTGGAGTCTGACCCATTCCTGCTCTCTTGTCTGGGCACAGAGCTCCATCCTCCATCATCTACCAATCAAACAGGTATTTTGATGTCCATGTAGAGACCTTCCTCTCTGAGACCCCATCTAGATGAGTTTTACTGCCCAGTAGGGACTGCAGGAGAAGGTCAAGAGAATGAAAGTCAAGAGCATTTACCTGAGGTCACCTGAGGGCCAGTCCAGCCCAATCTAGAGCTGAGAGTTTGCTGTGGCTGTTTGCTGGCTTAAGAAATGTATTGATTGATTCATTTATGTATTTATGATGCTAAAAATAGAAGTGAATTTTGAACTCAGAAATGCAAGGTTCAAACTTACCTACTAAATGATAATAATAGAAACCCGATTAGACAGGGGATGGGAAGCATGAAAGAAGAACATGAGACCAAGGATTTTTGCACTTAACCAGTGTAGAAAAGTCAAGTATTAGCTCTGGAGAGATATGCAGTCAAGTGAGGACAAGCCTTGTCTCTTTTAAGATGGGACATATTAGACTATATTTCCATACTGAGGAAAAAATCCAGACGAAAGAATTCTCGCAGGTACTTCCCTGCAAGAGCAGTACATGAAACCTACGTATCACAGTACCTCCTCTCCTTGAGCGTTCACATGAAATTTTTAAAATATATTATGTGAAAAGGGTGTGCTAATGAGCTTCCTTTCCTACTACCTCAGTACCTGTGAGCCTGAACATGGTCAGGGTTAGCTAGCCACACACTCTCTGTCAAAAATTGTCTGTGGGAGTCCATGGGGTTTGCATAGTGGGGTTGAAGTTGTTTTATTTCTGTTTTTTATTATGTTCTTCCAAAGAATTGCTGTTTATTTCACGAATTTAACTACTTGCTATTTTGCTTTTTTATGTATGTGTAGAGAGAATGTGTGAGAGTGTATGAATTTTGTGGTAAAATCTGTGAGTTAGTCATAATATATTTCCTCCACTGATTTTCTAAAACTGAATGTCATCTTAATACCCTTTACTTGTGAATACCTGCTTTCTGAAACATAAAGTGAATGTCCTTCTTCATCCTTATTGTTCACAAATTGCCCATTATACATATTTCCAACTAGTGTTCACATCTCTGTAGTCCTTATTGTTCCTGTGGACTTTTATGATTGGATCTATTTCTAAAATAGAAATGCCATCACTTGGAAAGGATTCTTCTTTACGTTTCACCAAGAATCACCTTTACCTTCCATAAACACACTGGTCCCATATCTCTTTATGTGACACGACACTAAAACTTTAGATACTGCTTCTCTCCACATTAAAAGACTTTTTCAAATTCTTTTATTCCCAAGTCCTTGGCAATCTTATTTGTATTTGGACACATGTCAATTTCATTAAATTATTACTCTTTTAAATCTTTTTGTTCAGAATTTGGTTTTGGGTCTTCTTTCAAGTTCTTTTCAGACAGTCGTTTTGAGCCACTCTGCTTAACTTCAGTGCATTTTCACTGTTCTTTCTTCAAAAGGCTCCATTACTTTTAAAACTATTCTGTGTTATACACACTTACACATTCACGCACTTCCAATGGACTGTACGAAAAGACACCTGTGCATATCGTAAGTTCTCTTTACGTTCTGACACAATCTTTTATTCTAGCTCCCCGCCCCAGTCCTTCTGACTCAAGAACACCTTCTACATGTCCCTTTACTCAACCAGTGTGATGCTGACTCATTTTTTCAGCACCTGCATGACATTACAGGGTGTGGCTGTGCCATTTACACTTCTGATGATCTTTCTTTTTTTCTTATTAAATTATGATTATATCAATGCTACAAAAATCTTCAAATAGTTAAAACTATGTTTCACAACCAGAGGTGATATTGCCTCCAGGGAACATTGAGCAATGAAGACATTTTGGGCTGTCACTCCGGGAGGGGTGCGTGGAGGCCAGGGATGTTCTAAACATCCTACAATACACAAGACACAGCCCAGCACAGAGAAGGTTCTGGCCCAGAACATTCGTAGTTCAGAGACTGAGAAATTGGGAGTTAAAGAATATCTGTATTTTTTTTAATATTTTATTTTTTTAAGTAATCTCTACACCCAACATGGGGCTTGAATTTGACACCAAGCTCAAGAGTCCCATGCTTTACCGACTGAGCCAACCGGGTGCCCCAAAGATTATCTGTATTTTTAATATTTGTAATTGTCTTCAGAGCCTCCCCAAGACATTTTAACACTTCACAATTCTGACAACAAAATTAGAAAGTACCCTTCTACCATTTATTTAAAAGTTCCAACCCCAGTCGATGTGACAACCCTGTGAATGTTTTCTAAGTGATGGTGTGATAGAGATTTTTTCTGAGTTTTTAAACTATTAGTGGGCTCAGACGAAGATTCCTACATTTGCTCACCATGTTTATTTGCCTATTATTATTATATGTTCACATATATCTATAATTATCAGCATTTCAAATAATTGTTATGAATCACAGTTTCTCTAATGACTTTTAGCTAAATATTTTTGACTATCAACTACCTTTAAATTTTCATTAGTTAAATATATCTATCTTCTTACTTCTAAGATTTCTGCCTTAATTATGATGGTTTGCACACCTGTGGGCTTTATATGTAGGTTTCTAGATGTGCATCCAAAATGGAATGGTTACTCCAAAACTGAGGGATTACTACAGATTTTTGTGAGATGTGTGAGATACGAAGCCACTGCACTTACTTCCACATAGAAAGCTATTTGTGCCAAGTCCCATCAACATTCCAGTCTTTTCCAACTGAATTGAAATGCAAATTTGAGTTGTATTAAATACCCATATATTCACTGTTGGTGGGAATGCAGGCTGGTACAGCCAGTCTGGAAAACAGTACAGAGGTTCCTCAAGATGTTAAAAATAGAGTTACCCTATGATCCAGCAATTGCACTACTGGGTATTTACATCAAAGATACAGATGTAGTGAAAAGAAGGGGGACCTGCACCCTTATGTTCATAGCAGCAATGTCCACAATAGCCAAAATGTGGAAAGAGCTGAGATGTCCTTCAACGGATGAATGGATAAAGAAAATGTGGTTTACATATAAAATGGAATATTACTCAGCCATCAGAAAAGATGAATATCTACCATTTACATTGATATGGACAGAACTAGAGGGTATTAGGCTGAGTAAAATAAGTCAAGCAAAGAAAGACAATTATCATATGGTTTCACTCATATGTGGAACATAAGGAATAGTGCAGAGGACAATAGGGGAAGGGAGGAAAAGCTGAGGGGGAAGAAATCAGAGAGGGAGACAAACTATATGAGACTCTGGACTCCAGGAAACAAACTGAGGGTTGTGGAAGGGGAAGTGGGTGGGGGAATGGGGTAACCTGGTGATGGGCATCAAGGAGGGCACATGATGTAATGAGCACTAAGTGTTATAAGCAACTAATGAATCATTGAACATTATATCAAAAACTAATTTGATACATTGGCTAATTGAATTTAAATAAAAAAGAAAATATTTTTTTAAAAAAAGAGTAAAATCATGGAACACTACATCAAAAACTAATGATGTACTGTATGGTGACTATCATAACCTAATAATAAAAAAAGAGTAAAATATAAATAAATAAACATAAATATCCATATATAATAAGACCTAATTCCTAATTCATTCAACAAATACTAAAAGGGCATCTGTTGTGTTCCAGAAATTTCTAAGAACATTCTATGTTTTACTCTTCTATTTCAAAGTCTTGGGGAATTTTATCATTCATCCATGTTGATTTTGTGAAATTACTATTCCTGTAGATCCCGTTTCAGTTAGTTCTCTAAACTCCCTTCAATGTTGTTGAATATAATTGTACTGAAACTGCTTTCTTTAACCTGTTTTTATCTCCTCTGTCATTCTATGCATTTCATAATGTCTCATTTTCTTAAATTTGTTTCCATGTAAGTGCATATACATCCACACCCATAAAGAAAAAGATGAACAGCACAGGTGAAGTCCCTGCTCTTTTGGTCCTTGTGTCAGAGTGACAGACAAGAGAGCAGTGAGATAAATGTGAGTACAAGATAATGACTTGGATAAGTCACATGAAGAATATTCAGAGTAAAAAGGTGATTGACATGGGGTGTTTAGGATTTCACAGAGTCTGTGGGGGGAGGCTTTCGCATGTTGGACAAGGACCAGACCGTGAGTACTTGAGTTTGTCAGACTTACCAAGAAACTGACTAAAACACAAAGCCCATCCCATTCCCCCTGGTGATGGGTATTAAGGAGGGCATGGAATGGGATAGACTGGTGATGGGTAGTAAGGAGGGCACGTATTGCATGGTGCACTGGGTGTTATACGCAACTAATGAATCATCGAACTTTGCATCAGAAACCAGGGATGTACTGTATGGTGACTAACATAATATAATAAAAAAAAACATTAAAAAAAAAAAGGAGGGCACGTATTGCATGGTGCAGAGTGTTATACGCAAGTAATGAATCATGGAACTTTACATCAAAAACTAGGGATGTACTGTATGGTGACTAACACAATATTAAAAAAAAAAAAAAACCAAAGCCCAAGAATGTCAAATAAACAAAAAAACAAAAAAGATATCACGTAAGAAAAATAATAAAAGGGTTCACCTGATCCTCTGTTGGACCAAATAAAAACCAATTGGTCAAATAAATATGGAATAGGCACAGAAAAAAACAGGTCTTCTGCTATCTGCTATCTGGTAATAAAAACACCTAATTTTGTGAAGTTTTGGTTGATTCTCTTTACTCATTTTTCTCTTGTGATGTTCAGTGCAGTCTGTAAGGTGTTTTATGTCATAGAGATGTCACTACTTTTGTCTTTTGGACAATTTATGTTTGCTCTTTTATTATTTTGGGTGGGTATAAATGGGATAAAGCCAGGATTGGATGCCACCAGCAGCATGGAAGTTTTCCTTCCTCATAGTCTCCAGGACAACTGAGCTTATTAGATCATTTTACTCTTTATGTCCATGTCATTTCTCCCTCCCTCCACCTCCCTCCCTCCCTCCCTCCCTCCCTCCCTCTCTCTCTTTGTTTCTATTGAACACAATTATTTATGTTTCTCTCTCTTTCCCTCTCTCTTTCTCTCCATTTATTGAACACAATTATTTATGTTTCCTTACGTGCAGATTGGAAAGTGGCCACCCCAAAATGGATCCCTAAGATGATTTGTCCCTGGGAACATATGAATAGGAATTTCTGGGTACTATTTCTACATTCCTTATGGGAAAGTTAATTTGATGTATATGCATTCATATCTTATACAGTGGGTTAGAGCAGATGGGGGAGAGGTGAGAAGGACATAGAAGTAACACACACAAAGAGGACATGGTGTGCTGTGTTCTGTGTATGTGACAGTGTGTGTGTGTGTGTGTGTGTGCACGCGCGCGCACGCGCACATGCATGCATGCACCTTGATGAGTGAAAGCAGTCCTCAGAGTAGGGATACACAGCATCCTCTATTCTAAGATACCCTTATAATACACAGTCCAGACTCAATCAACAGATGATAGTAAGGCGGGATGTTCAATTGACAGGACATTATTGCAACCAGATTCATAAAGTGCAAGAGGTATATAGTGTGGATGAGGAAGTCCCTGTGTCTTGAACATTAAGCAGCTGTGAGGTCACATGGTTCTACGAAATTCACTGCCACCACCTCCCATCACTCTCCTTCTTGTCCATTCCCCTCAACATGGTGGCTTCCTTCTGAGCCCTGATTTTCTTTTTTTTTTTTTTTAAGATTTTATTTATTTATTTGACAAAGAGAGACAGCCAGCGGGAGAGGGAACACAAGCAGGGGGAGTAGGAGAGGAAGAAGCAGGCTCCTAGCGGAGAAGCCTGATGTGGGGCTCAATCCCAGGACTCTGGGATCATGCCCTGAGCCGAAGGCAGATGCTTAACAACTGCACCACGCAGGCACCTCTGAGCCTTGATTTTCTGATAGAAGCTCTTCCTCATGACCTTTGAACCAGTGGTCCCCTCTGCCAGGAAGACCTCCTGTCTTCCACCCTCTCTTGCTTGAGGTCTCAGTTCAAATGTCACCTTCTTAGCCAACCTTGACTAAGACCCAACCTAACACCCTACCCACCCTCTCTTTTAACCTGCTTCTGTTTTCTTCATAATGTCTGTCCAGGGGACAGATATCTATATCCACTTCTATCCTATGATCATCATTGAAGTATAGGGACTTTGGCTCTTTAGCACCCTCTAATTTATGACTAGGAATTTCCAAAACAGGTCGACACTCTATTTTTTCCTCAAATGCTTCAAATAACTTCTTATTCAAACTGTACAATGACTGATCTTTTGGGGATATATCTGATGTTGGGATGGAAATCGCTAAAAGGAGAGGACATAGGGATCCCCTCAAGGGGCCCATATCCATTCACAGAATATTGAAATGAGTTTCTTGACTGGAAAATATACATTGTGGCATTTCTAGAATCTGAGCAATGTGCATTTGTATGAAAATTTGTCCTGTTATTTTCCCCTGTGCTGGTAGTCACCTCCACCACATGGACACAGGAAACTATACAAGAATTTCAGAGTTTCTTCTTCTGGGACTTTCAGAGGAAGCAGAACTGCAGCCCCTCATTTTTGGGCTTTTCCTCATCATGTACCTGATCACTGTGTTTGGAAACCTGCTCCTCATCCTGGCCGTCAGCTCTGACTCCCACCTCCACACGCCCATGTACTTCTTCCTGGCCAACCTGTCCTTTGTAGACATCTGTTTCACCTCCACCACCATCCCCAAGATGCTGTGGAACATCCAGGCTCAGAGGAAAGTGATCACTTATGAAGACTGCGTCAGCCAGATGTACTTTTTCATACTGTTTGGAGGATTAGACAACTTCCTTCTGGCTGTGATGGCTTATGACCGCTTTGTGGCCGTCTGTCACCCCCTGCACTACATGGCCATCATGAATCCCCAGATCTGCAGACTGTTGGTTTTGGTGTCCTGGATCATGAGTGCCCTCTATTCCTTGTTACACACCTCAATGGTGCTACGGCTGTCCTTCTGTACAGTCATAAAAATCCCCCATTTTTTCTGTGAACTCAATCAGATGATACAACTCGCATGTTCTGACACCTTTCTCAATAACATGGTGATATATTTTGCAGCTGTGTTGCTGGCTGGTGGTCCCTTCCTTGGGATCCTTTACTCTTACTCTAAGATAGTTTCCTCCATCCTTGGGTTCTCATCAGCTCAGGGCAAGTATAAAGCATTTTCCACCTGTGCATCTCACCTCTCAGTTGTCTCCTTATTTTATTGTACGAGCCTGGGAGTGTACCTTAGCTTTGCTGCTACCCAGAGCTCCCACACAAGTGCAGTGGCCTCGGTGATGTATACAGTGGTCATGCCCATGCTGAACCCCTTCATCTACAGCCTGAGGAACAAAGACATAAAGAGGGCTCTGATGAGATTCTCTGGGAGGGCATCTCTAAAAGGGCCAATTGTCCTGGGGCTGAAGATGTGCACAGGATTACAGAGCCCATAGCTTGAGCCAAATATTGACATTTTTTTTTATCAGATTCTGGAAGTGGAACATGACTTTTCTATTTTTTTCTGGGAATTTCTATTTTTTTATTATTTTTCCCTCTCTGTATAATTTATGTAACTTACTTTATTAAGCTTTGTGATATCTCTGATATCCAAGAGATTTTCCCTTTCCCATTTTCCTGCTCTCAATGGTATTCCTAACCTCACATGTGAAATATTTGGAAATTCTCACTTATTCAAAGGACTACATGATCTGTTAAAAGTAATTTCTTCTTAAATAAAATACATTGTAGTATTATTTCTTATGTTTGACTGAACATTACTCCTGTGGAAAATACACTCTTGGTCACTACAGCTATTTCATAACAGAGAAAAATCTGAGGCTGTGCTTCACTCTTCTGAAGATCATTCCTCTGTCTATCGCTACCTTCACTGCTCTTCCTGAGAATGCAGACTTTGACATACTGGTGGTTCTAGCGGATCATGGGGATTTGTCTACACATTAGGATCCTGTCGTTACACAGCTTGTGTCCACCATGACTGCTATAGTCACTGGCAAAAGAAATAATAATAAAATACATGTCTCCAAGTGGAATCTACACAGGAAGACAAATATGGAAAATATTGATTGACATAATAAGACCTTAGAATCACACTTGACTTTAAGGATGATGAAGCAGAACATTAAATCATACATTTTTTTCTATGCAGAATATTTCTTTCTTAGCCACTTCATCTACTCATTGACTTATGGAATATCAGGATCCATTTGTAAGGTGTATTCATTAAGGTGAAAGACTGGTGGCATGTTTGGGGTTTAGTTAAATTATTTTCTGGTTTCTGATTGAAAATTTCTAGTGCTACATACAAATATGATTCCTTCCATTTCTTTAAGCAAAATATCTCCGATTCTCCAAAAGTTTGCCATAACTACTAAAGGGGCAGCGAACGAACAAAATCAGTATCATCCACTGTATATGATCCTTATAACCACAGGATGACCCACCAGCAAGCTTGGTATCCTGTACAGGTGTGACTCAGACTCACAAGTTGTGGACACACATATATGTCTTTCCCAACTTTGTTACCTCAAAGGGGCCTCAATGCAGTCATTATTTTTAAAGATTTTATTTATTCATTTGAGACAGACAGAGGGCACAAGTAGGGGGATAGGCATAGGAAGAGGGAGAAGCAGACTCCCCACTGAGTGGGGAGCCTGATGCAGGGCTTGATCCCAGGACCTGGAGAATATGTGCTGAGTCAAAGGCAGATACTTAACCATCTGAACATCCAGGCACCCCCAGTGGAGTCATTTTTAATACCGTTACATGAAATAAACTTCAAGGACAGAGTAATGATGAAGGATACCTTCAATTATCAGAATGAACGCCTAGAATAAAAAAAAATCAGATTATTACAAATGCTGTCAGTTCTGCCTGATTTGATTATTACATCAGTTAGCTATTGCTGCATACAAAGCATCTTAAAATAAAATGGCTTAGTATAATCTCTTTATTACCAAAGGGGATCGCAGCGTAAGTATGGCAGGGGATTGTAGGGTAGACAGTTGTTCTGATCTCTGCCGAGAGATGTGCAAATCTCTACATTATGTTTGTAAGGCTCATTCACAAGGTGTGTGGTTGTAGCTCTTTTTTGTCTTGAACCAATTTATGTCATTTTACTTCTTTTATATATGTAGGCTAATCTTTTAGTGATTGAAAGAAATGATTTTATCAAATGTGAATTGTCTCAATTTAATTCCACTCTTTTAAAATCCACATGTGAATCTTTGCTTTTTCACAATTGGAAGAGATCTTTCCCAAATCTTTATGTGTGACTCAGCTAACTGTGCTTGGGATCTGACCCTGAGTCATGCACCACTAGAATTTTTAAATTCTATTTATTTTAATGGAGGGACTGTTACATGCGATATACTGTACATATTTAAAGTATACAACTTTAGGACTTGAGTCATTGAAAAATCATGGGTACTGCCAGGTTCCATTTCCATAGAACTCCAAAAGGCTCATGGTTAAGTTCTAACTGCTTCTTTATACTTTTCCTTCTGAAGGAAATGTGGAATCATAAATATAACTTCAGTGATGTTGTGAAGAAAGATGAAATGTGTGGAAATACTGTTTTGGGTCCAAAAAATGTTCAAGGGTTGTGTATATGTAGATGTATATGTACTTACATACTTTTTCTTTCGAACAAAAACACTCATGTGCATATGTGTACATGCACAAGACTCATAACCCTCATTGTAACTCGTTATAAACTATCTATGTGTTGAAAGAAAGCTTGAGAGAAACTTGGAGGGTAAAGAAATGAAAAGAATGAATATTTCAATTCACATGAAATTCTAGGAATGTAGAAATTCAGATAAAAAAATTTAGAGTAGAACAGGTGGCCTTAATTTTAACAATGAATTGGTTTGCCCATCTCAATGCCCAGAGGCCTCAAAGACAGAACCACATTGACATTTATGCAAGGAGAAATTCTCTGTACCAGCTAAACGGGCTGAATATCCTCAAACTGACTTTAGATTTTTCTTCTACTTAAGGTAGTGTTTCAATACAAAATGCCCTTACTCAAGGAAGCTAAGTGAATGATTTGACAATAAAATAATAAAATAATAAACAAAAGTTTCTCCTTCCAGATGCCTCAGAGAGCAATTTCCTTCTTTGTAACTAAATGATTGATGGAGCTAGGAACTGTTGTATCACTGATGCTGTCTTCATGGCATCCTTATGTAGATCCTGTTTTCCTATCAATGGACCTTTCCAGTGATATATTCATAATGATTTTCATCCTAGTACTGCATTTCTAATTTTTTGATGGGGACAGTTATTCTGGAAGGAGGTGACATTTGAAATGCAAATAGAAGACAGAGACATAGGAATATTTTTCTTCTTTTTTTCAGTTTTATTGGAATGTAATTGACATATAAAACTGTGGAAGTTTAAGCATACAACTTGGTGATTTCATATACATATACATTGTGAAATGATCACCATGATAGTTTTTGAATACATCCGTCACTTCACATAGTTACCATTTCTTTTTGTTGTAAAAACATTTACTGGGTACTGGGTTAGCAACATTGAAGTCCATAGCACAATATAGTTAAACATAATGACCATATTGTACCTTACGCTCCCAGAACTCATTCATCTTATAACAGAAGTTTTGTAAGCTTTCACCAATATCTTCTCATTTCTCCAAACCCCAGCCACAGGCAAACATCAAACTACTCTCTGTTTTTATTAGCTCAGATTTTTGTATTTCACATATAAGTGAGATCGTACACTATTTGTCTCTCTCTGTTTAATTACTTCACTGAGCGTAATGCCCTTGGGGTCCATCCATATTTTAGCACTGGAAAAGATGTCTTCCCTTTTTATTGCTAAATTTCATTGTACAGATATGTCATCATTATTAATTCATCTGTCAATGGATACTGGGCTGTTTCCATGTCTTGGCTATTGTGAATAATGCTGCACAAATGCAAGGGCACAGATATCTGAGATATTCACAAATACATGAGAATTAAACCACACACTCATAAGCAGCCAAGGGGGGAAGAAGAAACCAAAAAGGAAATTTAAAAATATTGAGTCGAATGAAAACAGAAACACAGCCTATCAAAACTTATGGGATGTTGCAAAAGCAGCTCTAAGAGGGGTGTTTATAGCAATAAATGCCTACATTAAGAAAAATAAAAGGCCTTCACAACCTCACTCTATGATTCAAAGACCTAGAAAAAGAAGAACAAACTAAGTACAAATCAGCCTAGAAAAAGAAATAACAAATATCAGAGCATACATAAATGATATATGTACCAGAAAACCATGAGACAAGATTAACAAAGCTTGGGGCCATTTTTTTAAAGCTAAGCAAAATTGACAATGCTTTTGTTAGAGTAAAGGAAAGGAGTGGGGAAGAAGACACAAATAAAATCAGCAGAAAAAGATGATACCTGACAATCAATACCATAAAAATACAAAGAATCATAGGAGACCACTATGGAGATTTTCACTCCAACAAATTGGACAACCTCGAAGACAAAGTTAAATCCATAGAAACATAAAACCTACCATGACTAAATCAGGAAGAAATAGGAAATATGAACAAACCCATAGTGAGTAAGGCTATTAAATCAGTAGTCAAATTCTCCGAGGAAAGAAAAGCTGAGGACCAGAGAGCTTCACAGGTGAATTCTACTAATCATTTAAAGAAGAATTAATGACAATCCTTCTCAAAAACTTCCAGAAATTTACAGAAGAGGACACGTTCTCAACCTCATTTTATAAGGCCAGCATTACCCTGACACCAAAGCCAGAAAAGGTCGGTACAAAAAAACAAAACCATACAATATCCTGGATGAACAGGGACACAATATCTTTTCAGAAAATATTAGTAAACTGAATTGACCAGCACATTGAAGGAATTATATGCCATGATCAAGTGGGATTTATCCCTAAAAGACAAGGATGAGCAAAAGCAAATCAGTAAATGTGATACATCCCATTAATAGAACAAAATTTAACAAACATATGATCATCTCAATACATGAAGAAAAAGCTTCTGACAAAATACATCTTTTCATGATTAAAAAAAAAAACCAAACACTTCAACCAACTGGGTATAGGAAGAACATACCTCATCATAAAAGAAGACCCCATATGACAAAACCACAATAACATCATACTTAATGGTGAAAGGTTAGAAAACTTTTCCTCTGAGATCAGGAGCAAGACAAGGGTTTCCACTCTCACCATTCCTATTCAACATAATACTGTAGGTCTTGGCTAGAGCAATTCTGATGGGAGTGGCTGGGGCATGTCTTGCAGTCACAGCAAGAACCCAAGGGCTGGTGCAGCCACAGCAGAGGCTCTGGTCAGGGAAGCATCTGTGGGAATGTCCACAAGCACAGGGCGCAGGGGGTGCCCGGGCTTTCCTAGCCTGAGCATCCCTGTCAGGAGCCTGAGACTTAAACAGAACAGTGTTAGAGTCCACATTCTCAGGAAGAGGAGTGACAGTAGTGATGTAAAAAGATTGACAGTTTCTAGGTGAAAACTGGGATTTTGAATTCTCACCTACAATAAAGTAATGTGATGGGCTTAGTGGCCAAGTGTAATTTCTTCCACATGAAGAATACAACTCATGATTATTCTTTGGAAAATTGAGGACAAATTTCCATGGCATGGAATAAGTCATATGAACCGAAATTAGTGTGTGTGTGTGTGTGTGTGTGTGTGTGTGTGTGTGTGTGTGTGTGTTAGTCACCATACGGTACATCATTAGTTTTTGATGTAGTGTTCCATGATTCATTATTTGCATATAACACCCAGTGCTCATCACAACATGTGTCCTACTTAATACCCATCACTGGGCTAACCCATCCCCCTCCCCTCCCCTCTGAAACCCTCAGATTGCTTCCCAGTGTCCATAGTCTCTCATGATTTGTCTCCCCCTCAGATTCGCCCCCCTTCATTTTTCCTCCTTCCCCTAATGTCCTCTGTGCTATTCCTTATGTTCCACATAAGAGTGAAACCATATAATAATTGTCTTTCTCTGAAATGAAATTGGTTTAAGAAATCCAACATGTTCCATGTAAGATACAGAAATTTTCAGGCATTTGCGATCCAAAGTTGGGGAAAACATTGAGAACAGATGAAAATGGACAAAGGGGAAACTATTTTTCAGACAAAACAAAAAGTTAATAGAGCAAGTTACTTAAATATATGGAGATGTTGAATTCAAGCAAATGGTAATTCTAGGAAATAAATAGAAGAAGCAGATTCTATTTTCATAGTCCGGTTGAAGAATAGCAGTTCCTGGTTCTGAGGCTCTGAGCCCTGCAATCATGGGCATTTCTTCTGTCCCAGGACAATGGGCCCTTACATCACTGGAACCCCAATGATTCTTTTCAGAGCCCTCTTTATGTCTCTGTTCCTCAGGCTGTAGATGAAGGGGTTCAGCATGGGTGTGACCACCGTGTACATCACCGAGGCCACTGCACTTGCGTGGGAGCTCTGGGGAGCAGCAGAGCTAAGGTACACTCCTAAGCTTGTACAAAAAAATAAGGAGACAACAGAGAGGTGGGATGCACAGGTGGAAAATGCTTTATACTTTCCCTGAGCTGATGATATTCCACATATGGTGGAAACTATCTTAGAGTAAGAATAAAGGACCCCAGCAAAAGCACCACCACCCAGCACTACAATTGCAAAATACATCAACAAGTTATTAAGAAAGTTATTGGAACAGGCAAGTTAGACTATTTCATTGAGTTCACAAAAATAGTGGGGGATGTGCAATTGTATACAGAAGGAAAGCGCAACATCATTAAGCTTTGTAAGAAGGAATTCAGGATACATGTGATCCAGGACAGAAGAACAAGCAGTCGGCAGAGCTGGGGGCTCATTATTACCGGGTAGTTCAGGGGGTGGCAGATGGCTATGAATCGGTCATAAGCCCTCACAGCCAGGAGAAAGACGTCCAATACAGCAAAGAGTGTGAAAAAATACATCTGGGTGAGGCAGCCTTCAAAAGTTATGACTTTGCTCTGAGTCTGGATGTTCCACAGCATCTTGGGGATGGTGGTGGAGGTGAAACAGATGTCTACAAAGGACAGGTTGGCCAGGAAGAAGTACATGGGGGTGTGGAGGTAGGAGTCAGAGCTGACGGCCAGGATGATGAAGAGGTTTCCAAACACAGTGATCAGGTACATGGAGAGGAAAACCCCAAATATGAGGGGCTGCACTTCTGGGTCCTCTGATAATCCCAGAATAAGAAATTCTGAAATTCGTGTATTATTTCCTGGGTCCATGTGGTGGAGGTGACTACCAGGGAACAAAAAATAACATGACTGATTTTCTCAATAATGAAAATTACAAATATCATTGAAATTCTGTAACTTTTATTTTACATTCAAAAATTCAATATCCATAGTTTTTATATGGAACGTGTCCTCTTTTGGACCCCACATTCTAGCATGAAAAGGAATGCCATCCCACATTTGGCCTTTTCCCCAAATATTCGTGTATTCTATACTTTTAATGAGAAATTCTGCCACATATTTAAGGAAATATCTTGAGTACTGACTAACTACCAGGCAAAGATAATAAGTGTCAAGAAAAGAGTGTCTGCACAGTTCAGTGATGGATAAGATAATCTGGTGCTCTGAGCCTGCCCCGGACATCAAAATGACCATGGTGTTTCTGAGACAGTAAAAATATGGAGACAAGCCCTGGAGGTCACAGCGCAGGGAAGCTTCCTCCACAAGCAGCACGTACTTGCCCACAAACGCCTAGATGCCAGTTTGTACCTTTGACTATGGCTGAGCTACCTACAAGATTATTGCATGTTTCATTCAGGGCTAGTCCAGAGGAGGGGGACAGTTGGGTGCCAGGTGTGGGTCAGACTGGCTATTCCTGGCAGCCTGACTTTCTGACCTCCGAGGCTGTTAGGCCACTCTCTCACCCTAGGATGGGTCACCAAGGGACACCTTGGCTAAGGGACAGGGAGCTGATATGTCAGGACGCCCTTATAGGCACAATTTTCTACATGTCCAGGAACATACCAGAATCGCAAGATGGGAAAGAGCACATCCTTTGTGGGGACTCCTCTGGACTGTGTACTGTGAAACTGAGTAACTACCCCTTGTAAAAGTTTTCTAGTGTTTTCCATGAGTTAAAAACAGCAGGTTCTTCAAGGCAAGGTAAAATCAGGTGTGACCTTCGCACTGTGACCTCCCAGGCATGGTCTCATCTTTATTCCCTAGGACTCTCCCTTGGGGCATCTTTTAACCCACTGGAAACAATTTGGATTGCAAAACTGAGGAAAGGACCGTGCTGCAGTAACACTGCATGGCCTCAGTGGGATCTATCAGTCAGAGTTCTTCTGCAGAAAACAGGGCTCTACATCAGGACCTTTACCTAAGGACCTTTTCCAGAATATGTTTGCCCGAGCAAGTTTGGTGAGTAAATTCCCTCCCGACATTTTGGATGATAATTATCCAAATAGGCCTCCTCAGAATAAACCCAGTTTGCTGGAGGAAACACAGGCCCTCCCTAGCAAAGGGGACACTGACTCTTTCTCACTGCTCTTCCTAATAGATGTGGGGGCTTCTCCCTCATTTGTTTCTGCAATTAATGGCTATAATTGGAACCCATTGTCTCTGGTTAGTCTACCTTGGGACAGGGACTTTTCAGAATATTCCTGAGCAGCTGCTGAAACTCCCTTTGTTTCCCCGTCTTTTCTGGCTCAACACGGACTCCCTAATTCCACTTTGGTGGAAACACAAATGAACAAAAATCTGCATCTCCTCATCTGTCCAAGCTGACAGGCTTTAGAATTTGGAATCTTCTTTCTCTGCTTTCTAGCAGCACTCTGCCTCTTCTGTCTGCCCTTCCTCCTCCTCCTGTTTCTGCACCAACTTGGGTGGGACCTGTGGACACCACTCACTTCAAGTTTCCCCACCAGTGTTGCTGGTAAAAATTGGCAGTGGGGAACAAAACTGATTGACTTCTAAAAGGAATGAACCATGAGAGATGATGGACTCTGGGAAACAAACTGAGGACTTCAGAGGGGAGGGAGGTGGGGGAATGGGATAGGCCAATGATGGGTAGTAAGGAGGGCACGTATTTCATGGTGCGCTAGGTGTTATATGCAAGTAACGAATCATGGAACTTTACATCAAAAACTAGGGTTGTACTGTATGGTGACTAACATAATATAATAAAAAGTTATTATAAAAAATAAAATAAAAAAATAAAAGAGAATCCAGGTGGAATATAATTCAGCATTTATGTGAATTTAAGTTTGTTGGTTTAATTAAGATAGAGACGTCTTTAAAGTTATCAGCGTTAAGTGTGAAACTCTTATTCTACCAAGATTTACTGAAGGTAAAATAAGCACATGATCTCTGTTGCAATTTGTCAGCAAAAAGATGGCTTAAAATGATGGTTAATTTTCTGTCTCAAAGTCATGGTAATTGTTAATATAGCTTTCATTCAAAGTCTTTAGTGACCTGAAACTTTAAAGTTTTGCTTGGATGATAAATTGGGATTAAATTCATTGGACATCTAGGTCTTCTACAAATAATATAAAGTGCTAAAGCATTGATTATTGGATATAGGTTTCTGCTTTTGCTTCTTACTGCAAATAAACTAAGAATATTTGGGTCTGTTGGTGAACATACTTTGACTAATGAATCGTGGAACTTTACATCAAAAACCAGGGATGTACTGTATGGTGACTAACATAATATAATAAAAATATTATTATAAAAAATATGGACGACCTTAAAAATGTGAATAGCAGTCACTCTGTGAAATTGACATTAGCATTGAATAGATTAATTAGTTAATTAACCAAATACAAATAAAGTAATCACTCGTTCTGGGCTGTGTTGAATTGGCTCTCAGGTGGTGATGGGTCAATGTTCTTGGCTTCCATTCTCTCTGACCCTGTCATCCATGGTCCACTGGGCTGTTGGACTCACCTGGCTGGGGTGTCTGACAGGAAGCTGTCCTTGTGGAAGTCTGAATTCCTCCCTGGACAACAGATGATATGGACTGAAGCTCTGTCCTTAGCCGAGGCAGCAGGAAGAAGCGAAGCTTCGGCCCCAGCCAGAATTAGGAGTTAGAACAAACAGACGAAAAGCATGGACCTTCCCATCCAAGGTTGCACAGGCTGAGAGACTGGAGGACGTACTGACAGCTCTCTGTATCTGCTCATTAGGTATATTTCCCTCTTGTGACTCCAGCATTATTCCCGGTGGAAAACTGGCACACAAAGGACATTTCTCTAATGAATCTCTGTTCCCAAAAGACCCGTTTAAAAACAGTGAATCCAGGGGCACCTGGGTGGCTCAGTCATTAAGCGTCTGCCTTCGGCCCAGGGCCTGATCCCAGGGTCCTGGGATCGAGCCCCACATCAGGGAGCCTGCTTCTTCCTCTCCCACTCCCCCTGCTTGTGTTCCCTCTCTCGCTGGCTGTCTCTCTCTCTGTCAAATAAATAAATAAAATCTTAAAAAAAAAAAAACACAGTGAAACCAGTTGGGGGTTTTCATTCCCTTCCCTTGAACTTGCCCCCTTTTTGACATGTGGATCTCCCAGCATTTTATCTCAGCTCCAAGTTATAATTTTCTCCAAGTCTATGACCAAGGAACCTACCTGGATTAGGTCTCTTTATCTTCAAAGCATTGACACGTGGTGGGGACTCACCCTGCTATCTCCAGATGGGGTCTATTCTTCTTTTCAGTATGGTGGAGAAGTGGGTTTTTCTGATAATAAACCTCTTTGTCTGCAAGAGACTTGTGCAATTACAATTAATATTTCTTACATCAGGGGTGCCTGAGTCCCTCAGTTGGTTAGGCAGCTAGCTCTTGATTTTGACTCAGGTCATGGTCTCACGGTCCTGGGATTGAGCCCAGCACTGGGCTCTGTGCTTATCTGGGAGTCATCTTAAGGATTCTCTCTCTCCCTGTCCCTCCGTCCCTTCCCCACTCATGTGAGCTCTGTCTCTCTAAAATAAATAAATAAATCTTAAAAAAAAGAATCACTTCATTTCAAATTAAAAGCTGTCACTTAGTCACTTGTTATAAAATATTTGCTAATTATAAGACATATACTTAGGTGTTTGTATGTACTATCACTTGTCCTGAGCACCCTAGATGGATTGTTGGATTTAATTTTTGTAAACATGTTATTCCTGAGAAGTACATTGCCTGACTCCATTTTCCATGCAGAAATGACTCTTGGTGGTGTCTAGTGATCTGCCTGAAGTTAATAGCTGAGTATGTGGTAGGGATTGAGTGTGATTCTCTCAGGAAGCTTCTAGTTCTCAAGCTCTGGGGCAGTGGTTCTCAACCAGGAATGAATTTTACTCTGCAGATGTCTGGTAAGGTCTCATGCTCTGAACACCTACATCCACAAGAAAGCACCCTCCCAAAATAGAATTACACTGTCCCATATGTCAAAGGAAACAAGTGAGAAGACCTATTCTAGACCAGCACTTCTCCAACTTCAAATTGTCTACAAGGTGTCCATGAATCCACACGGATCCCACTACAAATGCAAATCTGACCACAGGTCTGAGTAGCCCAGAGATTCTGCGTTTCTAGCAAGCTCGCAGTTGCTGTTGATGTTCAGTCCTGGTCTGTGGACCACTCTTTGCTTAGCAAGGCTGTGATCCTGTGTTAGAGTTAGGTGTAGGGTGTTTTAGGTCTTCTGCACCAAAAATTATCACTGCATGTAATTTTGAAGAAATCATGTATTCACTCATTATAGAGGCTATGTAAATTCTGTGTTTGTTTCTTTTATGTACAGGTCCTTGAGTGACACAAATTAATACACTTCTGAAAAGAACTTTTTAGAAAGCAGAATAAGGGCCTCCCAAATACATGCCCATCCTCATCCCCAGTACTTACGCACATGTTATTGTTTGTAGCAAGGGAGAATTAAGTTTACAGATTGAACAGGTTGTCAATCAACTTACCTTCAGATAAAAAGATTAGTGAGGGTTGGAAAAATTGGGACCCTTGTGTACTGTTGGTGAAAATGCATATTGGTGAAGCCACTGTGGAACACGGTATTAATTAAAAATAGAATTAACATATGATTCTGTAATTGTGCTACTGGATGTTTACCCAAAGAAAACAAAAACATTAATTGGAAAAGATATACTCACCCTTATGTTTATTCATAGCATTATTTACAATATCCTAGATATTGTAAGTGTCCATCAATAGATGAATGGATAAAGAAGATGTGGTACATATATATACAATGGGATATATATATTCAGTCACCAAAAAGAATAAGTTCTTCCCATTTGCATCAACATGGATGGACCTAGAGGGTATAATGCTAAGTGAAATAAATCAGTCAGAGAAAGACAAATACCATAGGATTTCACTGATAACTAGTATTTAAGAAACAAAACAAACAAGCAGGGGGAAAAAGAGAAAAACAAAAGAAAGAAATTCTTAAATATAGAGAACAAATGATGGCTGCCAGAGAAGAGATGTGCAGGGGGACGGGGAAAATAGACAAAGTGGATTAAGGGGACATTTATCTTTGTTTCTTTTATGAAGTCCAAACAGGTTATTTTTACTTTTGTCTCCTTTGCCTCAGAAGACATATCTAGTAAGAAGCTGCTAGGGTCGATGTTGAAGCGGTTGCTGCCTGTGTTCTCTAGGATTTTGATGTGATTCCTGTCTCACATTTAGGTCTTTCATCCATTTTGAGTTTATTTTTGTGTATGCTGTCAGAAAGTGGTCGAGTTTCATTCTTCTGCATGTGGTTCTCCAGTTTCCCCAACACTATATGTTGAAGAGATTGTCTTTTTTTCCTTTGGATATTCTTCCTGCTTTGACAAAGATTAGTTGACCATGTAGTTGTGGGTCCATTTTTGGTTTCCTATTCTGTTCCATTGATCAATGTGTCTATTTTCACGCCAGGACCATACTGTTTTGATCACTACGGCTTTGTAATATAACTTGAAGTCTGTAATTGTGATACCTCTAGCCTCATTCCAACACAAGAAACAACAGGTATTGGCAAGGATGTGGGGAAAGGGAAACCCTCGAGCACTGTTGGTGGGAATGCAAACTGGTACAGCCACTCTGAAAAACAACATGGAGTTTCCTCAAAAAGTTAAAAATAGAAGTGCCCTATGACCCAGCAATTGCACTACTAGGTATTTACCCAAAGAATACAAAAATATTGTTCAGTCATCTTATCTTATTTTTTAAAGAAAGAAAATTCTTTACTTAGTAACTTAAAAAATTTAACAGCATTTTATTATTTAGGAACCTGCCTCAAGTTTTGCCCATGCACACATATCGTAGGTACCTTATTCACAGTTCCGTTTCTGTGGGTAGAGTTGCTTCACTTCATATTGTGGTCCCAGGTCTCAGTGCTTGAATTCCCTCAGAATGCACCTTAAAATTTCAGTAGATGTAAGCATGCAGGAGTTTATTTATGAAAGGTCCTAGGTATTCAAACACATTAATCTGTGCTTCTTTATCTTCTGTGTAGCTAATGACCAGAGAAGTCTTGGCTTTGACATAGTTTGTAAATGAATATATAAAATTCTACTATTTAAAGAAAACAATTGTCATTTTCAACAGAGGCTCACTCTTAGGTAATCTGCACTCCTTGGTACATGAAAGTCTGGCTTATATAGATTATTATTTAACATTTGCTTTTCATACCCTTTGCAACTTTAGATTTAGTTGTTTATATTTTGCAAGACTAACATATTGTGTGTTGTAGCTCTGAATGCTTTCTTCTGATCCTCTTTGACTGCATTAAATTGTTGGCAATTGCATACTTGCTTTCAAGTTAGTAATTAAATAACATTTGTTGATACTTAGAAAATAAAAAAATAAAGATGTAAATGCGGAAAAAAAGAATACTTACATCCCCAGTTTCCGATGTAAGGCTCAATGATTCATTAGTTGTGTATAACACCCAGTGCACCATGCAATACGTGCCCTCCTTACTACCCATCACCGGTCTATCCCATTCCCCCACCCCCCTCCCCTCTGAGGCCCTCAGTTTGTTTCTCATAGTCCATAGTCTCTCATGTTTCATTCCCCCTTCTGATTACCCCCCTTCTTTATCCATTTCTTCCCCTACCGATCATCCTAGTTCTTATGTTCCATAGATGAGAGAAATCATATGGTAATTGTCTTTATCTGTTTCTTAATCTCAGAGTGTGTGCCGAAAGGGCAGGGATCTTTGGGAGACTTCTCTAAGAACAAAAACACTGTGGCACCATTTCCCTCCCCTGCCTACCAGCTCGGATACACATAAACCCACAGAAACCAATGCAGCAAACACTCTCCACCTAGCTTGCTAACAGCATGCTCCACCCCCTGTGCTCTTCTGGGGACTTGGCTGCTCCAAACTGGCCTCCACCCAAGGTAGTGCCACAAGCAAGGCATTGTGCAAACAGCCCCAACAGGAGCCAGCACCTCTCCAAAGTGACCCTGGCCCCAAGAGAGAGTAAGATAGCCACACATATTAGTTATACTGTGGCCCCAGTGGTGGGTTGGAGGTGGACATACTGTCTGACTACAGGCCCTGCCCACTAACAAAAGCCTCTGGGGATCAACACAGGGAGAGAGCCCTGGAGTTCTTTGTGACCTCAGCTCTGACAGTTTCTTGGTCTGGCCCAACTCAAGGCCAAGGCAGCCCCAGACTGGCCCATTAACAACACAGAGACCAAACCCTGCCCACAAAAGGCAAAGACGAGTCCTTGTGGACTAGAATGAAGGTAAAGATGGCTCAGCCACAAGACTAGGGCATACTCAACACATGTAGGAGATAACCCTGAAGTGCCAGGGGAGCAGGGGATGTTGAACTGGGAGGCACTACAGGATTTCTTTTTTCTTTTTTCTTTTTTTTTTCTTTTTTCTTTTTTCTTTTTATTTTATTTATTTATTTGACAGGGATAGAGACAGCCAGTGAGAGAGGGAACACAAGCAGGGGGAGTGGGAGA
>NW_024423742.1:28254-47663 GCF_017311325.1 Ursus maritimus
GGTGGCGCGCGCACCCGGTTCAGGGTCTCAGTCTGCTGTTTTGCAGGTGCCGACCGCGAGCCCGCCCGCTCCCCCGTGCAAGTGGCTACCTCTTCTCGGCACCCGAACGCGGCGGCTCCCTCCCCCTTCCATTTATCTTCTGATATCTGTGCACGGTTTCATGGCTCCCCGCTTCGTACCTCAATACTCAGCGCTGGAGATGTTCATTTGTAGAGATCCAGATGCATCTTCCTGTGTCTCAGGCTGTTTCCGTGGTTGTTTAGGCTGGTCTGGTACCTATCCAGCTCGACTCAGGGGACCGGCTGTAAAAGGTGTCTCCTACTCCTCCGCCATCTTAACCGGAAGTCTTAAAAATTTTTTTTTTAATTTTTTATTATGCTATGTTAGTCACCATACAGTACATCCCTGGTTTTTGATGTAAAGTTCGATGATTCATTAGTTGAGCATAACACCCAGTGCACCATGCAATACGTGCCCTCCTTACGACCCATCACCAGCCTATCCCATACCCCCACCCCCCTCCATGAGAGACTATGGACTCTGACAATTAATTAATTTTTAAAAAAAGATAAAATGCTTACTTATGATTGTCCAGGTGGGATGAAGGTAATGACAACAGTCCTGCAAATGTTGGCAAGAGCAACAAAAGAGTTTGTGTCAGAGAGACTTTGAAAACACTGCCCTGCTGTCTCTGAAGGTGGAAGAAGGGCCATATGCCCAGGAATGCAGGCGGCCAGCAAGAGAGACTGGAATTGGAGAGCAAACAACAGATCCTCCCTTGAGCCTGTAGAAGGAGCTCAGCCTGCAGACATCTTGCTATTAGCCTGATGAGACTCCTTCCAAGCTTCTGACTCCGCAACTGTAAGAGCACATGTGTGTTTGTTTTTAGCAACGAGTGTGGGGATATTTTACCGCGGCAGGATGATTCTCATATGGGCATAGTCAACACAATTATTTGAGGTAATGGAGTTTAAGCCTCTCAATTCACTCATCAGCTTACCTTGGATAAGGACAACTTACATTAAAAACCCACAGTAGGTAGAAAGGAAATTTTAAATTGATTTGGAGATATTCTGCCCCATCACCTGGTGCAGTGAGTTCCTTGTGGCACCTGACTATGGGACCTTTGAGACAGTGACATAGGAAAGAAACTCATGATCAAAATTAAGGTCAGCCACTGTAGTTTAAATCTTTGTCTGTATTTCTGCATTGTTTTATTTCACATAAATTTAAAAGTTCATTCTTTTTTAGTGCTACCCTCTCCAGCTTTCTCAAGATTCCTTTCAACATAAAAGATGAGATCATAAATGCATCTGTATGTGAACACATGTGATGAGCTTATTTGAAAGAAAATGTATGGAAACACACACGTATCCAAGACACAACCATTACCCTCAAATGTTTTCTTTGAAGTAAAAAAGGAAGTTCCACACATTGTATTCATTCCCCACAATGGCCTTATGAAGTCATGTTTAGAATCCCACGTTACATTCAGAAATAGGGAATATGATGCTCGAGAGGCTTAAATGTTTAGTAATTACCTCCCAAAGCAGATAAAACTTATGTACAGTCTTATATCATACACAAATAGAAACTTGCAGCATGTACTCTTCATTTTTGTGGAGCTCCTTTAACTCACCAATGTGTACATTTCACATATGCAGGTTATTGTTGTAATTGTACACCAATGATTGATTCAGTGAAACAAGCCTAATGGTGCATGGCTACGGGTACGATCTAGAGCACAGGTAGCTGACACTCACTTAGGAGGGGTAAAAAAATACGCTTCTAATGGGGAAGAAAGCCAGGTGTTCACTATGTATATATGAACAACGGAATTAAATTTAAGTAATTCACATGATAAACTAATTTTTCTATGAATACAAAATTAACCTACATATGGAAATATAGAAATAAGAGGCAATATTACCTGAAAACAGAAGAACACCACAACCACAAACAACATCATGGATGAGTCTTAGAAACCAATGTAGATGGGCACCTGGGTGGCTCAGTCAGTTGAGCATCTGACTTTTGATTTCAGCTCAGGTCATGATCCTAAGGTCCTGGGATTGATCCCTGTGTCAGGCTCCCTGCTCAGTGGAGAGCCTGATTCTCCTCCTCCCTCTGCACCTCCCCCACTCATGCTCTCTCTCTCTCTCGCTTGCTCTTACTCTCTCTATCTCAAATAAATAAATATTTTAAAAAATAAACACAACACAGAGATTCACTCCTGACTCCAGACCCATGAGGACCCAGCAGAGATCAGAAACGCTCCCCAGCACATAATTCCATTTGATTGTTAAGGTATTATGCTATCCCATTTGACAAAGACAGCCTGTTACACAGCAAGAGCTGACTGACACAATCATCCAAGTGAAAAGATCTGAAGCAATTAGAACATGTACTGCTTTTTACTTGTGGCACATGATCTGACATTAAGGAGAAGAGTCATGATCTTTCTGTTACTCACGTTCATTTCCGATGACTTGATGAACAAGTGACTATATGTGGGCTCCCTTCCAGGTCACTTTGAGAGTACAAAAGACATGCACGTTCGTGCAGAAGAACCGGTGACTCTGAACCACAGGACTAGCAGGACATCCAGCTCTTGTGTGAAGCGTCCTCTGGACATGCAGGGGGAAGAGATTTCTGAGGAGGAAGAAGGTGCACAATGGACACTACTGATATTGCTCATTCTCTATCCCTTAGCATTTGTTAGAAATACTAGGAATAGGGTGTTATTTCATGGAACAATAGAGAGAGTCATATTAGCAGGTAGCAGTGGAAGTTTTCAAGTAGAAACAGTAAGATAACTGTGATAAAACATAGAAGAAACTAAGCAATCCTTCACCTCAATGAATAAACCCCTTCAGGTGTGGACACTAATCTTCCATGCTTCCCAATACATGCACAGCATGAAAAAGAAATATTTTGGATCGTAATAAAATGGGTGGTGTGAAATGTTGCACGCTTTTATTTCTTAAGTTTTTTATTATTTTAATTCCAGTGTAATTAACATACAGTTTTATATTAGCTTCAGGTGTGCAATACAGTGATTCAGCAATTCTCTACATTACTCAGTGCTCAACACGATAAGTGTACTCTTAATCCCCATCACCTATGTCACCCATTCTCCCACCCATCTCCCCTCTGGCAACCACCACTTTCTTCTCCATATTAAAGAGTCTGTTCTTTTGTTTGTCTCTTTTTTCTTTATTTGTTTGTTTTGCTTCCTAAATAGTACATATGAGTGAAATCACACAGTATTTGTTTTTCTGTGACTGACCGATTTTACCTAGCATTATACCCTCTATAACCAACTATGTTACAAATGGCTACATCAAAATTAAAAGCTTTTCCACAGTGAAGGAAGCAATCAACAAACAAAAAGATAACCTACTGAATGAGAGAAGGTATTTGTGAGTGATATAGCCAACAAGGGGTTAATATCCAAAATATATAAAGAACTTACACAACTCAACACTAAAAAAGTAAATATATAATAATTCAATTTAAAAGTGGCCAGAAGACATGAAAACATTTCTCCCAAGAAGACACACAAATGGCCAACAGACACGTGAAAAGATGTTCAACATCATTCATCATCAGGGAAATGGATTCAAAAACACAATGAGATATCACCTCACATCTGTCAGAATGGCTAAAGTGAAAGCCACAAGGAACAATAAGTATTGCTGGAGATGTGGAGTAAGAGAAACCCTTGCACACTGTTGGTGGGAATGCAAACTGGAGAAGCCAATGTGGAAAACAGAATAGAAGTTCCTCAAAAAACTGAAAATAGAAGTACCATATGATCCAGTAATTACACTACTGGGCATTAACCCAAATAAAATGCATCCTCATGTTTACGGTCATCTCTGACACTGACACATATGAGGTCACGCTATTTATTCACATTTGTATTTCCATGTAGACTGCACTGGGAGATACATACTTGCTAACAGGTTTTGCCAGTGGCTATGGTGGGCATTCTAGACACACAGGACATAGAATAAAACAAGACTAGTTAGAAACACGGTACCATGTTTGTAGAGTAAGTGCCTGACATTAAGCTTGAGTTCTGAGGCATCCATTTCAAGGACGACCATGCCGAATAAACATATTGTCAGGTGTGGGACACTATCAGCCAGGCAGCTCCAGCCATGAAGCACCTCCTCAGAAAGCCCTGGGTAACCTCAATACTGACATATGAGTGACCCCGCTTTCCCTTTCCAAGCCAGAATTTCACTCCTATGTTTTAAAATCATAAATAGAGAGGGAACCTGCAAACTTCCAGGCACCCTCCCATGGACCCCAGTAAAGGCAGGACCCCAGGTCTGGCCTTCATCTCTCTCTGAAACTCTGCACTCCCTCTCCCCCCAGATTTTTCTGCCTCTGCCCTCCAGGACCTGTGAGTACTAAACCTGGTTTTGTTAGAGTCTCTGATGTGTGCTGCAGAAGCCTGTCTTGCAGTCACAGTAAGAACCCAAGGGCTGGTGCAGCCACAGCAGAGGCTCTGGTCAGGGAAGCATCTGTGGGAATGTCCACAAGCACAGGGGTGCAGGGGGTGCCCGGGCTTTCCTAACCTGACCATCCCTGTGAAGAGACTGAGACTTAAAGGGGACAGTATTAGAGTCCATGTTATCAGGAAGAGGAATGATGGTAGGGATGTAACAAGATTGACAAACCCTAGGTGAAAACTGGGTTTTTTTTATTCTCCTCTACATTGAAGTTATATAAAGGGCTTAGTGGCCAAGTGTAGATTCTTCCATATGGGGAATGCAACTCATATTATTATTAGGGGAAATCTAGGGAAAATGTACTTGGCATGATATAAGTCATTTGAAGTGAAATTACTTTAAGAAATCCAACATGTCCCATGTAAGTAAGATACAGAAAGTTCCAGGCATTTGTGACACAAAGTTGGGGACAATATTGGGAACAGCTGAAAATGGACAAAGGGGAAACTGTATTAGACAGAGTGAAACCTTAATAAAGTGAGTTACCTAAGTGTGTGGAGAAAATGAATTCAAACAAATGGAAATTTCAGGAAATAAATAGAAGGAACAGATTCTATTTCCATAGTCTGATAAAAAATAATAGTTCCTGCCTCCAAGTCTGTAAGCCCTGCAATCATGGACACTTATTACAACATTGGAACCCCAACGATTCTTTTCAGAGCCCCTTTTATGTCTCTGTTCCTCAGGCTGTAGATGAAGGGGTTCAGCATGGGCGTGACCACCGTGTACATCACCGAGGCCACTGCAGTTGCGTGGGAGCTCTGGGTAGCAGCAGAGCTCAGGTACACTCCTAGGATTGTACAATAGAATAAGGAGACAACTGAGAGGTGAGATGCACAGGTGGAAAATGCTTTATACTTGCCCTGAATTGATGATATTCGACATATAGAGGAAACGATCTTAGAGTAAGAATAAAGAATCCCAGCCAGGGAAGCACCACCCAACAATGCAACTGCAAAATGCATCACCATGTCATTAAGAAACTTATCAGAAAAGGCAAGTTGGACCACCTGATTGATTTCACAGAAAAAGTGGGAGATTTCCACCAATCTACAAAAAGACAGCCACGACACCATTAAACTTTGTATTAAGGAATTCAGGGCACTCATCGTCCAGGACACCAGAACCAACAGTACACAGTAGGTGGGTTTCATGATGACCGTGTAGTGCAGGGGGTGACAGATGGCCACAAAGCGATCATAGGCCATCACAGCCAGAAGAAAGTTGTCCAATCCAGCCAAGAGCAGAAAAAAGTATATCTGAGTGATGCAACCTTCATAGGTTACGACTTGTCTCTGAGTCTGGATGTTCCACAGCATCTTGGGGATGGTGGTGGAGGTGAAACAGATGTCTACAAAGGACAGGTTGGCCAGGAAGAAGTACATGGGGGTGTGGAGGTGGGAGTCAGAACTGACGGCCAGGATGAGGAGCAGGTTTCCAAACACAGTGATCAGGTACATGGAGAGGAAAAGCCCAAATATGAGGGGCTGCAGTTCTGGTTCCCCTGATAATCCCAGAAGAAGAAACACTGACATTTGTGTATCATTTCCTGGTTCCATGTGGTGGAGGTCACTACCGGGGAACAAAAAATAACATGACTAATTTTCTCTATAATGAACATTACAAATATCATTGAAATTCCACAATTTTTAATTTTACATTCACAAAGTCAATTTCCATAGGTTTTATATGAAATCTGTCCCCTCTCAAGACCTTCCCAGCTCTGAATAGGAACGTGCATCCCACCCTTGGCCTTTCCCCCAAGTACTCATATATTTTATACTTTCAATGAGAAATTCTGTCACACGTTTGAGGAATAAACTTGAGTACTGACTGACCCCCAGGCCAAGAGTATAGGTGTCAGGAAACAAGTGTCTGCACATTCAGTGGTGGAGAAGATAAGCAGATAAAGATCGGATAGAATATCAGAAGGTGACAGGTGCTATGAAGAAATACAAAGTGGGATAAAAGGAAAGAGTGGATGGAGGTGTTAGTTTCCACAGGTTGCTCGGGCAGACCAGCCCATGTTTACACAAGGCCTCCTTCACGGAGGAGACAGCAGGAGACACCATGTTATCTGGGGAAATGTGTGCCCATCAGAGAGAACAACCAGTACAAAGGCTCTGAGAAAATACTTGAGTTTTTTTAATTAATTTTTAAATCCTGTGTGGTTGACATATATGTTACATTGGTTTTGGGTGTACAACACAGTGACTCAACAATTTAAATATTACACCCTGCTCAACACATGTGGAGCTGCCATCTGTCACCACACAACACTATGACAATATCACTGACTATAGTCCCTAGGCTGTGCCTTTTATTCCCATGACTCATTCATTCTTTAACTGGAAGCCTGTATCTCTCACTACCCTTCACCATTCTGCTTTACATTTGTTCATTTATTGGTTTAAAAATCACTACCAGGCTATTGTCACCTCCACCACAATAATTAGGCAAACAGTGACACATGGCAAGCTGCAGATATCCAATTGTCTTTCTCCTAAAAATGTCAAACTGCATACAATTTCCAGGAGTTTAATCTCCCATGAGCCTATAGTCATGGGTCTCCATTTTAATAGGATCATTTTGTGTCCAGTATTTAAAGAAACATAAAAGGGGCACCTGTGTGCCTCAGTCGGTTAAACATCTGCATTCAGCTAAGGTCATGATCCTTGGGTCCTGGGTTCAAGCTCCACATTAGCAGGGAGTCTGATTCTCCCTCTCCCACTCCCCCTGCTTGTGATCTCTTCTCTCTCCCCCTCTTCTTCTCTCTCAAATAAATAAATAAATAAATACATAAATACATAAATAAATAGAAACAAAAAAATCAGTTGCAAAAATTTTGAGGAAGGAAAGTGGGGAGAAAGATAATAAGCTCAGGGGGCCCCTAGAGATGGTGAGGAGGAGCAAAGGTCCTTGGTTCTGGCAACATTCCAACCCCAGTTACAGCTCCTAGATGGCCAGAACAATGAAGCAGCAAAAGGCGATTTATCCAAAAGAAAGAGTAGAGAGGATTTTACACTATCAGGTCATCTGACCCACTGAACATCCCACCAGAATAACAAGCAAGGGGAAGACACACAACTCACAAAAGGAAATACACACAGTACAACAAAAATGGGGGATGTTGAAAGATTATTTGCTAAAAGAACTTTTCCAAATGATATAAAATGCAAAACTTTTATAATCAGAAACTCAGATTTTTATTTTAGATCTCTGCATATTTTCTATTTGAACTTGGAGGGTCAAACTGTTCTAAATGTTAATATCACCCCTCCAAAATAGTAGGGCTAGAGGTGTCTGTCATCTCAAGGTGGTTGACAGAGTTAGGAAATATATGTAAAGAGCTTAGCATAGTTCCCTCTTGTTGATAATGAGTGCTCATCACTGGCGATGAGATTTGGCTGAGTTTTTTCTTCTCTCCAATGTCCCCATTGCTCCCTCACGTCTGGGTGTCCAGTTCCACAGCCTTCTTTCGGCTCCTTCTTGGCTCTCTACCTACCACAGACTGGCACCCTCTAGACAATATTCACATTTACCCGGAGATATATTTCTATATTGCATTTAAGTTACTGTCTACCTCCCCACCTTAACCCCTTCCTCGTGACTCCCCGCTGGAGACTGAACCCCAAATTCCCGCTCATGCTGCCTCGCCCACATCCATGTCACAAACACTGAACTTGAGTTCTAGCTTCACCTGAAGCCCCAGTCTCCAGGCTCAGAGACTCCATATACCTGTTGCCTTCTGCTTGGAGTCGCTCACTGGTCTCTTAGGGATTATTCACCTCCTTTCTATCTTCACAATCCCTTCACCTCTTTCAGACTGCAAGGAGTCATCTCCTTCACGAATGTTTGTTTTGTTTTCTTTTGTTTTGTTTTCACATTTCCACAAGAAAGGACACTTTCTCTTGCAGTAATTTACATGTGGGAGTTATCGCTGTGTAACTTTTATTTAATTCTATGTATGTTTCCCTGCTAAACTCTGAGTGCCCTGGGGTGTGTTATACAGACTCTTGACTACCCCCTGACATAGTTTGGTTGGGAACAGTAGGAATAAATACATATTGCATGAAGGAATGAGAGAATCTGTGCTCACAGAACTTGCCAGTGATGAGAGAACAGAAGTAGGGAGCCACTAGCACAGGGATGGAGGACATGGGAGAGAAATGTGGTTTGTATGAGTAGGTAAATGGATAAAGAATATAAAGAATTATATATATAGGAATATTACTGAGCCATCAAGGAGAATGAAATCTTACCATTTGCAATGACATGGATGGAACTAGAAGGTATTATGCTAAGCGAAATAAATCAATCAGAGAAAGACAATTATCATATGATTTCAGTCATGTGGAATTTAAGAAACAAAACTGAAGGGGGAATGAACCATGAGAGACTATGGACTCTGGGAAACAAACTGAGGGCTTCAGAGGGGTAGGGGGTGGGGGATGGGATAGGGCAGTGATGGCTATTAAGGAGGGCACATATTGCATGGAGCACTGGGTGTTACACGCAAGTAATGAATCATGGAACTTTACATCAAAAACTAGGGTTGTACTGTATGGTGACTAACATAACATAATAAAAAATTATGGTAAAAAACAAGAACAACAGAGGATCATAGAGGGAGGGTGTGGAAAATGAAATAAGAGGAAATCAGAGAGGTAGACAAACCATAAAAGATGGTGAACTCCAGGAAACAAACTGAGGGTTGCTGGGGGCAAGGACGGTAGGGGAATGGGGTAACTGGGTGATGAGCGTTAAGGAGGGCACTGAAGTAATGAGCACTGGGTGTTGTATGCAAATGATGAATCACTAAACTCTACTCTGAAACTAACAATAGACTAGTTAATTAATTGAATTTAAATAAAATTTTTTAAAAAGAATAGAATAGAATAAAGCACAATAGAAAATATCAGAGTGCATTGTACATAGGGTGCATAGCAAATCATTTTCATGCTAAGTTCAACAGACATTTCTTTTTTTAATATATTAAATAAGTTGACTATAAATGAATGAGTTCACCACACCAAAAAAAAAACACAAAAAAACAAAAACAAAAACAAAAAAAAACGAACAAACCACAAACACAATGGTCTCTTGGCCCCAGGCTTCACTGGTTAGACAGTCAGGTGAGCTCAGGTAAAAGCTTTCAGCTTCCATTCTCTCTGACCCTTTCCTGACATAACTGCTGAGCTCTGAGACTCACCTGGATGGGGTATCTGAGAGGGAGGTCTCCATGTGGAGGTCCAAATTCCTCCCTGGATGGTTGATGATGGAGAACAATGCTCTGTTCCCAGACAGGACAGCAGGAAGGAGTGAAGCATGGCTCCCGCAGCAGACTTAGGAATCCAAATGCAAAAACTATGTTTCCTCCAGCTCAAGGTTGAACATGCCCAGGGGCTGTAGCAGAGGGGATAGTTACAGCTCCTGTGTTTGCTGTATCTGTTCCCTATACCTGCTCATTAGACACATTTACCATTATTACTCCAACCCCTGAGCACATCTCCCCATGGGAACTTATCTGGACAGAATGGAATTTTTTCCTATAGATTCTCTGTTCCCAAGACACCAGGTTAGAATTCAGGTGCATCCAATGTTTACTACTCCTTCCTGAACTTCCCTAGCTTCCAGAGCTCCAACACTGAAACCTTCCACAGACCTGAGTGAAAGTTTTTTTCCAAATCTAAGACTGAGGAACTTTTCTTGACTATGTTTCTGGGTCTGTAAAACATTGACTTGTGGTGGGAGAACACCTCCTCATAGCCTTAGAAAATTGGTCTTCCTTCTCCAACAAGCAAAAGTGGGTTCTTTTGATATAAAACCATGGGCACAACAACCCTTGGATTCATAATTCTTTTGACAAATCAATTAAGAGTTTGCTGTTTTTCATACAGATTAAAATATGACATTTAGTCCTTCACTTATAAAACACTTGATGTTATAAAAGATCTCTTTAGACCGTTTAATGCACTGGGTTGAGCTCATAATCATATATGGATTGTCTCATTTATATTTTGCAAAAGGCATTCTATGAGGACCATAAAATGATGAGCCTCATTCCGCATTTGTAGAAATGTGACTTGAAAGGGTTGAGTGAACAACCCAGAATTATGAACTGGGTCATTATGAATGGATGTGCTTTGACTTGAAGGCAATGAGATGGGCCAGTGGTTCTCAACCAGGGATGATTTTGCCTCCAGATGACTTGAAAATGTCTGGATAAATTATTGACTGTCATAACGTGGGAAGTGTTGTTACTAATTTGGCATGTCAAGTGTGACCCAGAGAGTCTGCGTTTGTAACTAGCTCCCAGTCATTGATGCTGCCTGTCTTGGTCTGTACACATGTTTGTGTGTTAAGGCTGTGGTCCAGTGTCAGAGTCAGGTGCGTTCTTCTTCCCTCAGAATCCGCCCACCCACCTCAGATCTGACCTTAGGTGGTCAGACAAGTTTGCATGTGTCTCTTTTCCCTCAGGAAAGGAAATGAACCTTGGAAGCTTTGTTCCCTAACCTGTAAACTGGAGATTTACATCTAAAGATTTGGTCTGAGAACTTAGTAAAATTTTAGAGCTCACGGGAAATTCCCTGGCACAGAGCAGGCTCTCCCTCAGGAACTACTGTGACCATCTTTCCTAAGCTCATGATGACACCATTTATTTTCTGATAGTTCTGGAAGTCAGAAGTCTGAAATAAGTCTCCCTGCACTAAAATCACTCTGTCTGCAGAGAAGAGTTCAGTCTGAAGGTCTGGGGAGAACAGGTTTTCTTGCCTATTCCAGCTTTAGAGCCACCTGTACTCCCTGACTCCTGTGCCCCCCTTTATCTTCAAAGCCAGCAACATAGCATCTCGAGATCTCTCTCTGACTCCAAGTCTTCTGCCTCCCTCTTCCACATTTGAAGTCCCTTCTGATATATTGAGCTCACCTGGATCATCAGAATAACTTTATCCTAGGTCAGCTGACCAGCAATGTTAATACTATTTGCAACCTTAATTCTCCCTTGAATACACAAGACATACCCAGAGATTCTGTAGATTAAGATGTGGAAATATCTTGGGGACATTATTCTGCCTACTAAAGTCTTTGTCAGAGGTATTTTTGATATCAGTTCAGGGGCCCTCCCTTTGAAGGAACAAACACAGAATTTATTTCAGACTTTAAGGTGGATACTTGGACTTTTCTTTCAAAACCAAACATGAAAAAGATCACATGGCTTATTTATTAACATCACCCCAAAGCTATAAATAGTAAAGCAAACCCTCAACTAAAACTATTCAATATCATCTCAAGGTTAAGGGAAAGTGCAAGGAGGTTAGACCTCTGGAAGGCAGGCAAGTTCATGAGAAGGAGGAATGCAAACTGGATTCACCTGACTTCTACTCTGGTCTCCCAGGAACAGAGTCTCAGCAGGAAAAGTTTCCTTCCTATCCAGACCAGTGGCCCACAGGGAATGCAGTGCTCTGAGGAGGGAGTAACAATGGAAACAGCACCTAGTGAGCAGACACAGGGAGCTGTAAATATCTCCTCTGCTTCAGAACTTCAGCATGTGAATCCTTGGACTGGCCGGGACATGGTTGTTGCTTTTGGGTTCCTAAGTCTGGCTGGGGGACCCACGCTTCACTGCTTCCTGCTGTCCTGTCTGGGAACAGAACTTTGGTGTGTTGATGGTCAACCATCAAGGGAGAAATTGGGACCTTGAGATGGAGACCTTCATCTTACAGACCCCACCCAGGTGAGTCTGAGAGCTCAGCAGGTATTTCAGGAAAGGACTGGAGAGAATGGAATCTGAGAAGTTTTACATGAGGTCACCTGAGACTAGGTAGACTCATTAATTAATTTATGTAATGTGTTCAAAAGAGAAGTGTCCACTGGTCTCAGCAATACAGGCATCACTGTTGACAACACGTGGTGGGAATGGAAACACAGTTGGATGAGGAGGGGGAAGGAACTGGAAGACCTAAAGTGGTTCCAGGGAAATTAGAACATATCCAAGGAGTTTGCAGCTAAGGGAAGCAGGAAAACAGAGTATTGGGACTGGAGATGTGAGCTGTGAACTTTCTAAGATGTGTGTTTTTGAGCGTGTTCCGTATTTATGGAAAGCCCTAGACCCATGCAGGCAGCTATTTCCTTGCAACAGCAGTTCTCTATTTACATCCATTTCTCAGCATCTTCTGTCAAGGTGAGTATTCCCATAAAATTGTGTTTCATATGCAAAAAGGGGTAAGCTTACTAGCTTCACTTTGTAATGCTTCATTACCAAGAGGTGTGGAAACTATGGGAATATTTATGAGGTGGAAGAAAAAACTCAGCCAAATCTCTTCACTTGTGTGATAATCACTCCTTTACTTACAGGAAGGAACTATATGGTAAGCTTTTTACACATACTAACGACCGCTGTCTGTCACCCTAGGAGACAGATGCTGCTATCCCCACTAGTTCAGTAAAGACATTCACATTTGGAATGGATTGCTTGTCTCTCCCAAGTTCAAACAGCTTATATGTGGTAGATCTGACATTCAAAACCTGGTTGTCTGATTCCAAAAGTTTTGCATTTAAAATCTTTTGGAAAATCTCTTATTATTTCATCTTTTAAAAAAAAAAAAACCCTTCTATTATCCTATATTGTGTACTTTCTGTTGTAAATTGCAGGTTTATTCCCTTTGCACATTTTTCTACAGGGATATTCAATGACTAAAATATCTTGATATCATAAAAATATCACTCCTTTCTTGTTTGATGCAGTGTTGTTTTTTTTTTTCCTTCTTTGTTAATTATTCTGGGCATCAGGGGATGTGAAATGGGGCTGGAATGCTGCCAGAACCAGGGAAGATTTCTGCTGATCACCGTCTCTCAGGGACCACCTGAGCTTATTAGATCTCTGCCCTCCTGTGTCCTTTTCTTTCCTCTCTGTGTTTCTGGAATTGCTTTTTTATGTTTCTTTAATATAGGACACAAGATGATTGTAATAAAGTGGAGTGCATGTTTCCATGTTCTTGGGAGGCTTACTAACTAGAATTTAAGTGCTATTTACACTGTCTTCAGAGTAAAGGTAATCTGATGTTGATTGCTTGCCTTCTTCTTTTTTTTTAATAATAATATTTTTTTTATTTTATTATGTTAGTCACCATACAGTACATCCCTAGTTTTTGATGTAAAGTTCCATGATTCGTTACTTGCATATAACACCCAGTGCACCATGCAATATGTGCCCTCCTTACTACCCATCACCAGCCTATCACATTCCCCCATCCCCCTCCCCTCTGAAGCCCTCAGTTTGTTTCCCAGAGTCCATAGTCTCTCATGTTTCATTCCCCCTTCTGTTTTCTTGACTGCTTGCCTTCTATCATTCTTTCAACATTATTGTGGCTGGGGTGAGAAAAGCATGATAGTAACACAGTGCCAGAAGATCAGAATGCACTCTGTGCATCTGTGTGTGAGTGCGTGTGAGTGTGTGAGTGTGTGTGTGTGTGTGTGTGTGTGTGTGTGTGCGTGTGTGTTGTGGGGCATGAGCAGTCCTCAGGACAATGGTACCCGAATTCATATATTCCAATATGTGACCCTTAAGTGCCAGAATGTTCACCAACAATGGAAATAAGGAAGGGATCTATCTCCATTCCCACAACTCCTAGGAATACAAGTAATAGAATGCAAAGAACACCATATAAAGGAAGGACTCCCTGTGTCTTGAAGTCCCATCAGTGGCAGGAAAGCCACCTCGGTCCTCAACATTCTCTGCCACCACCTCTCCTCTCTCTCCTCTTGCTCATTCCCTCACCACACTGACTGCATGTTGAGATCTGCAGATCTGCAGTAAGTGCCTTCTGCAGGGCCTTTGCTCTGCTTTCCCTGAAGGGCACACACCTCCCCCAGATATCCTCCTGCTTCCTGCTTCATCTTTCTTGAAGCCTCTGTTAAAATGTCACCTTCTTTGCAGGTCTTCCTGAACTCCTATTAAAACTTAGCACCCTCCCCATCCACTCGTTTTTATACCGACTTTTTTTTTCCTTTAAACCACCTGTCACTGTCTGACATGGCACATGATTTTATTTTTATAAAAATTATATCTATCTTCTTTCTTCATCATTGGATTGTATAGACTTTTCTTTTTTCTCCATGTTTTTCTTTAAATTCCAGTTAGTAAAGATACGGAGCAATATTAGTGTCAGATGTAGAATTTAGTGATTCGACACTTCCATACAACACCTGGTGCTCATCACCACAAGTGCCCTCCTTCACCCCCATCAACTATTTCACCCATCCCCCCACCCACCTCTTTCCAACACCCCTCAGTTTGTTCTCTATAGTTAAGGGTTGGCTTCCTTGTTTGTCTCTCCTTTTTTCCCTCTCTATGTTCATTTGCTTTGTTTCTAAAATTCCACACACAAGTGAAATTATATAGTATTTGTCTTTCTCTGGCTGACTAATTTAACTTACCATAATACTTTCTAACTCCATCCAGGTCATTGTAAATGGCAAGATTTCATTCCTTTAGGTGGCTGAGTATTATTCCTTTATATATATGCACCACATCTCCTTTATCCATTCATCAGTTGATGGACATTTGGGCTCTCTCCATAGATGGGCTATTGTTGATACCACTGCTATAAACATCAGGGTGCATGAACCCCTTTGATTAGTATTTTTGTATCCTTTGGGTAAATACCTAGCAGTGCAACCTGCAGTAATGGGAAAAGATATTTGCAAATGACATATCTGATAAAGGGTTATTATCCAAAATCTATAAAGAAGTTTCGAAACTCAACACCCAAAGCACAAATAATCCAGTTAAGAAATGTGCAGAAGACATGAATAGACACTTTTCCAAAGAAGACATACAGATGGACAACAGACACGTGAAAAGATGCTCAAGATCTCTCATCATCAGGGAAACACAAATCAAAACTGCAATGACATAACACCTCACACCTGTCACCATGGCTGAAATTAACAACACAGGAAACAAGAGGTTTTGGAGCAGATGTGGACAAGAGGAACCCTCTTGCACTGTTGGTAGGAATTCAGACTAGGGCAGGTGCTCCAGAAAACAGTATGGAATTTCCTCAGAAAGTTAAAAATAGGGGCGCCTGGGTGGCACAGCGGTTAAGCGTCTGCCTTCGGCTCAGGGCGTGATCCTGGCGTTATGGGATCGAGCCCCACATCAGGCTCCTCCGCTATGAGCCTGCTTCTTCCTCTCCCACTCCCCCTGCTTGTGTTCCCTCTCTCGCTGGCTGTCTCTATCTCTGTCGAATAAAATAAAATAAAATCTTTAAAAAAAAAAAAAAAGAAAGTTAAAAATAGAACAACCCTATGATCCAGCAATTGCACTGCTAGGTATTTACCCAAGAATACAAAAACACTAATTCAAATGGGATGCATGCTCCCCATTATAGCAGCACTCTCTGTAATAGCCAAACCATGGAAGCAACCCAGGTGTCCATGGATAGAGGAAAGGATAAAGAATAAGTGGTATATACATAGAAAATGGAATAGTATTCAGCCTAAAAGAGAATGAAATTTTGCCATTTGCAATGACACAGATGGCGCTAGAGAGTAGTGTGCTAAGTGAAATAAGTCAGTCAGAGAAAGACAAGTGACACATGATTTCAGTCATCTGTGAAATTTAAGAAACAAAGCAAATAAGCAAAGGGAAAAAGAAAGAGAGAGAGGCAAACCAAGAAACAGACTCTCAATCACAGAGACACAGTCCTGGTTACCAGAGGAGAGATGGTGGAGGATGGGGGGAAATAGGTGATGGAGATAGAGGAGGGCACTTGTAGTGAGCGCCGGATGTTATATGGTTGTATTGAATCACTGTTTTGTGCACCTAAAACTAAAAGTACACTTTCTGCTAACTAACTGGAATTTAAATAAAAACCTACAAATAAAAAAAATAAATGTAATAAATAAATAAATGAAGCCTATTTGCAAAAATTATTGTGTTATTTTTTTTTTCCTGGTAGTCACCTCCATGGAACCAGGAAATGATACAAAAATTTCAGAGTTTCTTCTTCTGGGATTTTCAGAGAAACCAGAACTGCAGCCCCTCCTATTTGGGCTTTTCCTCTCCATGTACCTGATCACTGTGCTTGGAAACCTGCTCCTCATCCTGGCCGTCAGCTCTGACTCCCACCTCCACACCCCCATGTACTTCTTCCTGGCCAACCTGTCCCTTGTAGACATATGTGTCACCTCCACAACCATCCCCAAGATGCTGTGGAACATCCAGACTCAGAGCAAGGCCGTAACCTATGAAGGCTGCCTCAGCCAGATATTTTTTTCGTTGTGTTTGGATGCCTGGACAATTTACTCCTGAGTGTGATGGCCTATGACCGCTTTGTGGCCATCTGTCACCCCCTGCACTACATGGTCGTCATGAACCCCTGGCTCTGTGGACTCCTGGTTCTGGTGTCCTGGATCATCAGTGTTCTGAATTCCTCGTTACAGAGCTCAATGCTGTTGCGGCTGTCCTTCCGTACAGAGGTGGAAATTCCCCATTTTTTCTGTGAACTCAATCAGATCATCCAACTTGCCTGTTCAGACCCCTTTCTTAATGACATGTTGATGTATTTTCTAATTGTGCTTCTGGGTGGTGGTCCCCTAGCTGGGATCCTTTACTCTTACTCTAAGATAGTTTCCTCCATACTTGGGATCTCAACAGCTCAGGGCAAGTATAAAGCATTTTCCACCTGTGCATCCCACCTCTCAGTTGTCTCCTTATTTTATTGTACAAGCCTAGGAGTGTACCTTAGCTCTGCTGCTACCCAGAGCTCCCACGCAGGTGCAGTGGCCTCAGTGATGTACACGGTGGTCACCCCCATGCTGAACCCCTTCATCTACAGCCTGAGGAACAGAGATATAAAAATAGCTCTGAAAAGAATCATTGGGGTTCCACTGATGTAAAGGTCAATGGTCCTGTGGCTGAAGAAGTGCCCATGATTGCAGGGCTCACAGCCTCAAAGCTGGAACTGCTATTCATCAAACAGCCTGTGGAAATAGAATCTGCTCTTTCTATTTATTTCCTGGAAATTCCATTTGTTTGAATTCAACTTCTCCATACATTTAAGTAATTCACTTAATTAAGCTTCTGCTCTGTCTTATACACACACAGTTAACTCTTTGTCCAGTTTCATATATTCCTAATGTTTTCCCCAATCTTTTTTTTTTTTTAAGATTTTATTTATTTATGTGACAGAGAGACACCCAGCGAGAGCGGGAACACAGCAGGGGAGTGAGAGAGGAAGAAGCAGGCTCCCAGCGGAGGAGCCCGATGTGGGACTCGATCCCAGAACGCCGGGATCACGCCCTGAGCCAAAGGCAGACGCTTTAAGGACTGCGCTACCCAGGCGCCCCACTGCGCTACCCAGGCGCCCCTTCCCCAATCTTGAATCACAAATGCCTGGAAATCTCTGTATCTTACATGGGACATCTTGGATTTCTTAAAAATACTTTCATTCCAAATGACTTATACCATGCCAAGTAAGTTTTCCCTAGATTTCCCAAAAGAACAATCATGAGTTGTATGCTTCATATGGAAGAATCTACAGTTGGCCACTAAGCCCTTCACATGACTTTATTGTAGATGAAAACACAAAACCCCCGTTTTCACCTAGAGTCTGTCCATCTTTTTACATCACTACCTTCACTCCTCTTCCTGAGAATGTGGACTCTAACACTGTTCCTTTTAAGTCTCAGGCTCCTGACAGGGATGCTCAGGCTAGAAAAGCCCGGGCACCCCCTGCGCCCTGTGCTTGTGGACATTCCCACAGATGCTTCCCTGACCAGAGCCTCTGCTGTGGCTGCACCAGCCCTTGGGTTCTCATTTTGATTGCAAGACAGGCCTCAGCAGCACCCATCAGAGACTCTAACAAAACCAGGTTTAGTACTAACAGGTCCTCAAGGGCACAGGAGTTGCCCTAAGGCCTTCTGGAGAGGTTTCAGAACGGGGGAGACGCATTAAGAGGGATGGAGAGAGTGAGCTGCCCTGAAGGATCTGCGTTTATTAGGGTCCATGGCCAGAATGGTTAGGGGATTGTGGGTTCAGGATTTATTGGAGAATTTAAATGAGCAGAAATTGGATGCTGAAGGGGAAAGCAGGGTCACTCATGTGTCCGCATGGAGGTGACCCAGGGCTTTCTGAGGTCGTACTTCATGGCTTGAGCAGGCTGAGTGCTTCCCTGGTAATTGTGTCCCGATTGACAATGTGTTTATTCACCATGGTTGTCTTTGAAATGGATGCCTCAGAAATCCAAAGCTTCATGTCAGGCACTTATTCCATAAACATCCTCCTGTGCTTCCTAACTGGTCTCCTGCTTTTACACTCTTGAGTCAGCTCCAGGAAAAAAGCTTCCACAGCCCCTGGCAAGGACTGATTAGCAAACATCGCTCTCCCAGTGGAGTCTCCATGGAAAGACAAATTTGAATAAACAGATCCACCTGATATGGTCTTAGTGTCAAAATGACCATAAATATGACCAAGCAAAATTTCAAAACATGCATTTTATTACTACTCAAAATAGTTCTTTCTTTTTTTAAAAAAACATATTGTTCAAACAGAAGGGAGAATGAACCATGAGAGACTATGGACTCTGGGAAACAAACTGAGGGCTTCAGAGGAGAAGGGGGTGGGGGACTGGGATAGGCCCGTGATCTGTATTAAGGAGGGCACATATTGCATGGAGCACTGGGTGTTATACGCAACTAATGAATCATGGAACTGTACATCAAAAACTAGGGATGTACTGTATGATGACTAACATAATATAATAAAAAAATTATTAAAAGAATAAATAAATAAATAAATAAATAAATAAATAAATAAATAAATAAATAAAAAGCTCTGATTGAGGGGAAAAAATAAATGTATACTTCATACTGTGCATCTAC
>NW_024423742.1:50518-50910 GCF_017311325.1 Ursus maritimus
TTATGTTAGTCACCATACAGTACATCCCTGGTTTCTGATGCAAAGTTCGATGATTCATTAGTTGCGTATAACACCCAGTGCACCATGCTATACGTGCCCTCCTTACTACCCATCACCAGCCTATCCCAGTCCCCCACGCCCCTCCCCTCTGAAGCCCTCAGTTTGTTTCCCAGAGTCCATAGTCTCTCATGCTTCATTCCCCCTTCTGATTACCCCCTTTCTTTATCCCTTTCTTCTCCTACCGATCTTCATACTTCTTATGTTCCATAAATGAATGAAACCATATGATAATTGTCTTTATATACGATAGTTTTAGATTCTCATAGAATTTTGTTTCACAGAGTTGTTTTGGAAAACACTACACTTGACCTAATTTCATTCCTCCTGACAAT
>NW_024423743.1:0-2194 GCF_017311325.1 Ursus maritimus
TAATAGTTTCAGCTTATACTTGCTAAACATGGAAACATTGAAACACCACACCCTGTGTTGCTTATAATGAATAGTGTCTTTTGCACAAACATATTTTTATCAAAGCACCTAGAGACAACCTGCCACACCTGTCATGTTATTACTCAGCTGTACTCTCTGGCTGCCCAGTCTGACTTTGGAGAAGTTGTGGGATAGGGAGCTCCGAAGTTAAGCCCCCTTGTAGCTGAATTACTTTAATGACCCAGGCTGAGAATCATTCCACTGCATATCTTCCTCCCTCCAAAGCAAGACCCATAATCATATTAAGAGGTTCTTATTTATGGACACTTGTAACTTCATTTATCTGATCCTAGAAAACTCCTAGGTTGTTTAGAAATGTAGCTACTGAAGAATAAAATGTTGGCAGATAGGACGGCCACTGGTTCTGCAGAAGGATGAGTTGGCTAACATCTGGGCCTTCCAAGGCCTTCAGGCGCAGCGAGATTTGGAGTTTCCCAGATTGGAGGAACCAGTTTGGTTCCTCTTAAGTCTCATATAAAAATTTCTTGACTTTATTGCTTGTGTCTTGTGAAGATTCATGGCTTCATCTGCTCTGTCTTTTGAATAATATTTATAGCTTCGTTAGCCATGGCCTTTAAAAAAAAATCTGAACCTTATTGTTCAAATAGATGTCTCATCATGCTGAATAACGCATGACCCACACATGCTAAGAATAAACTGGATGGTGGCATGAAATCTTCCACCCACGTAACTGGAAATGCATGGAATGCAGAACTGGATCTCAACTGCAATGCTCTCTGCAGAAATGGCTCTTCACATCTGTAGAGGAAACCACCTACTCGTAATTCATTAGAGGGGTCTGGAAATGTCTGTGTGGAAATCTCTCCCTCAGGCCTGCTATCGTATCTGAAATTCTCACCATGACATTCAGTTCTTTGTCTAAGACATCATTTCAGTAAAAGCACCTTTAAAACACGTAGAAATATCCTGTAACGGTAGAAACATTGATTCAACTGAAGCCTATTTTTAATTTAGCACAGCTAGGCTTTTCTTTTTTCTAACTTAACCCCTCTTTTTTAGAAAGCAGATTTCTGACAAACTAGAGTTAGGAGAATATTTGATCAAGGTAAGAAATCAGCAATATTCAGGCACAGTGGGCATTGCTAATGGGGCCCTACATAGTGGCAGTAGGTGGACAAGGCTGGAAAAGATGGGGTAGGAGGCAGGATCCATTGAGGCAACTGTGCTGCATGAGGAAGCAGAGCGTGCCCTTTGGGATATGGCCATTAGAGACCTATCCTTGAGACACAAAGTTCGGTCATTTCTAATAATAGCAACACAAATAATAAATCAATAACAGTGACTTTGAGTATTCTTTACTGGGTTCCAAGACCTTAGCTATACCTGTCACATGCATTATCTTAATTCTTACAATGACTACAGTTGAATAAACAGACTCAGAAAGGGTAACACCTATCCAACTATGAAGTTAATAAGTGGGAATAGTTGGCATTCTAAATGAGGTTGTTCTGACTCCAAATTCGTGATATTAGCCATCATTCACATTGCCTCTTTATGATCTTCCCCTTCGTTCTGTCTCCCTCTTGTCACCCCTTCAAATTTACGCTACAGCTATATGCTGTTTTCCCCACCTAGAATGTCTTAACCTTCTTTTCTACCTGCTAGAATATTTTTTTTTTAATTTTTTGAGAACTAGGTGAAATGGTGAAATATCACCTCCTTTAAAAATTTTTTCTTTAATGTATGATCAGTTGCATTCATATTACAAGTAACTAGAGAGATATAGCTCTATTCCCTGCCAGATTGTAAGGCAAGAATTCTTTTTTTATTATAACGTTTGTAGAACAGAGTCTAACTTTGCCTATTGAACACAATGGACAATCATCAGACATTTGTAGTATGAGTAAATTTGGTCATAGGTATCCTGTAAAATTGAAGACTAAGCAATTTTCATCCTAAAGTTACCAACAAAAGATTAAATTATGTTTACTAGAGTTGGTTTTAGAAGGCAGGAACTAACATAGTACTTTCAAGAATATTTTCATTTTTGGGTGCCTGGGTGGCTCAATTGGTTAAATGTCTGTCTTTAGCTTAGGTCATGATTTTGGGGTCCTGGGATTGAACCCCATGTGGGGTTCCCTGCTCAGCGGGGAGTCTGCTTGTCCCTCTCCCT
>NW_024423744.1:0-2192 GCF_017311325.1 Ursus maritimus
TTTTACAAAAAAAAAAAAAAAAAAAAAGAACATCGGTTGTATTGTATATTCTGAATTTTATCCATACTGATAATTTTTATTGTTTTGAAAGACTGTTTACAACAAAACTAGATTTTTAATATTTTGCTACCTAATCTGAATCCATTCTTACATATATCAATTTTAAAAAGATAAAAGTAGTGCTTATTTCTCCCATAAAGTGAACTCTTCTCCACATTTTAAAGTTCTGAGGTTTGGACCTTCACAAACTCCATCACCACTTTCCCAGTCTCTTCAAAGTGAATCTGCGAAACAAATGTTTTTTTTTTTTAAATAACTGTGAAGAGTTTATCAAAGATGTAGCTGTAGGTCCACACAAATTACTGTAATAACTTAGTGAACCTTCACATAATATGTTGAAAATAAAAATTTTACAGTTAACCGATGACTGTAAATTAATGACAGTTATACATAGTGGTGTGCTGGAATGGCTTGTATTAACCTCAGACAGCTGGTAAGTTTTCTGGAATTTTATGATCCAGTTGATCTTCCAGTTGGTAGCTTAAAATCAGTCATTGTGAAACCCTACCTTGATTAGGAAGTCCTCTTAAAATCAGCAATTTTTTTAGGTCTTTGGTGGTCCTGGGTCATTGCCTGCAGAGTAAATTACTGCATCTTGAACCTTTTACTGCAAAGCAGTTAGCATACTCCTGGTAGCCTGTTCAGGCTCTGGAGGCATATTCCATACCTGAAAACATTTTCTGTCCTATATACTGAATAACTCAAAAGGCTGGGCTTTGACTGGGCCTCAGAGCAAGCAGGCCACCGGCAGCACATCCAGGCTGCAGTGCAAGTGACTCTGCCCCTGGTGCCGTATGACTCCACACACCTGTGGTAGACAGGACAACTGTGCTACCCAGAGGGTCAGGGAGGAGATGCTGGCCCTGACGTGAGCCACTTGGGTGCCTGTTGGTGACTCCCACCTTCCATTGACCGGTAAGTGGGCCAGTTCAGCGGTAATGGCCTCCTACTTCAAGGACGTCCTCAAATGAAACTGGAATTGCTTTTTCTACAAGTGTGTGAGAGATCAAAAAAGTTAGACAACCTTAGAATATTTCGTTACTGTGTATGGTTGTTGCCTAATATTTATATAAGATATTTATAATTTTTGCTAGTGTGTGGCATAGAAAAATATAGTGACTGCTGGCACTGCCTGACATCATTACCATGATTTGTGCTAGCCTCCAGCAGTTTTACCAAAACAGATGTCAGCACAGTTGTTCCCGGATAAACTGGAATACTTGAAAAAGTTGTTCTGCACTTTGAATATTTCAGCACCTCTTGTATTTGTTGTCCAATCACCAAATCAAAGCTCTTCAATGATTGTTCTGAGCTGACTTCAGACAAATGTAGTGGAACCAATCAATAGATTCATTCATTATAAGGCAAAATTACAGAGTTGCAGTCATTAATCCAATCTTTATGTTGCAGCTAACTCTTCAATGAGTTACTGTATCAGTGGAAAAGTGACAACATTGTGAATTCTTCGCTGACGTTTCATGCAGCAGGCATTCAGCAGTGCCAGCTGTACAACACTTTATTACTTTCTTAGCTGTTGTGTGTGTTTCTCTAGTCAATACAAAATCATAAACTTACCCTGAAGCCAGTGGTTTTGACATTTCTGGTTTGAAAAGCTGTAACAAACAATTTTTAGGGCTTGTAAAGAGTGCATGATGTCTACGTTTAAAATATTCGGTTCCTTTTTCTTGATACACTGAATGATTGGTCTCAAAATAAACTTGCACCTTAACTGGTAGCACAATACAATTTGAAAATGTTCTGTTGTATAAGACAGGATAAGGTGAATTATTACAGCCCAAGAGAGTGACATTTTATCATACTTTTGTTTGTTATTTACAGTTTCACCCTGTTTCTTTGGAGTAGATCCCTCCCTTCCATGAGCCAGTCTTCTGATAGTTCAGTTTAATCTTTTTAAGTGTCGTTAAACGGAACTAGCGCAGCTGAAGGTTGAGAAAATGAGTTTACTGAGATTCCCTTTTTAAAGCCCATGATCTATCACTAAAGACAAAAAAATATACTATGAATGTATTGTATTTTTAAGATTTTTAAAAGATTTTATTTATTTGTCAGACAGAGAAAGAGAGAGAGAGAGAACACAAGCAGGGGGGAGAGGCAGGCAGAGGGAGAAGCAG
>NW_024423745.1:0-2191 GCF_017311325.1 Ursus maritimus
AAATAATGCTCAAAATTGGTAAAAACCAATATGGATCTTCCAGGTCTGTTATGGTCTGGAGTCAAATAAACGTCACCACCCAAGAGCATACATACCTTATATTCAACACATTTATTCATCACCTATTATAGTTTAGAGGTTGAGATCACAGTCCCTAGGGTGAATGGCTTGGTCAAATACTTGCTTATGTGACCATTGGGAAGTTAATTAACAATTCCACACCTTAATTTATTTATAAGATAACAGGAATTTTAATAGTACATATCTCAAGAGATTGTTGGGAAAATTAAGTTACTACAAACAAACCACAGAGCCTGCTACATAGGCACAGCATATAAGATCAATAAATGTTAATTATTTTCATTATTACTGCCAATTTTTATATCTGAAAGCCCTGGTACCACAGGTTATGGAGGATGCAGTGATAAATCAGGCAAGGTAATGTCCTGCAAGAGCTTGTAGTTAAGGAGACAAGATAAAGAATTAACAGAAGAATGACACAGATGAAACAAGAGTGCTAAGAGAATTTGGAGGAGGGAGTAAAGTGCATCCAGGACATCAGATCAAAGACAAACTCTGATGCTGTTTAAACGGAAAGCTCTATCTTGTCTACATTGTAATGATCTCAAATAGATGTTGTTAACCAAATTAGACAAACTCTCCATCAACCTGGTTAGTGACTCTAGCTCATTTGGGATGAAGTCACAGCAAAGGACAACCACAATTTTGTGCACATTTTGAAGGGATTCACACAAAGACATCTCCATGCGAGTTCTCCCAAAGACCAGCTGGCCAACGAACATAAACATCAGATTCAGAACACATTTCCAGCTAGCCAACCAAGGTTCACTCTTCTGCAGAAAATACTCTTCCTGTTTTTGCAAAATGTCTTGAACAAGGAGCCTTCCCTGAACCCTTGTTATTCACTGTTCAGCCTCATAGGAATGAGTGACCACTCCTCCTCTTGCTTAGTGATGGCAGTTCTCTGCCAATATAAGGTCACACAAGAGGAGATAATTATTACCTAATAAACAGCTTGTCCAACTCAATATTAATCATGAATGAGTTATGTGAACTGCTTAGAGAACTATCACCTTCTACACCCAGTAAAAGTCCTTGTATATATTTTCTCTTTCAGTATAACAATCATCAACAATCAACAAAAGGCCATTTCCATGAAATATTGCTTGAAAACAGATAGTCCCGCTAAACCCTTCTCTGAATACTCTCCACTACCACCATCCCCTCACCCCACCCCTCACACTAGAAAGGCCTACTTATCATTCTAGACAGGCCTATTTGTCAGCTTCTTCATAAATTCACTGGGCCTCAGTCTTCAAAGTAAAATGGCAAAGCTGGTGGACAGAAATCAAAGTTAGTCAAATCCAAACATAGCACAATTAGACTTTAAATAGACCTAGTCCATAGTATCTCAAATAAAGGAAAATAAGCAATCTTTGAGATCAACATTACTAACTAATAAACTGATTAACCACATTAAAAGATGGAATACTTTTCCATAGTTCTAAAGCTAAACAGAAGGCATATTTTTAAAAAATTGAGAATTCTTAGCTAAGGACTAGTTAATTCCCATTCATTCAATGATTTATTCATGTATGCAGTTGTTCATTTATCAAAACTATATAAGGACCTACTGTGTGCCAGGTTGTGTTTAGATGCTGGGGATATAGCTGTAATCCAGGCAGATACATCATCCCTATATGGAAAAGGAGATAGACAAGAAACAAAGAAATAAACAGAGCATTTACAGATTTTCTAAGTGTTATAAAGGAAATAAATGGGATGGAATAAAAATAATAACCTGGGAAGGACAGGAAGACAAATGGAAAGGAGAAGTAGAAAAGACAGAGTCGACAAAACCTCTGAAGGAACATGATGTTTGAGCTGAAACTGGAAAGGTGAGCATGAACCAGCCATGCAAAGAGTCATCTAGGCAGAGGGAACACGTGTAAACTCTCAGATATGGACAAGAGTTTAGTGTGTTAAAAATGTGTAAAGGGATGGAAATGTTAGTTAATGCTATGGGGGTAATTATTTAGCAATATATAAATGTATCAAGTCAACATGTTGTATCTTAAGTTTACATGTTATTTATCAACTATGTCTCAATAAAGCTGGGGAAAATATAGAGAAAGGAAGCCATAATGGGTGGAGTAGAGTGGGGGGGTTG
>NW_024423746.1:0-2191 GCF_017311325.1 Ursus maritimus
ATAGAGCCATGTATAAACCTTGGCAGTCACAGAACCTAAGGAAAGATGTAAATAGAAAATTTACTCATGATAAGGCAGGAATATTAGTGCTAGGGGAAGCACTAGATGTTAGTGTCAAAAGTTTCTCAACATGAAGATGATAATAATCATACTTTGTAAATCTTTAAACTTTTCTTAACACTACATGTACATATGAAGATTTTAAGTTACATTTTGTGCTCTATTATATTAATAAATTATATATTATGTGGAATGTTTAATAGTGAAAGTGTTATAATTAGTAAAACATAAGAGTAGGAAATCACTCTCTTCAAACTAAATAGCCATATGCAGAAAATGTTAAAGCTGAGATTTTCTTGGGGAGACTTTTCAGTCTATTCACACATTACCCATATTTGGACCCTTCCTTCAATGACCTGAGAAAGTGAGACAGATATCTGAGACACAACTGACACTGGATACTGGGCCAAGAGAACAAAGCAGAGCACATACGAGAATGGTCATGACCCTTTAGGCCCACAGTTAACATCATATTATCTGCAAAATATGCATTTACACCTAATACAGACAAATCCTTGCTATGGTGCTAGGGTTGCAGTAGAGAGCAAGATAGGCAAGGTCCATGTGTATAAGTGCAAAGGGTCTGTGCCTGGGTGAGACAGAGGTCCAAGAAGCAAGGGGAAATCTCAATATGTAGGAAGAACATAGCCAAGGAGAAGCCAAGGTAGAGTTCTAAGAAAGTGTCCACTTGGCAGAAAGTCAGGACCCAAAGCTAGAATAGGATTTCAAAGCCTAGACAGAATATTGCAATAGGAACTTCACTTTGAGCCAAAGAAGTAACACGATTGTATAAACCGAAGATATTGGGGCTGAAAAACAGCAGGCCCTTCATTAAAAACAGGCACAATCCAGAGGAAATGTATCACAGTGTAATCTAATAGAAATGATAGCTCAATACTAAGCCCTCGCATTCCAAAATATTAATCAAATAATTACTTTATTACTCCCCATGCCTAGATTAGGTGTCACATGGGGAAAACTGAGACAATTCACAGAACTGTGAATCTTTCTGCATCTGGTAGAACCAAAGAAAAGAGTAGCAATCTAACTCAGGACTCGGGACACACTGTCCTTTGTCAGAGTTTTCACACTTTCTGGTTATGAATGAAATATTTGTTTACATTTTCTGTAACAGTTTACATCTCTTTACATTTTCTTTCTATGTAATCATAATCTTGCTCAAATGTTCTGAGTTTCATTTTGTATATATTAACCTTTATTGTATATATACTTACATATACATATTTTGTATTATGAAGTCTCATATGAAGGTTACTGGCAATACCCTGTCATTCTAGTGAATGCTTTCATTCTTAAAAAAGATGTACGGCCTATACATGGGCTTTTATAGCAGATTTCACTGTGTGGGGTGGGGAGGAGAATGAAAGGCATAGACATGGAAACTCTTTAGACTAAAAAACAGAAAGAAAGAATGCTGAAAACAATGAAGAAGTGACCTGATGAGTGATGAGATAATGTTACCTAATCTAGTATTTGTGTACTTGGTAATTGAAGGCAGAGACAGAGACAAAGTACAGGAGCAAAACATACTGCCAATGTTTATAAAATATACAGAAATAAAATGCATGGAAAAATGGAAGATTATTAAGAAGCAGTGAAATAGAAGCAATGTTTCTCTGAATTTGTATTTTACACATGGAATAAATAATAAAAGAAGATTGACCTTGATAATAGAAAGATGCATTTTTTAAACACTACTGCTTGTAACAGCAGAAATTTTCATTAAAGCCAAGCTTTTTAACGTCATATGGTCTTTGTTGCAACTGCTCTGACATATAGAGTAAAAGAAGCCATGAGTGGGTATTAATTAAATCGACATAGTAAATGTATATGGTTGAATCAGTGGCTCAGGAAGGGGTGGTAATTTTGGCCCCCAGGACACATTTGGCAATGTCTAGAGACATTTTTGCTCATTACAACTGTGGGGATAGAGGTGAGTTAGGGTGTATGGTGCTACTGACAACTAGTGACTGGGGGGCCAGGAATGCAGTTAAATATCCCACAATACATAGAACAGAATCACACACAAAAGAAAATTGTCTGAACAAACTGTCATTACAAGCTGAGATACTCTGGTCTAAATAATCCAAATAAAAAGCACCAATAGACA
>NW_024423747.1:0-2190 GCF_017311325.1 Ursus maritimus
CTCTGCTTGACTCACTTCACTTAGCATAATCTCCTCCAGTTTGGTTTGGGAAATTCTGATCAAATTCATCTCCTTCCATCCCACCTGATGCTTCCCTCCAACAGCACATGTTGCTGGTGGTCAGCCCAAGGATAATGATGGTGGTGATGAAGGAAGCTCAAATGTATCAAGTGTTGACTAATTGTTAGACATTGAGCTAAAGGCTTTACCTAATTTGTCCTATTTAATACCTATAACAATCTCAAGGGACAGACAAGATTATATACATTTTCCCTCTAGTCTTTGAATTTGCTATGAATTCACTCTCTTCTAGGTTTTTGCTTAAGTGTTACTGGCCCTACCCCCTGCCTAACCTAAAGTCTTGGTTACATACCTTTCCTTTAAGCTTCTGTAGCATGTATGCTTACTTCTATTCTTCCATATTTTATTGAGACAACAGTAGAGTTTAAAGCTAAGGGTGTGGATTCTGTAGCTACTCTGTGGGTTTAAAACCAGCTTTGCTATTCCCTGGCAATGTTACACTGGGAAAGCTAACATTGTTCTGCAGTTTCCTCTTCTATAGAATGGAGACTTAAAATAGTACCTCCTCACCCAGTCTTGAAGGAGTGGCCTCTTGTGTGAGATAAACCTTATCATTCAACCCTGCCTCAGGTTTTGGTTGTCTCTCAAACTTTTGTGCTTGTCCAAGTAGCCTAATATATTTTTAATACGTTTCTAGTAGTTAAGGATGTGCCAAGACCTGTCAGTGTCCCCAAAGGGAGGTTCCCAGAACATCGAATCAGGCAAGCCATACCCTCAGGCAACAGCTTTTAAAACTATGAAAATATAGTCCTGTGAGATCATAAGCATAAGCCCTACTGACCACCAGAGCCAGGCAATCTGGAGGTATTTTCTGGGTGGCAGTCCACAAAAATCAGGGCTCCAAAGGAGTATTTAAGATCTTTTCTGGATGATACCAGTGAGCTGGAGCAAGGCAGAGGGGGAGGACCAAGATGGCATTCCCAGCCTGCTCTGTGAGAGCAACTGTAGAAGCCACGAAATGTGTGCCAAACCTGAAGGCTGCCCCTTAGGCCGAAGCTCCAGGACAAGCGAAGAAGCCTCTTTCACAGAAAGACTGAGGGGTGTGCCTCAGTTTGCCGTCTGTGCAGTTTCCCAGGGTGGTAGCCTGCCAAAGACCATCTCTCTGATTGCCACGGTCCCATGGGACCCAAGAATGCAAGCCTCCTCAGAAGCTCAAGGATGTCCCCAGTCAGCAGCCACAAAAAATAAGGCACCAATCATAAAAACCAGGGCACCAGGCACATGTAAATCTTCCCTCCAGGAGACACTGGCACTCTAGAGCATGGCAGAGGATGAGTGCGAAGTTAGCTCCCACCCTCCTTGGTCTCTGGGAAGGATAACAGCCAGCCCTTACATGTCTATTTAATTAGAAGCCTGCCCCTCACGCCACAGCCAGGAGCTAATAGGCCTCCTTCATGCAAAGACCAAGCTCCAGGGTTTGTTGCCTCTTGCTGTGCCCTGGGGGTGGTAGCAGTTTGAGAACTCTTTCTTCATTGGTCATAGTCCTGAAGGACCCACAAATATAGGCCCCACTGGCTGCTAGAGCCAGGTGATATAGAGGTGTCTCCCAGGTGGCAGCTGCAAAAACTCGGGCACAAGATGCATGTAAAAGCTCCCTTTTGGGAACTACTGGTGCCTGGGTGCATAGTAATGGGAAAGTAGGAAGATGGTGCCTGCTGATGTCCATCCTGAAGCATGTTCTAGCAGGCTGCTTCATGTGTGTGTTTAATTATGTGCCTGCCCCTCAGGCCAACACTTTATTGTAAGCAGGTGAAACTTCACTTTAAGTCTAAGTGCAATCAGCTGCTTCTGAGTGGGGCCCTGGGGTAGATCAGTCCAAGCACAGGAGGCCTTTCAGAGCTGTTTCTCAGATTCCGTCAGTCTTGTGGGCCTCAGGATATGAGGTTTTCAGTGTTAGATGTTTTGGGGGCTTATCTCTCAAGTGTATGTCTTAAAAGCTGGAATGCTTGGTGTAGTGTTTGAATGCTTTGCTATCTAGGGAGAAGCCCTGGGTTGTGAGTTCCCCCCCGGTTGTGGTTCACAGCACCAGGGCTGGGGTTTATAGCAAGTTTGTGTAGGGCATATGCATCCCCATGTTCACTGCAGCATTATTTACAACAGCCAAGATAT
>NW_024423748.1:0-2188 GCF_017311325.1 Ursus maritimus
GTGTCTGTTAGCCATTTGTATGTCATCATTGGAAAAGTGCCGTCTGTTCAAGCGCCACTCTGAGTACGGTTGTTACTAGGCCACGCAGCATCCCTCGTGCTGTGGGAAGGTGCCCCAACGGGCAGTCTGCAGGCTGTACTCAGCAGCAAGTGGGGTGACAGATTAGTGGGTGATGCATTAGTTTCCCTGCTTGGGCTCCGTGGGAGCAGCAGCTCCAAGGCCGCTAACACTCTTCATTTTTGGTCTTGACTCGTCAGAACAGGACTACTGTGTTTGCTCTGGTGGCAATCAGCTCTGCCCACCTACCTCCCAGCTTGGGAGTAGCTGGCTCTGGTGTTCTTACCAATCTTCCTTGTCGGGGCTGGGGAGGGGGGTTGGAAGTATTTTCCATAGCTGGTGGGGCCATGACTCATGTTCCTGCCTGGGCAGGACTGGAAGAGTTCACTTATGGCAACTCCCAAATTTTCCCAAATAGGCTTTGTGATCTGGAGTGGCTGTGAGTCTTGATGGATCGTGGGTGGGGCCATGAGTTAATCCCCCCCGCCTGGATATAGCTGAGAAAACTGGGCGGGGGGTAGGGGAGCGTGTGCATGCAAAGATGGAGTCCCCATGCCTATGTTCCCTGAGAGCATCTCTGCAGGCCTCTAGATGTGTGCCAAGCCTGAAGTCTGCCCCTTTGGCCAAAGATCCAGGACAAATAAACAGGCCTCTTTCCAGAAATACTGGGGTTGTGTTTGAGTTGGCTGTCTAGTGCCCTGGGGGTGGGAGCCTGCCAATAACTGTCTGACTGTTACAGTCCCATAGGAGGACCCAGGAATGCAGACCCTCCCAGCCACCAGAGCCAGGCCATCAAGGGACATTTTGTGAGTGGCAGCCGCAAAAATCAGAATGCCAGACATTAAAAACTGGGGGACCAGTTTCTACAGAGCTCCACTCCGGTAGATGCTGTCGCTCTAGAGTGTGGGAAAGGGAGAGCATGACCAGACAGGGCCTGCTGCCCAAGGTCTCTGGAAAGGTTTACAGTCTGCCCTTCCGTGTGTATTGAATGAGAAGCCTGCCCTGGGGCTGCAGCTGTGATGATAAGCTCACAGGCCTCTTTCACATAATGACTGAGCTCCTGGGTCTGTTCCCTCTTGCTCTTTAAGAACCCTCCCTCCTTTGGTGACGGTCCTGCAGGACTGCCAGAGTAAGCCCCACGGGACGCCGCAGCCCAGTGATAGAGAGGTGTTCCCTGGCGGCAGCCATACAAGTCAAGTTACCAGACAAGGGAATACGCTCCTTTCTGGAAGACACAGTGAGGTGGAAGGAGGCAGAGGCAGAACACGACTCCCTGAGAGCGTCCCTGGAGGGCCCTAGGTGCATGCCAGACCAGCAGCCTGCCCCTCGGGCCAAACCTGGACAAGCCCATCAGTCCCGGCCTCAGAAAGGCTGCTGGGGGCAGGGCGCCGGGGCGGCTCAGTCGTTTCAGCATCTGCCTTCAGCTCAGGTCACGGTCCCGCAGTCCTGGGATGGAGCCCCATGTCAGGCTCCCAGCTCAGCTGGGGAGTCTGCTTCTCCCTCTGCCCTACCCCGGCTTATGCGCGCGTTTGTGTGTGCTCTCGCTCTTTCTCGCTTGCTCGCTCTCAAATCTGAAAAGGCTGCTGCTGTCTGTCTTCCATCTGTACTGTGCTGTAGGAGTTGGAGTTCACCAATGACCGTGTCTCCCATTGTTGCGGTTCCTTGGGACCCAGGAATGCAAGCCCTCTTCCCCCTACCCCCGGCCTCTAGCATTAAAGGCTGTCCTGTGGGCAGCAGGCATAGAAGTCAGGTCACCAGATGTGGAAACTAGGGCACCAGATGAAGATGGAAACCTTTGATTACTGTGTCTTTTCTTACTGTGTTTGGGGAAGGGTGTGGGGGAGAAGCAAGGGCAGATGAGGGGACTCTGGAAATATTCTTCTCTCCTTGAAAACAAATTCGAATTCTCCGGGGGTGGTTTTGGACACTTCGTAGGATCTTCAGCTCACGCAGTTTCACCCCCTATGTAAATACACAGACTGCCATCTTGCTTACGTTTTCAAACTCTTACTGCTAAGCCATTTCTTTTTCTTTTCTTTTTTTTTTTTAAAGATTTATTGATTTATATTTTTGACAGAGAGACCACCAGCGAGAGAGGAAACACAAGCAGGGGGAGTGGGAAAGGAAGAAG
>NW_024423749.1:0-1495 GCF_017311325.1 Ursus maritimus
TAGACCTGTCAGAATGACTACAATAAAAAAGATAAGAAATATCAAGGATTGGCAAGGATGTGGAGAAAAAGTAACCCTTGTGTACTGTTGGTGGCAATGTAAATTGATATGACCAATGTGGAAAACAGTACGAGGGTTCCTCAGAAAATTAATAATAGAAATGCCATAGAATCCAATAATTCTAGTACTGGGTATTTATGGAAAAAAAATACTATTTCAAAGGATACATGCACCCCCAATGTTAATTGCAACATTATTTATAATAGCCAAGATATGGAAGCAACTTAAGTGTCCCTCAATAAATTAATGGAGCAAAAAGACATGGTATATACATACAATGGAATATTACTCAGCCATAAAAAAGGATGAGATCTTGCCATTTGCGACAATGGATGGACCTAATGGGTATTATGCTATTTGAAATAAGTCAGACAGAGAAAAGCAAATACCATATAATTTCACTTATGTGTGGAATCCAAAAAACAAAACAAATGAGTAAACAAAAAGCAAAAATCAGACCTACAAATACAGAAAACAAACTTATGATTGCCAGAGAGATAGGAGTGGTGGGATGGGCAAAATGAGTGAAGGGGAGTGGGAGATACAGGCTTCCAGTTATAGAATGAATAAGTCATGGGAGTAAAAGGCACAGAATAGGGAATATAGTCAATGGAATTGTAATAGTGTTGTATCATGACACATGATAGCTATACTTATGGTGAGCACAGAATATCACGTTATCTTCACAAGCACTGAGTACTGTATAGAATCAGTGAATCAGTATATTATACACCTGACATCAATATAACAATGTATGTTGACAATACTGAATTAAAATTTGAAAAATAAAGTTGTTGAATCACTACATTGTAACTGCCACTAATGTAACATTAGGAGTCAACTACTCTCGAAATTAAAAATTAATTAATTAATTTTAAATTTTTTTAGAAAAAGAATGTAAGTGCTTCTAGGAATTCCTCTATAAGCCACTATATAACCACTCCTCAAGAGTAATGAGCTCCCCAAATTAAAATGACTATAAAACACAATGCAAATTAAAGTCCAAATTGAAATATTATTTCAAAATTTTTAGTAGGGGTTTCTCTGGGTGGCTCAGTCAGGTAAGCCACTAACTCTTGATTTCAGCTCAGGTCATGATCTCAGGGTCATGGGATTGAGCCCCACATCAGGCTCCACACTGGGCAGTGGGGCCTCCTTGGGATTCTCTCTCCCTCTCCCTTTGCCCCTCCCCCATCTATAAAAAGGTTAAAAAAAAAAAAAAGAATGTACAGGCAACCTTTAAAAAAGTAATAATAATTTTTATTAGGGGTACCTAAGTGGGATTTTCTTGGGATTTTCTCTCTCCCTCTCCTTCTGCCTCCTAGCACGCACATGTGTGTGTGCACTCTCATTCTCTCTCAAATAATAATAATTAAAATAAAATTTTTAGTAAACACAATTTTTCATAATAGAAAGCTGGTTACTTCAATCCACC
>NW_024423749.1:1707-2187 GCF_017311325.1 Ursus maritimus
TTTTTTTGGAAGTCTGAATGGTAAGCACTAAAGTCATTCATGTTCAGAGTGCACTTGCCTGTAGTTTAAATCCTTATGCATCATGGCAGTGCCTGGCTGGAGAGATGAAGATGGGAAACCAGGGATCACATCAAGTTGACGGGACCTCATAAGGGCACGCTTAGTAATCTTCATCCTCAAGTAAGTATGAACGAGAGAACTAAATCTGACACCAGAGGAAAACCGAAAATTAGCCAGCTGTTGCTTGGATTTACACATACCATTTTCTCCAATTGCCCCAATATTTTGCCAGGGGCTATGGGAGCCTGGAATGGGATGTTCTTGTTTAATTGGTACAGGGCATTAGTTTGGAATGATGAAAAAGTTCTGGAGATGAATGCAGGTGATGGTTGCATTATAATGTGAATGTAATTAATGCTTCAGGACGTATACTTTAAAATGGCCACTTTTATGTTATGTGTATTTTACCACAATACAAAA
>NW_024423750.1:0-1481 GCF_017311325.1 Ursus maritimus
AGGTAATGCACAGGTCAGGTCCCCTGAGTCTGTATCCAGCGCGCTGTTCAAAGGCGAAGCACTGGTCATTTGCATGACTGGGCAGCAGATCTTAGCTTGAGGTGCTCACGTGTAGGAGGAGGAAATCACACAAGATGATAGAGTTTCACACGTTGTAGAACACGAGTATGTTATGTACATAAGCTCTCTCTCCCACCAGTAAACTGGTGTTCGTCATGTTGGACCAGATAGCTGTCAGGTCAGGCAACTAATTCATTCTGGAAGCATCATGCACATTATTTTGGGAAATGGCCACTTAGTGTGTCCTCAGGCAGTCAGCAAAAGCATTTCTGAGACCTTTATGTGACTCCTTAAACACCGGGTCTGGCTTAACATAAAGGAGTCCTTTTTAGACAAAGCAGGTGTGTGTCGTGGAGAAAGCACTGGCCTGGGAGCTTGAACAGGAGAGTTTGACTGCAGCTCTGAGTTTTGTGAAGTTATGGCATCTCAGACGAGACATTTCACCTCCAAGGAACCTTCCTGAGCATTTCCATGGCATGCTTTACTTACACTAACCATTCAACCCTCACCACCAATGCAGTACTTTGCTTGCTAAGGGCACTCTTCAGATGGAGAAACTGAGGCACAGCGCTGAATGCGCCCAAGCACACAATCTCTTAAGTGGAAATGCCAAAATGTGAACCCAGATGGCTGGGCCCATGCTGCTACTCTGAGATACCGAACCGCACTTACCACACTGATGAGCATAGCTCTGAGCCATGGGTTCAACAGAAACCATGCAGGATCTTTCCAAGGCCTGTGTATATATCTGAACTGCATGAGTCTACAGAGATCCCAAGTACTGTCTACCATTATGAGGTGGCCTCAGTGGTCACATGGAGGGCAGACTTGGGCATAGCCCTTAGTGTGAAAAGCACACAGAAGGTCCAAACTGTCTGTCCAGCTCACAGATTTTGAGACTTGAAGCACAACATTGAAAAACCTGGTAAATCTCTCTCAGTGTTGGTTCACTTCTCAGAGGCTGGCCCCAAACGGGAATCAAGAGATAGTTTAGTGCTCTTTGATTGTGTGATCACCCTGAGCCCCAGAAAGCCTCCAGTGCTGGCAATGACACACCCAAGCAACAAGGACAAATAAGAACTCCAAGTAACATTTGGTTACTAACCCAGGGTCCACTCTTTTTCCTGCACCTCTCTTACAGAGATGGGGTAGAGGACGTCAGGAGGAACCCAGGCTTCCCACTGTAAAGGACCATCCCATTAGTGGATGACTACTGCTAGCACGGAGAGCCACCCGACTCAGTGAACACATACATGAGACACACACTGGACAGAAAAATACCATAAGATTAATGATGTTATTTTTATTTATTTCATATTTTTAAATTTTTGGACTATCTTCTGTCTTTAGGGTGTCTTTATTTTTCATCATTATTTTTGAATGGAAGTAGTTGAGTTGACACACCATATGCCGTTCATTTC
>NW_024423750.1:1596-2187 GCF_017311325.1 Ursus maritimus
GGGAATATTACTCAACTGTTGAAGGACTCAAATCTTGTCATTGGCAAGTGCATGCTGTTAAACCAACCACATCCCTCACCAACCCCCCCCTTCAGCAGCCCTCAGTTTGTAATATAGATACACTGTAAATTACTCAACCATCAGAAGGAATCAAATCTTGCCATTGGCAACTGCATGCTGTTTAACCAACCACATCCATCTCCACTGTTCTGTTGTTGAAGTCAAGCAGAGCACTCTGAGTCATTCATGAGATAGAGCACCATGGCGGGAAGGTACTCTGTGTCCTCTAGTCTGTCTCCCATTCAGATGGCCAGATGGAGGAGTTTCGTCCTGGCAGAAAAAATAGAGAGACTTCGCTACAGGCAGAGAGATGGAGGAGTTTCGTCCTGGCAGAAAAAATAGAGAGACTTCGCTACAGGCAGAGGGAGGGGTGGGGCTCTATCACGACACCACAGTGTGCAACCAGGCGGCCTATTTGTAGACTAACTGACTCACATCAACCAGGTTGCCTTAAGGAAAAACTCTAGGTAGTAAGGCAGGTGGGGGGATATCCTCACTGTCCTCAGTCTGGAGAGCCATCTGATTCCAGGT
>NW_024423751.1:0-2186 GCF_017311325.1 Ursus maritimus
GCCCTAACCTTTCCCTTATTTTTTAAAACGAATGGTTCTATGGGAGAGAGACCCATTTCAGAAGGAGTCAGAGAGCTGTTTGCTCGTAGATGACTGTATGGAATCTGACTCTGTTTTAATTTATTCACTGTCTATATGGTTCACACCTCATTTCTCACAGATGCAGAGTCAGATGTTGGGTAATAGAAAAATATGCTCCTGCTTTAAGGTGCCAAAGATCTCTTTTGGCTAATACATTCTCTCCAGAGATAGAATTGGCCAACAGTGCAGAAGAAATACACTCTCTCCTTTACTCTCTTTTGATTTTAGCTGTGAAATTCTTGAAAATTTTAAACAGTGGCGTTGGACGTTTATACACTTGAAACGTATGTTACTGGCTTCTTGTCAATTTGAGGCCTTCCACCAACAACACTTGCAAAGTCGAAACTGATTAAAACTTAGGCTTGTCCATTTAAGGCTTAAATTTAGCCACCATCAGTGGAAAGTTATAAATAGTTAGGAATCTAGAGACGCAGAGTCAGTACCATTCACATTTTCTCTAGAAGTGACAATGATCATTTACTTTTGGTTTTCCAGGAATAAAATGGCACCCTGGGACAGAATCCTGAAGGCTTATACTAGATTAGAAACCTCTTTTTATTAAGGAAGAAACCAGTACTGTCATTATGTGTGTGTGTGTGTGTGTGTGTGTGTGTGTATAAATACAAAAATAAGTAGTAGTAAAAATAGTCTTTAAAATAAAATATAATTTTATAGTTTATTATTGTTTGACTTATGTTTAGTAGAAGTAAAATAGCATATTAGCAATATGGAATTCTAGATCATAAAGAACAATAACTTTGAAAAGTTGTCCAGTTCTGGAATAAGAAGTTAATAGCAGATTTTATTGGTATACCTAATAAACTTGTGTGAAAGAAAGAGCTTTTGCTCTTAGTGGCAGAAACTCAGATTTAATGCTTGGCTCTGTGTTTATTGTTTTGTGACTTTGGGCAAGGTGTGCACTAACCGCACTGTGCCCACCTATCCTGTGGTCAGAGGTGAGTTTGTGGAAGAGAATACAAGGGAGGAGCTTAGTACTGTGCAACTGTGGGTGACCTGTGACCAAGTTTCCTTACTTTCTCAAGCACCATACCCTGTTAATTTAAAAAAACAAGTGCAATCACCAAAGATTTATGAGAAATTATGTCAGCTGTCAAACTCATGAAGATCCTATGCATTTTAGAAAATAAACTGCTTTTAGGAAGCCATATAAGGCAGTATTTTTTAATATTTGTAGAGTGTTCAGTTGAGAAGCAAAATACTGTGTTTGAATTATACATGTTAAGGACGTAATGACAGTTTCTTCCTAAGAAAGAGTGATTTATGTTTTTATTCTATTTACTTATTTTTAAGATTTTATTTATTTATTTGAGAGAGAGAGAGAGAGAGACAGCCGGCGAGAGAGAGAACACAAGCAGGGGGAGTGGGAGAGGAAGAAGCAGGCTCTCAGCAGAGGAGCCCAATGTGGGGCTCGATCCCAGGACCCTGGGATCACGCCCTGAGCCGAAGGCAGATGCTTAAGACTGAGCCACCCAGGTGCCCCTGATTTATGTTTTTAAAGATTTTTATTTATTTATTAGAGGGAGAGAGCGAGCACAGAGGGAGATGGACAGGCAGACTCCGTGCTCAGCAGAGAGCCTGACATGGGGCTTTATTCCAGGACCCTGAGATCATGACCAGAGCCGAAGGTCGATGCTTAACTGACTGAGTCACCCAGGTGCCCCTAAAGAGTGATTTATGTTTAACAGAAACTGGAGAGAAGAGTTGCTATGCTTATCGTATTCCCTCCCACTTTCTAGGATTCAGTTTGCCATAAAGGCTAAACACTATGCTCTTTTGTATTTCATTGGTAGTCGGAAATTTCAGTTTGGATTTAATTTTTTGCTTAAAACCTCAAGAATACTATGGGAATGCCTTTGGCTAAGGGAAATGAAGTCATAATCCATTCTGAACTCTAGTTCAGTGATAGGGAACACTAATGAACTACTACAAGTATTCATCTTAACTCCTGAAAATAAATACATATTTGGCAGTTTCCTATCCCAGGGACAGCTCTATAGAGTGTTTTTGGTGGATATCAAATCATACATTAAAATGCTTGTCAAAGGGCACCTGGGTGGCTCGGTCAGTTAAGCATCTGCTTTCAG
>NW_024423752.1:0-2182 GCF_017311325.1 Ursus maritimus
TACACAAGATGAGTGTGGAGAATTCAAAAAATAAGGAAGTTCTCAAACAAACCAACAAACCACAATTATTGGGATATGTCCAAGGGACATAGCCAATGGAAGTGATTCCTAATGTCCAAACCTGGAAATAAATTGCAAAACTAAACCAAAAAACCAAGTAAGTTAGTTTTGGATTATAACCCTAAGTCTGACATAAATATCCATGAGTCCATACTGACATAAATAAATTATCGAATTAGTTAAAATTAATTCCATAGGGGTGCTTGTGTGGCTCAGTTGTTAAAGCATCCTGGTGTTTGGAAATTGAGCTCCACTTCTGGCTCCCTGCTCAGCAGGGAGTCTGCTTCTCCCTCTGCCCCTTACCCCACTCATGCTCCCTCACTCTCTCTCTCTCTCGCTGTCTCTCTCTCTCTGAAATAAATAAAATCTTTAAAAAATTAATTCCATAAAAAGGGAAATATAAGCAAATCTCTCAGACAGAATACTAAATAATTTATGTAGATGCTATTATTTCAAGTAGGTGGGGTATAGTTCCCTATCTTTTATGTACAAACTATGTATAGTGACTTCCTTCCAAAGAGTATGGTATTGAAAAAGAAGAAGAAAGAGTAACTTTGCAACCCTACCTCAGCATGGTGATCAAGGTTAACTTTAATAGTTATAAGCCGTGTCAATAGTGTGCTCTCTTGATATGATGTGATAAAGATGGCACTTCACATCTGTAGTCTTTTCCCCAAACACATTAATCTATCTCAGCCATGAGAAAAACATCTGGCAAACTCCAACTAGCCAGTACTCCTAAAAACTCAATTTCATCAAAAACAAGGAAAGTATGAAAATCTATCACAGCCTAGACCCTGAAATGACTTAATGACTATGTGTAATGTGTTTCCCTATGTGGGATCCTAGATGATTACAGGTAGAATGCAGGAATTCTGAATAACGTACAGACTTTAGGTAATAATGATGTATCAATAGTAGTTCGTTAATTGTGAAAACTTATCATACTAATGTAAATATTAATAATAAAGGAAATCCATGTATTGTATTGCAACTTCTCTATAAACCAAAATCCATTATAAAATAGCTTATTTCATAAGTTAAAAAATAGCCCTATTTTTCATTTCCTGAGCAGCTCAAGTAACTCTGGATTATTCCTGTTAAGCCTGCAATAATTGCCTTCCCTGAAAATGCCATGTTGGAATCCATATTCCTACAATTTCCCAGTTGGATCTCCCAGCTGCTTTGAGCTCTAACTGCAATGAATAACCACGTTCAGCAATCCTCTCTCTCTGTGGAAGATCAAACCAACACCAGAATCTAATTAAAAGGCTCCATACAAGGGACTCAGCAGAATTGAGGCAAGGAGTATTTTATCATTCTGTGTCCAGGGTGACCATACAGGGAATAATATATCATCTTTGGGAATAAAAGCTCACTTATCCTATTGACTTTTAAAACACAGGCCACTGTACATCAAGTATGTATCAAGAGGTTCTATTAAAGCTTGTGATTTTGTTTCCTTTAAATACTATAAAAACACTAAACACAAATTTTCTGAATAAAATGAAATAAAAATACATATCTCTTCTTTTAATCATGATTCTGTATCTCTGAGGATAAACAAAGGGAAAGTATGTTTGCCTAATTACCCATGTACAATTTTACAATTAAACAGTGTTTAAAAAATGAAGTTTGGAAGGACAGAATACATAAAAGTTACAATAAAGAAAGGAATTAAGCTAATTGGGATCATGATTTGGTTCAGGTAGTTTCAGAAACTACTGGTTCTACTCCACTAGTTTTATAGCATAGTAATACTATATTTGTGTAGATTGATTCCTCAAATTGCAAAATAACAATAATTGATTTTCCTTTTTGGTATTAGCATAATAGATAACAAATATGCTGAAAATTTCCTATGACAAGCACCTAGAAATGTCAGGAAATTATATAACAAACATTACATTAAATGCAGAAGTCAGTTTGCACAATATAATGTGAGTGAGGAAGAAATCCTTAGAATCTAATGGAAGAGAAAATAAATAAAGACCAATAAACACAAGAGATCATGCAGCAATTGCCCCAGGAGATAGATAGGCTCAGGAGGTCACCAGTCTTTGCAACTCAAAGAATGGAATTTAGGGGAGTCTGGTGGCTCAGTCAGTTAAGCATGAAACTC
>NW_024423753.1:0-14531 GCF_017311325.1 Ursus maritimus
GAATGCAAGAAGAGCCACGGTGGCTCCTTCAGTACTAATGAAATTTTTTAGGATGGATGCCTAGATGTGTTAGATGTTCTTATATTTGTATTGTATTATCATCATTGTTTGTGTTTTGTTTTTTCTTTCCCTTTCTTGTTTTGTTTGCTGTAGCAGAACATCTTCCTTGTTCATCTCAGGACAGAAATTTAGATCTGTCTGCTTGTCTTCACACAGTTGATGTTATTTCTGGGAGAGAGGAGGTTTCCAACAACGTGCTGAGGTTTGATAGTGTGCGTTTTAGGCTGACTCTGCATTCCATATCTTAAATTGAAAAAAAAGTTATTTGTCGCTGTTTGTTATTGTGTGTGCATGCATATCCAGACGCAGTAGTATTGTCTTCAAAAGTCTCCTTCAGTGAGATTTTGTGAGCAGTGTAATTTTATATGTAAAAACACAATCAGTGATATCCAGGTTTTCATTTCACAGAACTTAACACTTACCATATTTCTGTATCTTTTGTTTTTGAGTTCATGTCTATGACATTCCATTAATTACCTAAAGAATTTATTCCAGAATGTACTTTTTTAGTCTAGATATGTGTGTGTGCATTAGCGTCCTATGTTTAACAGTTTGGACGACTTTGGACTAGGAGGTGCAAGTATTCTAGTAAGAATATTTAGTAACATTAAGTGAGAATCTATTCAGTAATTGCTTCTCTTTATGATAATTTTCTTTTGCAATTATATATTAAGAAGACTTTTCAATTGAACTGTGAGCTGTTACCAATGTTTCTTTGCCCCTACATAGAGATTCTATGTTCCTTTTCTAAATTAGTGCTGTTAAAAATCCTCCTTAAAAACAGGCCTCCTTTTCAAAGTCCTTGTGTTGATTTATGCACCTTACCTTTTGTTTTTTTTTAAAAGATTTTATTTATTTATGTGACAGAGAGACAGCCAGCGAGAGAGGGAACACAGCAGGGGAGAGGGAGAGGAAGAAGCAGGCTCCCAGCCCAGGAGCCTGATGTGGGACTCGATCCCGGAACGCCAGGATCACGCCCTGAGCCAAAGGCAGACGCTTAACGACTGCGCTACCCAGGCGCCCCTTACCTTTTGTTTTTCTCTTGCCTGGTACTAAGTGACATTCCAGTCTGCTGGGGTCATTTGATAATGCAGAGTGAGACAGGAAGTAAAGTCAGGAGGTACTGCTTGGCACCAAATACGCAGCTTGAGATCATCCCTGATACCAAGGGAGAGAATGTCAGATATGTGCACCGGAACAATACTTGCACCGAACAGAGCGTTTGTTTAGTTTGTCAAATCCCAACTATAAGAGAGTCATAGGTCTCCTCTGTCCAAAACTTTGTTTGTAATTTGTTCTTTTTATCTCTGTCCCAGGCCCCTGTCCAGTATCTTGTGTAAGGCATAGAGAACTCAAACAATAGCCTGTGTTTTAAAATTGTATTGCACCTGTGTTTTATGGTAGTACTAATGCAGTCCCATCGTAGAGATTTGAGGATATTTTTAATTTAGGTAAGTTGCGTGAAGTTTTTTTTTTAATCGAAAATAGGTTGAATAATATGAATTCAATTTTTAGTCTACAATACTACTGTAATAAAAAGATATAGATGGAAACCTTTTGATTAAAGGAAGCTTCTTTGACTCAGTCACCAGAGTATTTACTTTGATGTGGAAGTTACTGTAAATAACAGTAATTGATAGTGTACTTATTTGTGTATACAGTTTGTATGGTGCATTACCCTTGTTCAGATTTAGAAGGTCCTTTTTATTTATTTTTTTTGTTTTGACTTTTTGAGAGAGAGAGAGAGAGAGAGCGCATGTAAGTGAGGGCATGTAAGAGGGAGAGAGAATCTCCAAGCAGATTCCTGCTGAGTGGGGAGCCAGATGTGGGGCTCCATCCCCCATGACCCTGAGATCATGACCTGAGCCAAAACCAGGAGTCAGACGCCTACCTGACTGAGCGACCCAGGCGCCCTGAAACTCCTTTTTAATATTTCACATACTTTAAAAAGAATCTTAGTACAGATTTAAGAAGCAGGTTATAAAAATACGTTTTCTAATTTTATGTTCTTGGCTTTTCTTTTTTGGTATTATGATATTGAGGCAGAGTTCAGGAATTTTGTGTATGTTGATTTGGTTACAGTCAGATCGTTGGAAGTGATTTGAACTTTTGGATATTGAATTTCAAAAGCAATTATAAATGTTGTTAAGTGTCATTTTATTTTTTCTATAAAGCTTGCTATTTTGCATTTTTCAGATACTTTTAATATAGGCTCAGTTGGTTTTGCTTTTGTATTTTGTTTTGCTAGAGATGGGATTATGTACCTTTCATACTGGTTCTCATGTAAGTATGAACCCTTGAGAATGTGCGCACAGAAAGTGACATTTATCATCGAGTGCCTTATTCATAGCAGGTGCTTTTATATATAAATGATGTAGCAACCGTAAAATCCTGTGAAATAGAGTAGCCTTTCCATTTTATAGACAGGGAACAAGAGAACTCAAGCATCTCGCCCAGAGCCACATGAGCATTCAGTGAAAATACCGGAGTTGGAGCTAATGTCTGGCCATTTCCAAGGCCCTGCCTCACTTTCTCTCTTTCCTCTACACACCTGTTGCTTGCTCAGTGCAAGCCATAGATTCTTGGCCTCTGATGTTAGTTCAGTCTCTATTTACAGAATCCAATTCCTTGAATTTTTTCTAAGGCATCTGTATTTTTATGAAAATAGGTTTATTTCATATTTAATAATTACTTCATAATTATAATTTATTTTTATATTAAACACTTTTAATAAGGAAAGATTGTAGATGAAACTCACTTATATCCTCCCCATGACTTAAAAATTTCAAAATTTCGTTGTTGTTTTTTTAATTTTATTTATTTATTTGAGAGAGAGAGACAGACAGAGAAAGCACAGTCTGGGGGGCGGGGAGCAGCAGAGGGAGAAGCAGACTCCCCGCCAAGCAGGGAGCCTGATGCAGGGCTCAATCCTAGGACCCTGGGATCATGACCTGAGCTAAAGGCAGATGCTTAACTGACTGAGCCACCCAGACTCCCTCAAAATTTCATTGTTCTTAATTCATTAGTTTTTGTTTTAGCTGAGTATTTTAAAGCAAATCTTGAAAGCTGACATGTTCTTTTTCTACTTTCTTCTACTTCAGTGTGTATCTCAAAAAAATATAACCATAATGTAGTGATGCTGCCCAAAAAGTTAACCATATTTCCTTACTGTTCTCTAATATCTAACCCCTATTCAGATTTCCTCGTCTCTCTGAAAAACGATTTTTATGGTTAATTTATCTGAATCAGGATCCAAACAAGGTCCACACATTGTATTTAGTTACCTTATGTCTCTTTTTAATCTAGAGCATTCTCACCCCTCTCCAACCGGACTTTTATTTCATGTCATTGACATGTTGAAAAAAACTGGCTAAATTTTCCTGTAGAATATCCCCATTCTGGACTTACCTTTTTTGTTTCCAGGGATGGTGGTGTTTGACTTGTTTCCATAGCTTTAAAGCCTGCGTTGGCTTCAGATCCAACTATTTGAAAAGAATGTGTGGTTAAGTAGTGTTGTTTGCCTTCTGTGGCCTCACACTGGCTGCACAGCAGGAGGGGGCCTGTGTACCCGGAACCTCCAGGGCAGATTTTAGTATTATAGACCTGGGCCTGATCGAGTAGGGCTTACAGAATTGTGGTTTTCTAATTCTGTCATTTCTGTCACATTGAGTGGCTAGAATTTTTCTTTAAAAAATAGAAACAAATTTTCTGCATCTAAGTTAAGAAAAGCAGAGTTTCTGAGTTCTTTTACTTTAATTGCTTATTTTCGGATCAAGGAGTTGGTGCCCTAGCTACCTGTAGTGGTGACAGTGATTATGATTTTGTTTTTGGCTTGCTTGGTTTTCTTTACTATTGTTATGAATGTGAGGATTTTTTTTTTCATTTTAAAAAAATAAGCTTTTTATTTAAATTCCAGTATAGTTAACATACATTGTTACATTAGCTTCAGGTATACAATATAGTGATTCAGCAGTTCTATACATTACACAGTGCTTATCATGGTAAGTAAATGTATTTTTAAAGATTTTATTATTATTTTTTTAAGTAATCTCTACATCCAATGTGGGGCTCAAACTCAACAACCTGGAGACGAAGAGGCATGTGTTCCCCCGACTGAGCCAGCCAGGCACCCCTTCATAAGTGTCCTCTTTAATCCCCTTCACCTTCTCCCCCCATGCCCTCACCCACCTCCCCTCTGGTAATCATCAGTTTGTTCTCTAGAGTTAGAGTCTGATTTTTGGTCTCTCTCTCTCTCTCCTGCCCTCTCCCTTTGCTTGTTTGTTTTGTTTCTTAAATTCTACATATGAGTGAAATCATATGGTACTTGTCTTTCTCTGACTTATTTCACTTAGCATTATACTCTCTAGATCCATCCACGTCGTTGCAAATGGCAAGAATTCATTCTTTTTTTTATATGGCTGAGTGATAGTCCATTGTGCCTGCATATACCGCCTCTTCTTCATCCATTCATCAGTATGGACATCTGGGCTGTTTCCACAGTTCGGCTACTGTTGATAATGCTGCTTATAAACATCGGGGTGCGTGTGAGAACTTTTATGTGTTCTGTGTTTCAGTCAGTTGTAGTCATTATTCTTTCCGGCTTTCAGTTTTCCCCACATTTTGGCCAGGTGCACCTTTTGGTTGGCTAGTTTTGAGAACTTCCTTTTTTTCTCGCATAACAAAATGTACCAAACTCATCTTGTCCATTTTCTGACTTACACATGGATTCAGCCATTTCTCCAAGGAGCCCTGACTCCTTCTAGTGGAGAGTGATAGGGATCATAGTCTGGGTGCTACACATGCTTATTTTTTTGGAATTTGTCATTCGCTTCAAGGCCTTTGCATGGAAAGAACTAGGAGATATTTATTTTTTGTGGGGAAAAAAAATCCAAGAATTTCTTCTGATGTTACCAATTCCGATTTGGCCTTATAGGGTTTTTATTTAATTTCTTTGCTTTTTTAAAAATTTTAATCTCCTTTCTCTTAAATTGAAAATCTTGTTTTATAACTAAATTAACACAATTACATGTTTGCTTTATTCTATAATATAGTTCCTGTATTATACATAATCATGCCAATATTACTACTAACAATAGGACTTCTGAATGAAGATTAATATTTCTTTGCAGGATATTTGTCCTTAGAAGAGTAGAGTCTTACCAGGGATGTAAAGTCAAAATACTGTTTTCTAATATCACTTGAAATAAATATGTTTTTCTGCATGGTAATGTAACCAACCCGATACATTGTTAGACATTAATTTCAGTTTGTTTTAAATTTTTAGTGATTATTTTGTGTTAAAATTTAATTTTTATTATTTAAAATAATCATATGGTTCCAAAGTTGAAACTGTGTAACCAGTTGCAGTTAAAAAGACTTTGTCCATCTTCATTACGTTTTGGTTGATCCACTGGAGGAAGGCTTCTTCTTGCAGATGGGATCAAGTACATTTGTGTGTGTGTGTTTCCTACCCTTTCGTGTAAAAGATGCCTGCTGTGCATACTGTCCTGCTCTTTGCTTTTTGCAGCTGACTGTGTATCGCATGCATCGAGCTGCGTCACGGCAGAAAGAGCTTCTCATTCTTGCCAGCGGCAGCGTTTTACTCGTTATCTGAAAGTCCCAGAGTTCACTCTGCCTGTGCCCTTTTGCTGGGTCGTTTCCACACTTGTGCCCGTTACAGCCCGGCCTGTAGTGAGGTGCTTTGCACGGAGTGCTTCACATCTGTACTAGCGCATCTAGGGGTAGAGCCACGGAGGTGGGATTGCCCGGTCAGAATGTGCATGTATATCTAGAGTTGCCAAATATTGCCAAATTCTGCTCCCTGAATATGTACCCTTTTTTTTTTGCCACTGCCCAAAATAGAGTATGTTGTCAGAATTTCAGGTTTTTACCGGTTTGATTGTTGAGAAATGGCATTTTACCATTACCTTTATTTGAAGTCATTTTATCATGGGTGAGATTGTTCATCCTTTTTCTATGTTTGAGTCATATTTGCCTCTTTTCTGAGCTGTCTGTTGAGTTTCTAGATTTTTTTTGGCTCATTTTTTCAAGTGTGTTATTGGTGTGTTTCTTCTCAAATTTTAGGAACTCTATTTTTTGTATATTTATTGGCGGGGGGTAGGCAAGGAATGGTTTATTCTCTCAGCCAAGCAAAGGACGAGGCCCACAGCCGTGGTGGCAGCAGAGACAGCCTCTCCGGCCACAGAGCAGCAGTGGCAGCATTAGCGGCCGCCCACGTGACGGCGTGGAGCCGGGAGTGTTAGGCTGACCGACTCCCGTTCCCCTGTGGGTGGTGCTTAATGAGGGCTGGGGTGGGGGCTTGAATGTGAGGTAAGGGGCATCTGGAGTGGCTCAGCGGGCTGTGAAGATATGGCCGGAAACGTCATCGAGGAGCCATTCAGTGCCAGGTAGGAGGATCTCCCCGGTGCACCTGTGGTGTCTGTGGATGGAGCCCAGCTCCGGGCCTGGTGGATGGCCTTAGAGAACAGCGCTCCCGGCGGGTCCTGCTTGTTGGCAGAATGAGGCAGGGTGCTCCAGCCAGGCGCTCCTTCACCACGGGCTCTGGAGCTCCTGCCGGCGATCTGGCTGCGCTGGCGATCGGTGCTGTCCACCACCCAGAGGAGGCCATCCGTGCTCTTGGGCCAGTTCCGCCAGTAGGACCGCAGGGACTGCTGGGCGCTCATGTCCCGGGGTTCAGCCTCAATCCTCCGTGCTCCAGGTTCTCAGTGTTGAAGCCCAGCATCGGGGAGGTGGTGCTGATGTCGTCCCCATGGAACTTCATGAGGGGATAGTTGTTTTGCCAGCATTGTCCGGGCTGAGCATGAACACTCGCAGCTCCCACTCTTTCTGATTCACCTTCAGAGCGGTCAGAGGCCCCATGGTCCCGGTAGCCCCCACAGGAACTCCTTCTGTATTAGAAGATTATATTTTTCTGCCATGTTAGTTGGAAATGTTTTTTCCCTAGCGTGTCACTGTCTTGAGACTTTACCTATTGTGTGCTTTTTTTTCCCTCCAAATGAAAATTTGTTAACATTTCTTTAGTTGCTATTGCTATATGTTATGTATTTATATTTTAGTATATAATTTTTAAAATATAGATTTCCATGAAGATGTCTGTTGCACAATAAAAACTTTAAAACCAGTGTGTGACCTGAACATGTGGACACTGTAGAAAGGTGAACTTAACTGTTCATAGAAATGTCTGTGGCCAGACTGCGAGGGAAACTGTCTTGGGGTTAGGGAAGCTGTGTAATCCCATTCCTAGGAACCATTATGGCTCAGGAGAGGGAATGATGGCATTTGGTGTGTGCACATGTGTGAGAGACCGAAGGGTTACCAGGTTTGTAGATAAGGAGATGCATCAGCCCTAATGTATCTGGACTTTATCAAGGAATTTGGCAATGTCTTCCATCATATTCTTGTGTTGATGACCTACCTGGGTCTAAGTACAGTTAGATGAATGAGGATCCAGTTGTATTCTAAGGCTGTTTAACAGCGCCAAGCTGGAGAAATGCTATTAGTCGGCAACTAGCATGCAAATGACTCAGTTTAAATTTTACTGGAACCTCTTGAGAATCAGCAGTATTAGGTGGTAACCAAAAAGCTGATGTAATCTTAAATTGCATTAATTACAGGTATCGTGTTACAAATAGCAATATATTAGAGTTGATCAGAACTACACATTTGGAGTTCTGTGATCGGTTCTGGAAGTGGTATCAGGCTGGGTGGATAGAACACAAATGTGTTCAAGAGAGAAGTGAACAAAATAGTAAGTGGATTTGGAATTTTGTCACTGGAAAGGGAACAGTTGAAGGAACTAGAAGTGGAATGCTGTTCTGGAGAGGAACTAGACTTGTTCTAGATCCGCAGTTCTCCACAGGGACGGCTTTGTCCCCTGGAGGATGTATGCAAATGTCTGGAGACATTTTTGGTTTTCACAACCGGGTGGGTGCTACTGGCATCCAGGTTATAGAGGCCAGGGGTGTTCTTGGCATCCCACAGTGCATAGCACACCTCCCACAATGAGACTTATCCGGTCCCAAATGTCACGGTGCTGAGTTCAAAAAACCCTTTCTCAGACTGAACTGGTTTAACTGTCACCCATAGTAAGAAAAAGAATTGCATTTCACTTTATAGGCCCAGGGCATGCACAGGGATAACTGGAATTAAAATTTCATGAGCCAGTACTTGCCCCGTTTCCTTAACCTAGAGTGCATTGTATCCAGTAGAAATCTATTCTACTGTATACCATTTCATTAATAAATGGGGAAAAGTGATCATTCCTAAACCACAGTTTGAATATAGGCCTAAATAATACCAAAGGGTAAAATTAAGCCCAACTAGTAAAGCTCTAGGAGATGCATTTGCTTTTGTATAAAACCATACGTTCTTGCTGTCGAGCTGTACAAAGAGAGAATGTCCTGCGTGGCCATCGAGTTTGCCATCCCTGGAGTTGTCACAGGGGTTATTAACTTGAGGTCTGTGAACAGACATCACAGGGTCTTTGAACATGGATGAGAAGGTAATTACATCTTTATTTTTAGTAAATAAATTTTTATTAACCTCTAACTGAGATTTATCATTTTCTTCACTTATAAGATTATACTTACACTGACTTCAGAATCAGAGTTGTATGAATCAACCCTAAGGCTTCCTCAGTATGTTAATAAAGATGCACTTATATTTACTATATTATGGTTTTTAAAATAGATTTTATTTATTTATTTGACAGAGAGTGTACAAGCAGGGGGAGCAGCAGGCAGAGGGAGAGGGAGAAACAGGCTCCCTGCTCCTGGGACCCTGAGATCATGACCTGATCCGAAGACAGACGCTTAACTGACTGAACCACCTAGCACCCCAAAAATTATTTTAATAACTGTGTTTTAATGTAATTGTTTCCTTTGTAATCTTTTGTATTTTATTTAATGCATTTAAAATTTTTATTCTGAGAACAGATTGTTGGGCTTTGCTAGACTTGCAAAGGATCTGTGGCAAAATGGATTATAACCTCGGCACTAGATGTGTGTCTTTTAGGGTTGTTTTTGTATATCTGTTATGCAAATGTATTTAAAGTTTACACTAGAAATATAGACATGATCTTTGATCATGAATGTGGTAATTGCTCCTTTTTCATGTGGGTTTAATGTATTCTTTAATTAATCATCTATCAGTCCCCAATATACGTATGTGTGGCAGCTGTTCAAATAGAGATTTAAAAATTCTCAGAGTACCACGGGGAAGACTTTCACTTTTGATCTCCCCCTTCCCCCCCCCCCCATGCTGACTTAGGAATTGGGTAGATTTCTGATTCCATTAGACTCTAGCAGCAGAACAGATTTAACTTGCCGTGAAACTTGAGAGTCCGGGCTCACAAATGTTTAGCCATCCTGAGCAGACAGTTGTTAAGTAGTCACTGTCGGCAGTATCACCGAGGCATTTCAAAAAAATATGTCGGCTTATTGGTTTTCACAGCAGGCTGTGTTTTCGGGCAGATAACTGTTTTATGTGTAATGTTTAAAGGTGTTTGTGGACTGGATGGGTTTTTGTTAAGAGTTTGTAAAACGGGAGATGTGTTTGTGTTCTCTTTGGGGGTGTGTGTGTGTTTTAGTTCAGAAAACTTGCTTTTCACCTGGAAGATGACTTTTCCCCTATTTCAGTAAACTTGGTCTTTCTCAACTTTGGTGAACTAGCATCAGGACGTTAGAAGTAAAGTAGTTGGCTCACATGGAACAGGCATACACTGTGATGTGTTAGAAATTACACCTTTATTTTCAGATAAAAAAATGTTGGATTGAATCATTTTATTATAAAAACCAAGTACATATATATGTAGGTAGAAAGTCCTTTCCTGGATGCTGGTTGCTGGGTCAGAGGGGAGTTGCTCTCACGTGATTGTATGCCCGGTTCCATTCCTACCCACAGAGTAACCATGCCCTGTGGAAGCCCTTTCTCACGGAAGAGGAAACAGATTCTGGAATGTTGAGCTACTTCATTGTAGAGCTGGGGTTGGAAGTGAAGAGAGGAAGCCCTCTTTTTTTTTTTTTTTTTTTTTTTAAGATTTTATTTATTTGCTTGAGAGAGAGTGAGAAGCAGACTCCCCACGGAGCCGGGAGCCCAAGGCAGGGCTCAATCCCAGGACCCTGAGATCATGACCTGAACCAAAGGCAGACACTTAACCGACTGAACCACCCAGGTGCCCCAAGAGTAAACTCTTAATCTGTACTCCGTAGTTATCTGAAAGGTAGTTCAATATAAAACAAACCCATTTACTTAGTTTTTACAGAAACCTCTTGAGGTACCGTTTACAAGGTAGTATAATTAGTGCTATTAGAAACAAAACAGGGCACCTAGCTGGCTCAGTGGGTAGAGCATGATCTCGGGGTTGTAAGTTAGAGCCCCACATTGGGTGTAGAGATTACTTAAAATCTTTGAAAAGAAAACAAACAAGCAAGAAAGAAAAAAAAAAGAGAGACAAACAGACTGTTAATACAGAGAACAAACTGGTGGTTGCAGGGGGAGGGGTTGGGTGGGTGAACTAGGTGAAGGGGATTAAGAGGACACTTGTAATGAGCACTGAGAATCTATAGAACTGTTGAATTGTTATACACCTCAAACTGATATAGCACCGTATGTTAATTATACTTGATAATAAATACATAAATAATGTTTTTAAAAAGAAAACATAGGCTTTCTTAGGAGCTCCCCACCCATAGGAATGGGGAGTAGGTGAGAAGGGTAGGGAAAAGGCCCCGTTGGGAATGAATGCCATGGGAGGAGTAAGCATGAGCCTGGTGAGGACATTTTACAGTTATTACTTATTTTAAGCTTTCCTGAAATGCATAGAATTTTAAAGAGTATGCTTGAAGTACTAGTGTTTAATAAACAGTGTTTATACAAGTAAGATTCCAAAAACCCATATTCAAGTATTTCGTCCATCTTCCACCCTAAATTATTAACACACAAATGGCTGTTGTCCAGTTGATTGATTTATGTACTAATAATAGCGTGTGTGTGTGTGTGTGTTTTGGGGCACAGCTGTATTTTTTCTTAACATTTTGCACCTATTTTTGGAGGCCCCAGCATTAGAAATGAATTATGTGTGTGTAATAGAGTGGTGTGTTCTGTCCACTGCCCTTTTTTCCATGGAGAGTTGGATGATTACCTGTTACAGTTAGCATTGCTTTGCTGCAGGCGAGGAAAGGGCTTCACAGAAATGCTGGACACCGTGAGAAAAATGGATTAGCATGGTGGACCAATTTAGCTTTAGAACAAATGGTTCTGAGTAGCTTGAGCAAAAGGAGGTTTGAGGTCGCGCTGGTGAGTTTTGCTGGTTTGGAGAAGGCCAATTGATTATCAGTTTCATTAGTTAATAAGATTGATAAAATATTTAAAAGCAAATCTCCACCTTTAATCCTTTGTTTTTTGCATTGGCTCTCTAGTAGTTTATAGTATAGCCTTCTGTGGTTGGGTTTTTGTTTTGTTTTGTTTTTGTTTTTGGTCTGTTCTTTCTAATAAATATTAAAATAATTTTGTTCTACGTTGTCATTAAATCCACCCCAAGTAGTGTTCCATTTCTGTTGTAATAATCTTTGTGATAGTATTTCTCAGGGAGAAGTTTATACAAAGGTAAATATACACTTTCAGGAAAGAAAGACACTTGGTTTGTGGTCAGGAAGAAGAACCCTGAAGGAAAGGAAACAGGTGATGCATTGCGTCTTCTGCTTCTCACTTCCGTCATTGCCCTTGACATATGGTGCCCGGACTGTGGTGATTATAGTGCTAACCCCAGTCACCGGCCTGCCTGCTCCAAACACAAGTCTCTTCCTGAAAATATGCTGCTAGCAAATAGGCACTTCACATAGGTATCGGATGACCTACAACAGTGTTTTTGAATTTTAAATATTATCATCTCTTGGGTAATTTTTGTAAGGACTTCGTTAAGGAGATATTTGTCTTTGTAAAATTATAACCGTATTGGCTGCAACGTTATCAGATTATTAGCCCTGTTACTGAAACTTCATGGCTGCTAATTACGGATTTAAAGTTTTGTTCCAGAGTCCGTATCAGTTCAGAACAGACAGATCACAGCTGGAAGAATTGGATATTGTTATTGGCAGTTTTGACTCAAATTTGTTGTTATTTTTATGTGCGAAGCAATGTATTAGAGACTGAGGGACGGCCTAGAACAATGAATCAGGGGCTCCCTCAGGAAAGCTGCCGTCTAGTGGGAGCACTGATTGCTAGTTCTTTATATAGTCTACTCCTCAAAACAAGCTTATTTTCATTTTATAATTAAGGAAATTGGAGCTCACATGCATATCAGAGAGCTCACTCAAAGATACAGCTATTAAGTTGAAATGCCAACTTATTTCTACCCTGCTGCAAACTCCCAGGTGTCCCTTGCACCATGCAGTGGGCAGGCTGGTAGGCTCATAGAGGAGTTAATCAGGCACTGCGCGCGGTGTGAGCCTGGCCTCCAGTCCCAAAGTGAGCTTTAAGAATACTTGTATCTGAATGCCAGTTCTGTCTAGGTGGGGATCGACTGCTCTGAGTGTTGGAGTTCTTTTTCTTCATTGTTTGTCCGGAACTCCTCTTGTACCTGTTGTAAAGAAAAGGAAGAAATTCACACTCCTCTTCCTCTAGATGATGAAGTGTCTTGAACAAGGGGTGCAGAGCATGGTGCTGTACAAGGTGAGGTTTTCAGGGACAGTAATGCTGGCCGCATCGCAGCCCTGCTCCTTGGCAAGCCGTCTGATTATAGATAGAGCATGCTTAATACCTCCGTGGACCTTCTTTTGTACCCCCTGTAAAGTAGGGATGATAATAGCACCCAACTCATGTTTGAGGAATCAGATACTGAACTCCTGGTATCTGACACATACATAGTAGCCCTTAATACGTTAGTTATTATTGTTTGTTAGTTTGGTCATTACACACTGCACTTTTAGGTTGAAGAACTTGATTTTATCAATTTTCTCAGGTCTGATAAAATTTTGTGGACTTAGTCACACAGGCCAAACTTGTATTTGGCTGAATAATTAAACACAGTGCTAATGTATTAATTTATTAAGTTGTTATTCTAGTAGTAGCTATACTCAGATATTCTGTGTGATGTTGAGATAACCAAGCAAACTAAGTTAATATTTATTAACATTTATCTAGTGCAAATGAAATCAAAGGTACTTTTAATAGGCTGCTTTGTTTAGGCTTGGTGTAGAACGTGGTGATTTGTTTCTTTAAAAACGTTAACAGAAATATTTCTCTGTAGACATGGGTGCTACTGCTTGCTGGATCTCTGCCCTTGGGTTTACTCCTATTTTTTCCTTTTATCTCAACATTTTATGTGAGATCAGTAGCAGAACCACATTAATAATGGAAATTTTGTATTTGTAGTTTCCTCTTAACAGTAGTAATCTACACATAAGGGATTTTTATGAGGGTGATTTCATGAGGGATCGCCTCCTTTCCATGCTTGCCTTACCAAACTCACTTTTGAGCCTTTCCTTTGTGTTCTTGCCAAGTTGGGCATTTCCTCCCAGATCTTTGATGTCTGGTAGTTTTGGAGTTACCTGTTGACAGTTATCAGAGAAAGTGGTGCTTTCCTGTCTTCGGGATCCAGAAGTACATCTGTTTCATTCCTGTCACAAATGATGTACAATTACTCTGTTAGCAAATTGATGGAGTGGGAGCTTACTTTGTAACCTTTTTGGTTTAACTTCATCTGTAAACCATGAGCCATGGGAGGAGCCAGGGTAGTTTTGCCAATTACTATTTGAGACTGTTATTGTAATATAGAGATGATTTCAGAGTGGTAGTGGTGATGATAGTGTCAGAATCCTGGGATAAAAGTAGGACTTCCATTATAAACACTTGAATTTATACAACTGATTGTGTAGAGTAGTTCTCGTTTCCTACGGTGCTGTCTTAGGCTAGCCTGCCAGGGTGGTGGGTAGGGAGAGCTGAACCTGAAGTGGAAGCTTTTGAATGATGAGAGGGACGGGCCAGGGGAGGGGTGAGGGGAGAAGACCAGCGAGCAGAGGAGAGCTGGGTTAGCCCTGCAGGGGAAGTATTTATTGAGAGGAAGTACTTGGTGCACAGGAGCTTTTGTTAGTATCAGTAATACTGCACCTGTAGTAGTAGTAGTAGGGATAGTGCTGTCCTGTACCGACACACGCATTTACAGGGTAGGAGCACCTTTCACCGGCACCGTTACTTTATGGAGGTTTCGGGGTTGCCAGACTAAAAGATAAACCTTTAAAAAGGATGTTGCTTGACTTTCTTTGCTGCTTGACCCAGGCTGAACAAAGAGGCAGTTTATATAATTTTGAGAGACCAGAGCAGGACTATTAATATCGCTCCCATTTTGCTAACTCATAAAGCTTTTTTCAGTCTCACCCCCATAATCAGTGGCCCTGTTTTAACCCAAGATCTGTGGTTCAGTGTTTTTTTTTTTTTTTTTTTTTTTAAACACA
>NW_024423753.1:14833-33044 GCF_017311325.1 Ursus maritimus
GATGTCACTCCTTGCTTTACTCCTGGCAATGGCCTTTCTATGGGTCAAAGCCCATCACAGGTAAGCTTTTCATCTGCCCTCCCAATCTATTTGCTTATCTCTTCACTAATAATTATAATAGTTCGGAGAATATAGAATGTAGTTAACAGTAAACTATTAGAAAATTAAAACAGAAAAATGAGACATTAACACATATTTTAGCCCCTAAAGTTTTGACGTAGTGCTCAGACCCTGAACCAGTAAGAACACCGAGCAGTTGTCCATCTCTACTCCATTTCCCACTGCCCCAGGAAAATACAGGGTAAGTGCACATGTGTGTGGAAGCTCACGTGAGTTTCAACTAACTGAACTGCATTTAATTAACTAAAGAGGAAAACAAGGAAATAACAGGAAAGAGTGTCCCATAGTTGCATGGGCTACAGTCTGTCTTACAGTAGTATTCCTTTGCTTGTAAGACCATTGTATTTTTCTCTAGAAGTAAGGTTTTGAGAAATACTTTTAATTGTGTTCATTGATTTTGGGCAAGTAGTTCATATTAAAATTAGTTGCAGTTATATTCTGGAAAAGCTAAAGAGTCTCTGTTTACTCACATTCATGGTAGAGTTGGGGCTAACGTCTCCCTGTGGTTTGAGAGTGGTCTCTTCATTGAGGCTTCATAATCTCAAGGTTGGGCAGGACCTCAGGGACCGATAGGCATGTACTTTGGGGACCAGGGGATCTGGGTTTTAACTCTGGATTTGCTATATACCTACTTGAGTAAGCTGTTTAAACTTTGTGTTTTAATGGCGAAACCTTGAAAATAGAGTTTAGTAATAAATCTACTTAACGGGGCCGTTATAAAACCATAGTAAAATAATGCATGTCAAGGTGAGCCTGGTTCTTGCTGAAGACCCATAATATTAGCTGTTACTAACATGACCTACGCTACAGCCATTGTCTTAGCTGTGACACGAGTAAGGCAGAAGTTGTAAATAACTTGTCCCAAGTCACATAATTAAATTTGAGGACTAAAATGCCATGTCTCTCAGTTTCTGAAACATCTTTTAAAAGTGGCAAATAGCCTTTTTTTGTTTATTATTGTTATGAAAAGTGAATCTTTATTATAGAATGTTATTTTTCCAAAAATGTATCTTTTTGTTTTAGGATTTGGAGTTCCATGGAGTGATGAGATTTTATTTTCAAGATAAAGCTGCTGGAAATTTTGCAACAAAATGTATTCGGGTATCTAGTACTGCCACCACTTAAGATGTGATCGAGACACTGGCGGAGAAATCCCGGCCTGACATGCGGATGCTGTCATCCCCCAAGTACGCCCTCTATGAAGTGCATGTCAGCGGAGGTCTGTGCTCACACACAGGGTGCTGGCGGGGTAACCCCATCTTGGATAGAGAGTTCCTGAAACACTCTTTTGTCCAGAGGGCCGTTCAGTCAGTCCAGCCCTGCTTTCCCTAGGGTCCTTCTCTTTCCGGAGGGGTTGGGGAACATCTGACAAGCGGGCAGAATGTTCTCATGTCTGTGAAATGTTCTTACAAGATCCTGGTACACACATCTGTGGGAAGTTAGAATGAATGTGTTAATTTAATACATGCTTATTTCTTCAGAGATAAGTAGCATGACATTTCTTCGTTAAAATTAGCCAGCAGACCTCGGTGTCGCACACATTGATGACGCGGTGTGGTGCTTGCTTTTGGAGCAGTAGTTCATGGAGCTCTTTTGTGTACATTCTAATATGACCATTAAGTTTAACCCAGTTAAACACTTTGTGAGTCTGAGCCATCAGTCTTACAAAAATGAGTGTTTTGTAATGTGAGACAGTATATTTTCATTATTCTTTGGGAGTAATTAGGGCATCTTGAGGAAATTGTCTTATGTAATTAGTAATTTCTCCTTGTTTTTAATGTTTAAAATTTCTGAAAATATCCTATGTACCTATATCAAATAACAATTTTAGGTTTGATTAGAAATGTAGAAATTTCTGAAGTTTTTTATGAGTGCTTTGGAAATACTGAGTCACCTATAAAAAATACAAATCTTAATGCAGCAAGTAAAAGATTACATACGGCCCAAACCAAAACTTAATACCTGTTAAATTCCACCCTGAAGTCCTTTTTGAACATAAGTTATTTGTTTTAACTTCAAAATTACGGCTCTCTGTGTACATTTGAAATTGGGTGAACAGTTTTGTACTGTTTGGAATTTGGGTATGACCACACCCTTTTTTCCCCCAGTAGGATTATCAGATAGGCCGTATTCGTTCATTACTCTGTCACCATTATGAGGGTGTCTCATTACACAGATAATACCAAAGCTAGATTTGACAACAGAAGATACTTCACTTTGGATGGATGGTTTTTCTGAGGTTGAGTTTTTCCTTTACCTCGGAATCATTATAACCAAGTTATCGAGAAGAAGATACCTCTCACCTCCAGACCTTTTTGTGTTTTCACTTTTTGGTTATTTGAAAACCACCAAGTGAAGTCTTTAGGATAATATGTAAGATTGGAATTTGAGATCTAAAAATGGAGTGATTTTGATTGTTTTAAAAGAAACCTTTTCTTTTACATGTCCTTCAATTAAAAAGTAAACTATCTTAGCTGTAGGGGCTGAAAACACAATAACGGTGTCTGGAGAAGAAGGGGAGAGTCTTGCCCACACCCTGAGCTGAGCGGCTAGGACAGTCCGGCTCTGTCCGTGCTCGTGTCCGCGCTCATCGCAGTGGGCTGCCTGTGCCTCAGATGCGGGGAGAGCCCTCGCGTGCGTGTGCTTGATTTTCGGGTCACGGAGCCCCGAGCATGTCAGTGATTTTTCAGTGGCACCCCTGGGCCAAGGGAAATACCTAACATTTCGTTTTATTGAGTAGTTTGATTCAGACAAGTTAATAAGCATTTATGCTCCAACAACCGGATAGATGTTTGAAAAAAGAGTGCACATAAAATGAAAGGAAAACTAAAATTTTCACCCTGATAGGTTGTGTGCCTCTTGGGCCCTGCCCAGCTCGTCGATTAGAGGGGGAGCCCTCATTTCTTAGCCGTGTTGGTTTGGGGCAGTGCTGGTGGTTCTGTACAGCACCCTGGAAATCCCAGCTTGACACCGATGTGCCTCGAGCAGAAGGGACGCCGCGGGCCGGTGTGGACTGGGGGCTGCCTGCAGCCAGCAGTTCGTGCAGTGTCTGCGGGATGCACCTTGTTTCCCTGGGGATTGAGCATGGCCCACAGCGAGTGCTCAGGGCACCTCACCTCATTCTTGTGCACCGTAGGTGCAGGGCACTGAATCCTAGGCCCCAACCCGCCCTTCAGCCCCATGGAGACTCCATCTTAGCCTCTCCACGTATTAGGATTCCTTATGTGAAATCAGCTGGGAAAATAAAAAGGATTCTGCTGTTCAACAGCAGCAGCAGTATGAGAACCACTAAGGCAGAACTAGACCTTAAAGTTATAACGTTGTGGTAGGACCCTGACCGTATTTATATTTAATAGGCTCACATGCTTTAGAATACCTCACCCTTGTTTTTATTTTACTTTTACAGTTTTGACTTAGTTCTTAAAATTAGTTCTCTAGAAATATACAATGAAGGATTTTGATCTAGTACAGATTTTGCAACAAGAAGAATTTGGTAATTTTGGTTTGTAGCAGGAATTTCAAACTTCACCCAGTCCCTAATTTGTTGCTCTAATTTTCATTTCTCATATTTTCAGTTCATAAAATAATAAATTAGAGTTTGTTACTCCTGTATTCTTATAATTAACATTGCTGTTTACATACAGTATTTACTAAAAGCCTGTGTAAGACTTTTTTACCCTGTAAATTTGTCCCGTTGATCCCTACTTCCTTTATCCCAGTAGTTCTCCAGCTGGGCTCTGTGTCCTGTGTTTGCTGCCCTCATTGTAGACATCCTATAGACAGTTATGTGAATTATTTTTGCTGACTGTAGGCTTCTAATAAGTGGCTGAGGTGTGCCGGGCCCTCAGGGGAGCCTGCTCTGTGGGCTGCCACGTTCCTGAGGCATGTTAGATGTCCAGCAAGCAAGGAAGGAATACTCTAAACCTAGCACTTTATCCTAACGAAGAGACAGGATGGTGGTTCCATGGTGGGAGGTGCTGTGAGGGCTGGACCTAGTGAGTTTGGGAGTCGAGAGATAGAAAGCAGGGTACAGCTGTCACTAACACTTGTGTGAGAAGGAAATCTCATAGGTCAGCCGAACTCCTGTGTTACGTTAACGTTGTTTCCTTCTTTTCCAGTTGCATATATGAGATAATCTGATTTACAGAACTAGGCTGATAGCAAAGCCCTATATATTTTTTTTTCTAGTTTGTATTTCTCTTATTTTCCCAATTGGATTCTAAATGTGGTAAGGACGTCATCCTGGTCAGTGTTTGGCACTGGCTACATGGTAGTAAAAATTATAGTGGCAACAAAATAGTAAATAATTAAAACTCTCACATAACATTTTGAATTACATTTCAGCCTGTTAGTAAGTACTTGTGGTAATAAGGTATTTTGTGTCTATAAAATTAAACTTATATGAGAATGTTGTATTAGCTAGTGCCATTAAATAACCATGACTTAACTTTTTTCGTTTCATGATTTGAAGAAGAAAGAAGATTGGATAATGATGAGAAGGCCCTAGTTGTTCAGTTGAATTGGAATAAAGACGATCGAGAGGGCAGATTTGTTCTTAAGAATGAGAACGATGCCCTCCTTCCTAAGGTAGGACCCCTCCACATCTCACGCTGACGTTGTCCCGGGCCCGGGTCGGCCCGAAACGGACATGAGACTGGTGTTAGTGCGATGGGCCTCCACCGAACTTTCCTGTTTGCTGCATTTCCTAAATGACTTTTTTACCCTCCTCCCTGAAAAAAAATTAAAAGGAGTCCTACTTCTCTCTGTTTCATCCTCTGTTTCACTAAATAATCCCTAATATTGCTCTTTACTTTTGCAAAGAAGTATTATGGAAGCTTTTGTTATTAAGAGATTTAATGTTCAAGTAATCAGCTCCAGGTTTTTTACCAAATTAGAAAGTCAAAATATATTTTAATAAGAATCACAAGGGAAAATAGAACTTTAATAACCTATTTTGTGTGTATTTTCAGATACAACCTAATAAGGCACATTTAAAACCTTTTCCATACTCTGTGTGTAAGATTAGAAAGAAGCAAACTTTCTGGGCTGATGTAATGCAGTGCAGTGATACTAAAACTTTCTCAGGTGGTAGGGTGTCTGGAATTCCTGTGCTGCTATTCTTCTTATGTGGACCACTATGAAATACAGATAAGATTTGAAACTAACTGTAATTTCTGTGTTAAATCAAATGGCACCTTACACTAGAATTCAGTACTGACAGGTGATAGCAAATGCAGAGGTCAAGAATATTTTGAGAAAAGTCTTCTATTTAATTATTTTGGGAAAAGAGCGTCATTGTTCACTTCTGGAAACAGAAAATTTTCACTTAATTTGTGTGATGTTAGTGTTCCGTGTTGAAGAGTTTTAGATACACAGAATGTGTTCTTGGCCTTACTCGTTACTTGTGCTTCTAGTGGCTTGACATTGTAGCAAATCCATATAAAGTAAGAAGGGACAGCTCTCTCTCTCTCTCTCTCTGTCTCTTTTTTTTTTGGCCCATATTTTATTTCATTTCTGCATCGTGATTTCAGCTGATGTGCCTAGCTGTGGGCTAGAGATCCTCGTTCGTGTGGATTAGACCTCTTACTAGGGTCAGGACAGTGCTGACATGGCTAGCAATGAAAATAGAAATACTAACTTAGATAAAACAGAAGGTAGTTTATTTCCCAATACAGTAACCATTCTTTCGTGTTTTTCTTGATTCTTTACCAGTCAACCTATTAATTATACCCCCACCCCAAAAAGTCTGTCATCTGCTAGCAGGCCATGTTGTAAATTAAGAATAAATAAGCAGATAAACAAGGTCTGGAAAAGAAATAGGAGTTTTTGCAGAAACAGGACTTATAATTTTGCTTCCAAAAAACCATTTCTTACAGTATGCTTAACATTTCTTTGATGTTAGAGAAAACATCTATAAAGTAGATAAATGATTTAAACAGTTATTTCCTTTTTTTTCTTTTTAGATTTTATTTATTAAAGAGAGAGAGAGCAGGGGGAGGGAGAAGGACAAACAGACTCTGTACTAAGCATGGAGCCTGATGGCCCAAGACCGTGACGCGAGCTGAAATCACGAGTTCCATGCTCAACCAACCAAGGCACCCAGGCGCCCCAGTTATTTCCATATTTTGATTAGCCTTCTTTTTTTAAAAGTAACTTTATGTAAATTATTTGGATTTTTATTTATGGAAAATCAGATTTCATAGTTTTCTTGCTGGGTTTGGTTTTCTGTTTGCTTGCTTGCTTGCGTATGAATTTTGAATCAAGGTAAAATACACACACGATGAAATGCCCAGATCTTGGATGTATAATTCATTAAGTTTTTCTAAATACACATCGGTAACCATTAGCCGGTCAGGGCAAAGAACATTTCCATCCCCCGGACCTTCCCCTGTTGCAGTAGCTGGGTGTTGGCTGTAACGTGAGATGAAGTTAGCTCAGCCGTAGAGAGCTTGCTGTGATTCTGTGTAACAGCCACCATAGTGACGATGCTACTTTTATCAGAAGGCTCAAAGCAATGGACCTGAGAAGCAGGAGAAAGAAGGTGTTATCCAGAACTTCAAGAGAACCCTCTCAAAGAAAGAAAAGAAGGAGAAAAAGAAGAGAGAAAAAGAGGCAGTAAGGCAGGCGTCTGATAAGGATGATAGGCCTTTCCAAGGGGATGACATGTAAGTAATTCTGGACGTATCTCTATTTCCTTTTGCTCTGATAAGCTGAATGTTTTTAATGTAGTGGATGTCGTTACCTTGCCAGGTTAACTGTGAAGAGGATGAACATCCGTTAGGAAGTGAATTTCGGTACCCTCTGGCTCTTGTGTGTGGGGAAGGTGGAGGGTCTCAGCTAAGCAAGGTTTATGGCCGACCACACCGGTCTCATGGGTTTGCTAATCCCAAAGAAGCAGGCTGGTGAACAAGGTTGTTTTATCTGAGTAGACCATTAATGTCAGTGGTTTCTTCACCTTTGTCTGGCCTTTCGTTTCTGGTGTTTTTGGTCCTTAAGGCAGTAGTGCTTTCTTACAGACCTTAACTACACTGAATGCTCATCAGAGGTTGGCAGGAACAGTGAGAAGAGCCTCTAAGGTTCAGATGCACCATCTCGTTGACTCCAGCCCGCCTGCTCCCATTCCTTATTGCATCATCCCAGCCCCATGATAGTTGTACTTAGCTCTCGAAAGGCTTTTGACTTCTGACCTCAGAGCTGATGGAATAAGGGAAATCAGTGCATTTCGATTGTAACAGAAAAGACATCAGAAGAAACTGACCTTTCCCCTTAGGTGGGAGATCTTGGTGTAGTCCCGCCTGTTTTCCCATGAGTCATTCCATTCATCAGGCCAGCAGCATGTTGTGCACTCCCTCCTAGGCCCCTCCTCGCCTTGCTGGTGACCGCAGCATGGTGTCCGCACTGTTCTTCTGTTGCTGAAGTAGCAGGCATTCGTGTTAGGAAATCAGAGCATACAGATTTATCAGAAAGAGAGGAGGAGTCAGCTGTCATCACAGGAGCCCAAAGAGAGCCGTAGGTTGGTTTTTTTTTTTTTTTTTTTTTTAAGATTTTACTTACTTATTTGGCAGAGAGAGCGAGCAAGCTCCCAAGCAGGGGGAGCCCCAGGCAGAGGCAGAGGGAGAATCAGACTCCCCACTGAGCAGGGAGCCCGATGCGGGACTCAATCCCAGGACCCTGGGATCATGACCTGTGCCGAAGGCAGACGCTTAACTGATTGAGCCACCCAGGCATCACTATAGTTTGTTTTTGATACAAAAATATATACTTCATATGTTTATGTAGAGTTTTTAAACAAATACAATCATAAGCTTTTAAAACTAGAGCTTTCCACATGACCTTTTCCCATTAGAATGTATCATATAAATGCATATATATATATATATGTACATATACACATACACACATACACATATTCACAAGTATATATTTTCACAAAAGTTTGAAATCATTTAAATGATTATGTAGGAGTCTCTCATATAGTTTTTTCAGATTTTAAAAGTGTAAATTTTATTTTATTTTTAAAGATTTTATTTATTTATTTGACAGAGATAGAGACAGCCAGCAAGAGAGGGAACACAAGCAGGTGGAGTGGGAGAGGAAGAAGCAGGCTCATAGTGGAGGAGCCTGATGTGGGGCTCGATCCCATAACGCCGGGATCACGCCCTGAGCCGAAGGCAGACGCTTAACTGCTGTGCCACCCAGGCGCCCCATCATATAGTTTTTTCAGATTTTATTTCACTGGCCCCTTTTTGTGTGCCTGTAGGTAGTTCACAGGTTTTTTGGTCCTACAAGTAATACTTCTGTGACAATCCTTGCTCTCCAACTCTGGGAGCACTGTGGAAGGACAGCTCAGGGGCAGCCCCAGGACACGTACATTGCCAGACTGCCCCTGGATATGTCTTCTGGAGCCCACAAACCTTCTCACTTCCTCCTACTCTGAGAACTGTCATACACTCTCTCCTCCACAGTGTGTAATACCTCCAATAACTCGAATTTATCTTCCCATTAACAAGGTAGATGTCTTTTAACACATTCACTAACCATTTCTATTCTGTTGTAGTGATTTCTTCAAGTCTTTCTTTATTGTTTGGTACAGTGTCCTGTATCTATTGAGGACAATTAACCATTCCTTAGTTAATGATGTTCCACTGTGGAGTGGAATCGAGCCCATTTCAGATTGCATCAAAGTGGGTTTAGGTATTAATCCGTCAGGCAGTGATGTCTGTGTAATGAGCATAAACTCTTGAGTAAAGTATTACATAGTAAGGCTCTATTTAGCATAAACAGGAGACAGAATTTGTATAAATATATTGCTTATACATGAAAAAACCTAAGAAAAGGAGCGTTTGAAACTTAGGCTATGGTTTGTCCTATTTATCAGGTTTATAGGGTGATATGTGGTCTGTTTTTAGAAAATTAGTTACTTAAAACAAGTTAAGTTGAATTTGGTTGATTCAAAACTTGATTTTCTGTTAGAAAGAGTGAGCAGGGGCGTGGGGGAAGGGCAGAGAGAGACTCTCAAGCGGACTCCCTCCTGAGTACTGGGCCTCACATGGGGCTCGATCTCGGAACCCTGAGATTAAGACCTGAGCCAAAACCAAGAGTCTAACGCTCAGCCCACTGAACCACCCAGGGGCCCCAGTGCTTGATCGCTTTTTGGTTAAATTATTTTTATGGTTAAAAATGAAGTCTTTAAAGTATATTTATCAAAATTTAGTCATCAGTCTTTCTTTAATATACAGTCTTCAACTCCTCATTCTCTATAGTTGATTCCTTGTCAGAGGAACTGCTGGAGCATTTTCTTTTGAAAATTTAGCTTCAAGAAAGTGAATGTTGGTAAATCATTTAGTTCTTTAAAAATTATGCCATTTGAGTTCAAGATTTACTATAATTTGAAGAGAGATTTTTACTAAATAAAAGTATATTCGATCCTCTACTTCTTATGGTTGGAATGTTTTATCACTCATTTGGTCTATGTTAGGAAAACACTGGTGGAAATTCCTGACATGTATAATTTATACATTTTTCTTTTAGCCTGATTAGTGAACCCACAATAATTAAGTTACATAAACTCACCATGAGATTTTATAGATAAATTTCCATTTAATTTAGTGTGTGTCTTTTTTTTTTTTTAAAGATTTTATTTATTTATTTGACAGAGATAGGGACAGCTAGCGAGAGAGGAAACACAAGCAGGGGGAGTGGGAGAGGAAGAAGCAGGCTCATAGTGGAGGAGCCTGATGTGGGGCTCGATCCCATAACGCCGGGATCACGCCCTGAGCCGAAGGCAGACGCTTAACCGCTGTGCCACCCAGGCGCCCCAGTGATCTTATGGGTATGCCTCATAGACCCTCTGTGTTAAACAATAGGGATTCTAAGATTCTTAAGACTTTATTGCACAGTAGCCACAGGGCCCGATTTAGAAAATTACCTATCTTAAAGAGATTTAAAAATCAGACTTCTGTCTAATAGAATGAAACCCAGTAAGATTCATAGAAAACCCAGAACATTTTTCAATGAATAACGAAGTGGGAGCACTGTCATCTTAAATTAAAAGAAAAGAAACAGCACAAAAGAAAAAAGATACTTCCTCCTCCCCACGCTTCTGTCAGCAAAAAGCAAGCTAAGAAGTCCACTCAGCTGCAGACATAAATCAGTTTCTTAGGGAAAAGGAAAGATGGTTCAGAGGACAGAATCAAGAGCTGAGAGGATAAAGCCAGGACCTTCAGAGAATTATTCCCAGGGAGCAGGATTAGATCATTATCAAGGAATTGGTGATATACATTGAAGTGGATTTCAAAATTGCCATGATCTAGTAGCTGCTATGTGTATCTCGTTCCCCTGCTTTTTTAACTGCAGTGTTACCGTAGTTGTGCTATCCCTTTACCACAATCATATATGGGGGGGGGGATAACAGAGGAAGGGGACAGATAATATTTCTTGACAGGTCTTCAGATAGAGAGGTTTATACTAGAGGAGCCATGTACATAATACTCACGCTCATCTAGACTTCATTCAAATGGCTAAACCCTGACTTTAAGACAATACCACAATGAGGAGACTTTGGGGGTGAGGAGTGTGAGGGGGGTAAATGTATTCTGTGTAAAAGAATTCCAACTACCCTGAGATTATCCTGCTATGAGGAAATGCAAGATACCGGAAGAGTGAATGTGGAAAGAGAGTTTACCAAGAGTTCCCAAAGCACTGAAACATCCCAGCCCCTGCCAGAAAAATGAGTGAGAAGCCATCTTAGAAGTGGATCTTATGCCAGCCTACACACTTGAAATCATATACATCAGAAACAAACCACCCAGCCAAGTACTCCCCCAAATTTGTGACCCACAGAATTGTAAAAAATAAATAAAATGTTTGTTTTGCCCCTAGTTGAGTACAGATAAATTTCTTTATGCAAAAGTTGTAACTGGGACATCCTAACCAACATAAAGATGTCCTATATTATGTTATAAAGGAACAGTAGATTTAGAAGATATAGTCAGCAAGAACATATATGCACCTAAGTGTGTGCACACATACGTGTATGTTTATAATAATTTGTATAACTTAAGAGAGAAATAAATTGCTCACAGTTGAAGTTGGAAATTCTGACGTACCTCTGTGAAAACTAATGAATCAAATAAAAGAGCGTTTTTAGCAAGTATCTACAGCATTATATTAAGTGACTTAAGGCTGTTTGGCATATACAGAAATACTTCACATGACAGATAATTGACTTTTGTTTTAATATCAAAATCTTGCAAATATTTGTCCAAAATAAACCAGAGATTATCTCCCAAAGGGAACCTCAGACTCCAAAGGAACAATGTCATATAACTATGTCTTTTAATCATAATCCATGAAATTATAAATTAAGTTTCTTAAAAGGATACCTTAAATACCTCTCGTATGTTTGGAAAATAAAAGCAAATTACCAAATAACGCTTAGGTTGAAAAATAAATTAATGAATACTCAGAATTGAATGGCAATGAAAATATTACAAATAAAGAAACTGTGGAACATAGATAAAACTGGAAGGAAATTTTGTTACTTTAAATACTATACATTTGTAAGGAAACAAGATATTTTAAAAATCTAAATATTTAATTCAAGAAGGTGGAAGTGAGAAAGCACCAGAGAAAATACAAAGATTCAGAATAAATGAATAACAAAGAGAGAACGCAAGTCAATGAAACGAAGAACAACAAAGTGATGGAGAGAAAAAAACAAAACCACAAATTAGCTCTTTGGCACCCATATCCTGGTTTCTAAATACCATTTTCTAGTAATGAATAAGGGTCCCTTAGAGTCATGAGTGATCACAGGCCTGGACAGGGAAAACAAAGCATCATCTTCAGAAAATAGGACAAGAGCATGTCAAAATGGACATATGAACCAACTTAAGAGACTTCCCAATTGCCAAAGTTGGAGCAATTTGAGCAGGAAAATAAATAATGATAATATTGGATTCGACCCCAAAAATCAGTGTCTATAAGTCCATACTGAAATAAGTGACTAAATAAATGAGGAAAAAGAGACAACTCCATTAACATAAGAATTCCAGCTGATAAATTTAGAAAGAATTAGGGAAATAGAAAATCATCATTGGAATACCACATTAATAATTGTTGCAGACAAGATCTGCTGATAAGTCCTAGAATTAGTGTGAAAGACTTTAAAAAGAAACAGGATATTTGAATAACTTCAAAGCATCTCCCCCCAACCATTTATTTATTCATTACTATATTGATATTAAGATATTTCCAAAATTATTTGACACTACTCTCTCCATGAAGAGGAAATTACTTCACCTCCCCTTGGTGGGCTTAATTTGATAATTCACTTAAGAAAAAGTGAGCAATAGTAACTTTAGCATAGAGAAACCTGGCAAACAATGTGTCTTCACATGATCTCTACATTAACCAAGTGATCATGATCAACACCACCTGTAGTAAAACATATTGATATTATGTACTCTGTGATATGATATAATGAGAAAGGTAGTTCCTCTCTATTTTATTCTTCCCCAAAGTCCATAACCTCAGTCCAATCGTGAGACACCATCAGACAAATCCAAACTAAAGGACATTCAACAGAATACCATGCTAGCATTCAAAAGTATCAACTAATGGGGCGCCTGGGTGGCACAGCGGTTAAGTGTCTGCCTTTGGCTCAGGGCATGATCCCGGCGTTATGGGATCAAGCCCCACATCAGGCTCCTCCGCTATGAGCCTGCTTCTTCCTCTCCCATTCCCCCTGCTTGTGTTCCCTCTCTCACTGGCTGTCTCTAACACTGTCGAATAAATAAATAAAATCTTTAAAAAAAAATGTATCAACTAATGGTTGATAATATAAGAAAACATCTTTAAAGGACAAGGAAGGGCTGAGAAACTCTCACAGATTGGAGGAAACTAAGGAAACATGACAACTAAATGATAATGTTAGTTTTGTTAAGGTTGCCATAACGAAGTACCACAGACTGGGTGGTTTAACAACAGAAATTCATTTTCCCATATTTCTGAAGTCCAGAAGTCCACAATCAAGGTGTCAGCAGGGTTGATTTCTTCTGACGCCTCTGTGTTTTTCTTGTCGATGGTCATCTTCTCTGTGTCTTCACATGGTCTTCCCTTTGTACATGCCTGTGCCCTAATCTTGTAAGGAGACCAGTCATTTTGGATGAGGGTCCCTCTTCATTTTAACTTAATTACCTCTTTAAAGACCTTGTCTCCAAATACAGTCACTTTGTGAGGTACTGGGGGCATTAGGACTTCAACATACGAATTTTGGGGAAACACAATTCAGATACCATAACACATGGTATCCTGCTTTGGATCCTGGAAAAGAAATGGGATATTAGTAGAAAAACTAAGGAAATCTGATTCAGATCTGTAAGGTTTTTTTTTTAAGATTTTATTTATTTATTTATTTATTTATTTATTATTTATTATTTGTCAGAATGAGAGAGAGAGAGAGGCGAGTACCTGAAGCAGGGGAGTGGCAGAGAGGAAAGAAGAGGAGTGGGTTCCTGCAGGGAAGAAACCAGATGCGACTCGATCCCAGGACTCTGGAATCATGACCTCAGCCAAGCTTAACCAACTCAGCCACCCAGGTTTATCCCAAGATCTCTGTGGGTAATTACAGTGTTGTACTAACATTCTTTGCTGATTTTGATAGTTTTGTGTGTTTACATAATGTAATATTGATTCTTGTCTTGAAACTTTGGCTAACATAATGTGGAAACTTTCCTATACTATCTTTGCTATATCTTCTGCAAAATTAAAGTTATTTAAATCGTTAAACTTTTCATGTAAAGTTAAAGTTCTTTTGAAAAGATGATGAATAAAGACATAGAATTATTTAAAATAAATATACAAATAAAAATAAAAACAAATATACATAATCATCTAAAGATTTGAAAAATATGATTAGTGATTCTTCTAAGAAACTTTACTAATGAGTGTAATGGATTTCTAAAAACATTCTAAAAATAATGAAGCTTGGAACTAATTAGAGAATAATGGTAGAAAATATAATAGAATTCCAGAAGATATACTCGAAGGTGACATAGGCATAAATATGAAATCTTCACTTTGCCCAAGAAAAAACTGGCAGCTTTACATGTTGATTGTGTTCTGCTGATTCTACCAAACTTTAGAGAATAGTTCCTTATATTTTTTTAAGTTTTAAAATAAAAATATATAAACATAAAAACTATGTGTTATGTTTTGATTTAAACCACGAAACAAACCTAAAAATTGTAGCCCACATACCCATGTCCATTAGATCACAAAGATCCTACAAGAAACATTAGTGCTAAATAAAATGTTAAATAAGCTATCTTAGCAAAAATTATACATCTAATGATCCACTGGAGATTATCTCTAAGAATGAAAGGATATTAATCATGAAAACACATCGTGTTAGGAAGGTGTGGTGGCAAGTGGAGGGAACCCTAGGCTTATCTGCATATTCTCAAACTGATAACTGTCAAAATCAATCCTAAATATCCATGAGATTGCTGAACGCTAGCAGAGCAAACTCCCAACTAAGAGGTTGTGAGATATGAAGAGGTGCACGATGAGATGTTGAAGAGGAGAGAGCAGGTTTGTGGCTGCTGAGTGAAAAGGGGATGGGTGGTATTGAAAGAATGAGAACAAACCTGCACCAAAGGAGACTGAATGGGAAAGTGAAACCCCATAGTGTCGCTTGTGAAGGGAGGAGGGGCCCCCAATTTCATGTCTTCTGTGCAACCAGTATGGAGCATAAAGCCTGGAGTTATAAGGTCATCGAGCTTAGCTGGAAGTAGCCCCAAGGCACTGAACTTTGCTCTTGGCGCAGAAAAAACGAGTGGACACACATGGTGCATAGAACAAGAACTGAAGCTCGGGGAGCATCACCAAGATTTGGAGAAGTTGTTGCTTTGCTCTTCTTAGGCACGCTCCCCCAGGAACAAAGGATGTGGCTAGGCTCATTTTTCTCCCCCTCACCTGCGTAACAGGGCCACCTGTAGCAGAACTCAGTGCAGAACTCTGGCCTCTTCTCTAGAATTAGCACACATACCTCACTTACCATGCTCGAATGAACTACCTGATCTTGTCAGATCTCGTTGATAGGTGTGTAACCCTTTCCCATGAACCACAAGCCTGAGAGACCGCAAATCACATCTCCAATGTGTGGAGTTTGTGGAGCCTCAGTTCCTGCAGTATGTGGCAGCAGGTCTCTTCTGAAACATTATACCGAGCACACACTAGTTAAAACATGTGTCGCTGGCGTAGAGACAGAGTTGCCCCAACAGGCACAACAGAGCCTTGCAGACAACTGGACTGTGAAGGATTAAAGGAGGAAACACAAAAAGTAAATTAATTTGAATTTCTCTATAAAAACAGAATCTACAAAGATAAGGATAGCAAAGCTATATCTAATAAAGAAATGCTCGTAAATCATGGGAGGGGAGAAGAAAAAAAGATGGGATCAAATAAATAACCTCAACTTAATATGATTTTGCTTGTCCCATGAGAAGTTATATACAACATATGAATACCACTATATCAAAACCTATATAATAATGCAAAAGCAACAATAAAGTGAAAAGAAATCAAATATGTCATTAATAAAACAGCATAAGCAGCCATAAGCAGAGGAAGCGACAAAGACAGGATCAAGAGAGAAAATCGTCTTCAAAACCTACAAAAGCAATAATAAATAATACAATTCATTATCTATCGTTAATAACTTTGATGTAAAATGGACTAAGACACTGCAAAGAAGGTACATGTGTGAATGGATAAATAAAACTATCCTTATACACTTTAAAGAGACTTCATTTTAGACCTAAACACCTGCAGGTTGAAAGCTGAGTGGATGGAGAAAACTTCTGTCCTACAACATAGATGTGAAAGAAAAGCTTGATGAGATAGACATACTTTAATCGAGTACATAGAGATGTAAAGACTTACAAAACTGTAATAGAACAAGGAGACCTATAGTAAATGAAGGACTTAATCAACAGAAATATATAACGATTAAATTGGGGTACGCATCCCTAACATAGACACAAAATACTTAAAACAATTGCTAACAACAAGTCAGAATTAACTAATATCAAGTGATAGGGACATACCCCACCTTATCATGAACAGATCTTTATCTTAACAGAAAATCATAGAAAAGCAATGGACTTTGAGTATTTTGCACACGGAATATGAACAGTGGTTAAGAGATATATATCAAGACACTTTTCCATCCCTAACAGAATAACTTGACTTCTTTCAATGCACATGAACATTCTCCAGAAATGAATACTTAGTCCATAAGAAAAGAACCTCAACATTCAATTAGATCAAAAGTCCATACCAATGCAAATTCGCATAATGTTGCTAGAAACTGAAGTCAACCACTTAAGAAAAAAAATTGGAAGACCTACAAATACATGGAAGTTAAATATATATACTGCTAAACAATGATGGTCAACAAGAAATGTAAAAGAAGAAATTAAAAAGTACATGGGAGAAAAAAATGAAAATGAAAACACACATGAGTTCCAAATCTTTGGTTCAGCCAAAAGCAAACTTCCCAAGAGGAAATTCAACAATGCAGGTCTACCTGAAGCAAGAAAAATTTGCAAATAAACAATCAACTTACCACCTAAGGGACGGCTGAAAAAAGAACGAACAAAACCTAAAACCATCAGTAAGAGAGGAAATGAGTTAGAGCAGAAATAAATAATACAAACAAAAAAACAGATTGGAGCAATAAGTGGAAACCAGGAGCTAGGTCCTTTGAAAAAATCAATAAGTGAATTCCATCGAGCCGGAGCTTATCAAAAGAAAAAGTAAAGGACCCGAAGTCACGAAAAATGAGAGAGGAGACATAACCAACATCACAGAGCTATACAGTTATATAAGAGGGATATTTGAAAAACGTACTGTGCCAATAATTGGACAACCTTGAAGAAATGGATAAACTCCTATAAACATAGACACTACAAAACTGAAACAGGAAGAAAAATAAATTTGAGACAGACCAACTCCATTAAAAAGAAATTGAGTCAGTAATCAAAAAGCTCCCAACAGATAAGAAGTCCAGGACCTAGAAAGAGCTCGGAGTTGTTCTATCAAGCATTTAAAAAAGAGTTATATACCACTTCTTCTTAAACTTATTTCAAAACAGAAAAGGAAGGAAAACTTCAGTTTCATTCTATGAGAATCAATATCCTAATAGTAAACCAGGTAATACATTGATAAGAGAACTATGGTAGCTAACTGAACATGAGATTCTGCAAATCTCCAACTAATACTTAGCAAGACCTGAATTCAACAATGCATTAAAAAATCATTCTAGTTCCAGTGGGATTTTCCTAAGGCCTAACAGAGGTGAGTTCAGTATTCACAAATAAATCAATTATCATATAGCCCAGGAGGAAAGGATAAGAAGAGCTACTATGATTATCTCGAAGCACCATTGGCACAGGAAAAGTTGAGCATGTACAACTCGCGTTTCATGATAAAAACTCTAAGCGAAATGAGGTTTGGGGAACAAACCTCAACATAAGGCCTATCTGAAAAACTGACAGCTACTCATCATCTCAATAAGAAAGCTGAAGAGTTCTTCCCTAAAGTCAGGAACCAGAACAAAGATGTCCACTCTACCACTTGATTCAACATAGTACTGGAAGGAGTCCTAGCCATAGCAATCAGACAAAAAGAAGAAAGGCATTCAATTGTGGTAGAGATAGAAGTAAACTTACCTATTTGCAGATGACATGTGGTACTATATAAGAAACCAAGACTCTACCTAAAAACTTGCTAGGAACATTGTATAATTCAATAAAGTCTCAGGATAAAAATACAGATGTACAGAAATCTGTTTTTGCTAACACCTACACTAATAATGATGCAGAAGAAGGAAAATTAATAAAACGATCCTATTTATTATTTGACACCAAAATAAAGATACCTAGGAATAAACCTAACCAAGAGATAAGTAGTAGCTCTTAAAAGTAAAAACACTGATGAAAGATGACTAGAACACACAAGATATGGAGAAAGATATTCCACTGCCTATGTAGTTAGAAGAAATATTGTTAAAATGTCTACATAC
>NW_024423753.1:34719-36790 GCF_017311325.1 Ursus maritimus
AGCTATAAATTTAATGCAGAACCAACTACAATTCCATATAGATTTTTGAGAAACTCAATCGCTTGCTCTAAGCAGCATAATAAAAGTAAGCTATGAAAAGAGAAGACATAGGCCTGGCCCAAGCAATTAGTAAGACGTAGTGCCCAACCATGGCAATAAAACATAGCATTGACAGAAAAACAGACATGGGAAGTAGTGGAACAAAATAGAGAATTCTGAAACACATATGCATATAGTATGTAAGGCACTTATACACATGCTAAAGATGATAGTGTTGGGAATCTGGCTCACTAAGTGAACAAAAAGAATACCTCAGTCCCTACCTAATACCATGTACAAGGGTAACTCCAAATGTTAAAAACTGAACTGTGAAAGGAAAAACTTTAAAGTTGGTAGTTGATAACATAAGAGAATATTTTTTGACAAGGTACTGAAAGATTTCTTAAACCATAGAGCATAAACTGTAGGGCAAATTTTTAATAACATCAGAAATTTTTGAAAACTCTGTTCAAGGGAAAAGATTATGAACAAAGTTAACTGAAAGGTAACAGATTGGGTGATAGTACAATGTCTAAAATTGATACAGAAGTAGTATCTATAATATACCAGGATTCCTTGCAATTCAATAAAAATAGAGGAACCATAATAGGAAAAAGACAAAGGATATAAACAAGCAGTTTACAGAAAAGTAAACCCAACAGGTTTACAAGCACATGAAGAGATGCTTAAGCAAATTGAAACAATAGTGAGATACTGCTTTCCATTCATTAAACTGGCAAAAAATTAGAAAGCCATATAATGCCAAGTGTTGGCAGTAATATAAAGCTCCAGGATCCTTCATGCTCTGCTGGTAAGTATGTAGACTGGCGCAACCTATCAAGAGAGAATCTTGCAATATTTTATAAAATACATTTGCCCCTCTCTATGACCCAGAAATCCTGCTCTTTCAAAGAAATTCTCATTCAGGTTTATAAAGGGGCATATAAACGTACCACAGTGTTATTGTAATGGCAAAGAATTGAAGACATTCTGGGTGCCCATCCCTGGGACTGGACAGTTTCTGCACACTATGCAGTGGTAGAGTACTGTATTGCAATAGAGAAATAGACTGCTTGTGCATGTAGCAACATGAAGTCATCCTTAAAACAGTTGTGTGAATAAAAAGTAAGCAGAGTAAACAGCTATATAGCAAGTATTTAATTAAAATATTTGCACACAAATAGCATACAAACAGAAGCACACACTTCACAGGTTAGTTGCAAACGGGATGGGATCGAGGAAAGTGGAAAGATTTTTTTTTAAGGGGAAGAAGAGCTATTTCCTTTCTGTTCCCATCTAACTATAAAAGAGTCTAGATTCATGTTTCAGTGACTTAAGTAATCTTTGTATAATTCCTTCACTTGGGGCATCTCATCCTCAGAAGACATCCCTGCAAAAGCACCCAGCCTGGTATCATTTAGCTCAAGCATATAACTACAAGAAATGCAAAAGAACCAAAAACCTAGTCTCATGCCCTCTAGAACATCTAGAAGAATTTGATAACAGTCTGTCTTAAAGCAAGTAAATGTTCTCTTCCCCCACACTGCTTTGCAGCAGACATGTCCAGAGAAAGCTTGCCAAACTTTACATAGTGACAAACGTCTTGCATCTGTCTGGCTTCTTGTTCTTGGAAGGTTTTTTGCAATCAGGTCACACCCTCTTGGGCAGATCTGTACATTTTGTGTGGGGAAAAATAAATAAGTCTGATTTTTAAAAAAACAGAACCAATAAATATAAAATGAAGTAAGGTCAATCAGGAGGGAAGAAAGGTCAATCAGGAGGAACATCTATTCTCCATCCACATATACAATCTTTGTATTGTGGGTCTTCTCAAGGTGATACTTCTTTCAAAATTAAGTGCAGCGCATCTCTTAAAAGTGCTAGGGTTTAAAGTTGGATAATAGATGACTGTTCCTCTGAAAAGTATATTTTCAGTCTGCTACTTTTATAGAGGTAGCAGACTAATGTCTCATTTTGTGGTTTTCCTTCACTGGGATAGTTTTGAGCTTCATTTTATTTCAATTTTAAATAA
>NW_024423753.1:36799-50789 GCF_017311325.1 Ursus maritimus
GGGAGGAAAAAAATGACAAAGTATATCTGTCAAGGAAAATAAATGTTTAATGTGAACTCTGTAATCTGTCTTAAAATATAAAATGATCTCATACCTTCAGTTTGCTGTTGATTAAATTAAAAAGCCATTTATGTTAGTGTTTGACTATAATATCTAAATGAAAATATCTTTTTGTTAATTATTTCTCAAATTACTGAATTTCTCACTTTTTTTTCTGTTGGCTCTTATTCATATAGATTTTCAAGTCAAATTACCCACCTGATAATCTGCCTAGTTTTTCATTCTAAATGACTTTTTTCTAGACCCCAATATTTAATACAATAAAAATAAGTCATCTGTCAATAGTAATTTTTCACGGAAAAAGATACAGCTTGTGACAATGGCCACGTCTGATCCAGAAGTAGTAACAGTAAATAAGGCCATAAAGTAAATAAAAAAGTGTTCCCACTGAAATTAAAATAAGTAGCCTTGGTTAGGTACCCAAGATGTGAACTAAATATAGGTTTTACTTGTATGCTTTGAACCCTGTGTTTTAAGTTATCATTTATTGGGTGCTCATATGTGTCAGACATTATGCTAGATACCCTTAAAACATCCTCACTGAAACTCTATATGACTGATATTATTTCCCCAGTTTATATTACTATGTATTTTCAATATCATTTCCCCTAAATAATAGTTAAGAAATTTGGGACAAAAAGAGGTGAAATGGGTTGCCTAAGGACACACACCTAATAAGGAAAAGAGCTGAATATGATGTGCATATCCTTGGTAAGAAGACTGTCAAAAGACCTAAGTTTGAGTTCTTGTTCAAGTTGGTGAGTTGAGCATATATTTCTCTACCTCATCCCTCCACATCCAACTCTAATGGTGTAAATAAGTATAAAAGGGAATGAGGCAAAATAACTGACCGGAGATTTGACAGGATTCTCTGGGACTATACTGTTGATAAGCCAGAGTTGTGAGAGCTGAGTCGAGGACATGAGCAGGACAGGGCTAGAAGAGAGGTGAAAACTGCTTTTCCAGCAGACTTTTCAGAAAGATTTTAAGTTCAAAGTCAATTGGTATCAAGAGCGGAAGTAGAAAATGAGACAGACATCAAGGTGATAAATTGAAGGACTTCCCTCCGTTACACAAGTTGGCGCATCTCTCCTTGTTGGCAGTAAAGATATTTTTTCCCAAACTGAAAATCAAGGACGATTCTGTAAGTAGATGAAAAGAAATACCTGGGAAGAGCTAAAACTTCTAAAATTGGCCATTAGTTCTCCCAGAGTAGAGGTCTAGGGTGGGCCAGAGACTACCAACTTCCTTCTCAGGCATCCTAAAGTGATTGAAGCCTAACAATCAAGGAAGAGGTCTACTGAGGAACTAGGCCTACACATCTGACACAAGGTTCCCTGTCGTCTAGCTATGAAAATTAACCTAGCCCTTCAGTCAGAAAATTGATGACTAAGGATCACATTTGAGATAAACTGGTAGCATAAAGAAGAAGATCTGGTAGGAAAAAGTAAAACAACCAGACCAGGAACAAACAGCAATAATGCAGGCAACAGAAGACAACTTAATAAGTATTTTAATTTTCTCAAAGAGATTTAAGAAAATGAACATACAATTATGAAAAACAATTGGAGCAAGAAAGAGTTCGTAGAAATTAAAAGAGATTGCCAGATGAAAACTAATTTACTAAAAAGGAAAAAATAAGAAAGTTTCCTACAAGGGAAAGTAAAGAGCAAAGATGAAAAAATGAGAGAAAAGTTAAGTAATATGGAGATCAATCTGGAAAATCAAGTATGTCACTATTAGGAGCTCCAGAAAGACAAACGGATAGGAGAAAGTAATTTTAAGCAATCATAAAAGAAATTTCTGAGTGGGAAAATCTAAAAGGGCCAACTAAGTGGTAAGGTTGATGAATAAAAAGAATCACATCTAAGCCCATCATCATGAATATTCAGAACCGCCAGGAAAAAGAAAAGATCTTAGAAGTTTCTATGAAGAGAAAATAAACAAGTACCAACAAAAGTGTAATAAATCAGGCTAATGTCAAAATTTTTTTGCCGGCATCAAGAATGCTGAAAACAATGTCTTTAAAATTCTGAGGGCGAAATTATTTGGACTCCAGAAAACATTCAGCTTGGATTGTCATGATTATTAATTTTTTATTACTAGGTTCTTTCTCCAGTCCTTAACTACCATCTTGTATTCGTAGATAGGAAATTAGAGCTATTAGTTTTATATTCACAGTTCACATAAGAAAACCATGTGAATTTTAAAATGGGGTTTTATCTTTTTTTCGTAAATCATAGTAGTACTTAAAAATGCCCCCAAATGCTATGATCCCATAAGTATTTCTCTTCCACAATTTAAATCTTTTAAGATTGATTTTTTAAAGGGAGTATTCTTACAAAATCTTAAATCGGTGTTTTGTGGTTCAATCTTTTTATTAATCTAAAAATGCTGTTCATTACAGAGATGAATACTTGCCTGTATATGTTTTTTTCCTAAAGTTTAATTTATTTCAGAGCGCGTGCGTGAGAGAGAGTGGTGGGGGGAGAGGGTAAGAGGGAGAGGAAGAGAGAGGGAGAGAAGCCGACTCCCCACTGAGCATGGGCATAGCCTGATGTGGGGCTCAGTCTCTCAAACCCCATATCATGACCTGAGCCAAAATCCAGAGTCAGATGCTTAACCAACTGAGCCACCTAGGTGCCCATTAACTTGCCTATGTTAATAAAAGTGTATTTTCTATCCTTGAGACTAATGTGAAGTATATAATTGAAATATTGAATCCCATGGCTTTTTCCCCCCGCTTTTACTTTTGTTCTGAAAATTTCAGAGTTTTGTGTAGGTTTTCATTATGTAATTATATCAATTATATTTTGTTATATTTAAATATGTATAATTATATTAATTATATTTTCCTGAGCAATGTCATTTTTTTCCTACTTCAAATGTATTTGTCTATAACTTTCTTCTTAAGTCTCCTGGGTGCTTCAAATTTGGTATGTCCCGGATTGAAAACATCGTTTATGACCTTTCCCACTTCCCTGACTTTTTGTAATCTGCTCTGTCATTTGTTTTCCCCATGCTAGTGTATGGCACCACCGAAACACTGAAGCAGGAAAAATCCTGGACTCCAAACTTCCCCGAAATTGCTATATCCAGGGGCACCTGGGTGGCTCACTCGGTTAAGCATCTGACTCATGACTGGCTCAGGTCGTGTTCTCGGGGTCCTGGTATATCAAGCCCCATGTCTGGCTCCATACTCAGTAGGGAGTCTGCTTGAGGATTCTCTCTCTTCCTCTCCCTCTGCCCCTTCCCCTGCATGCGCACACTGTCTCTCTCTAAAAATAAATAAATAAATTTTTAAAAAACAATCACCACATCTCTACCTCTGAAACCAGTAATACATTATATGTTAATTAATTGAATTTAAATTAGAAAAGCGACACCTGGCTGGCTCAGTGGGTTAAGTAAGTGTCTGCCTTCAGCTCAGGTCATGATCCCAGGATCCTGGGATCCAGTCCCGGGTTGGGCTCCTTGCTCAGCGTGGAGCCGGCTTCTCTCTCTGCCTGCCACTCCTCCTGCTTGTGCTCTCTCTCTCTTTCCCTGACCAATCAATCAATCAATCAATCAACAAAAATCTAAAAAAGAAATAAGTTAAAAAACAAAAAAAAATTTAGCACATTCAGTCATTCACCACATTCAGTATTTTGTCCCTGCTTACCATTTTTCATATCTTATTACCATAATTCACCCCCTCACCTATAATTTTGAAATGCTCTTCTGGTTTTGGTTCCTTTATGCTCATCTTGACATTGCTGTCAGAGTGACCTTTTTAAATATGTTTGTGATGATGTAACTTCTCCGCTTATTTGGTGGATACCCATGACATGAAGGAGAAAGTTCATATTCTAGCATGACACCTTTTTGGTTCAGTCCTGATTTTCCAATTACATGTCTGTATCCCATTCCCAAAAAGTGTGTTCCAGTTTTGCCACATTCTCTAGCTATCGTCACTTCCTGTGTTATTTCATAGTTCATCCGTTTGCTCCTCCTACCTTTTCTGGAAGGCCCCTCACACCCTCCTTGTGCACTTTGTCTGTCTTTCAAGATAGAGCCCTATCTTTGCAGCACTTCCTGAGCTTCCCACATACAACTGTTTTCTCTTTTGTGCCTTCGCTGTGCTTCATTCACCTCACCTGTAGAACTAGTAAATGATACTCTGTGTTCTTACCTGTTTTCGTCCATCTCTGGTCCTACTAGCATATAGGGTAGTCTCTGTCTTTTCTTTCTATTTCCAACTTGTCCCAGGATAGTGCCTATGGCTTGACGGAGACGGTATGTATTTGTCTTTCTTGAGTAAGTGAGTGAGCGAGCAATTGAATTAATGTGATGTTTTCTGAAGGTGGGTTTTGTTTTGTGTTGTTTTTATAGGAAGGAGAGGTGCTATCAGCAATTGCGAAAAAGGACAATGGGATTGATATGGAAAGTCCTCCAGGAGAGCAAACAGTTAATGACAACTTGACTTCTGCTGATAGAGCATACAAAAATAATGGAGATGGTGAGTGAACATCTGTGAATTTTTCCATGCTTAAGAGCTCGTACATCAAAATCTGAAAGTCTGTAGATCCGGATATGTTTTCCATTTCATTAAGGTATTTTTGTTTTGCTGTCTTTCCTTATAAGTATCCCTACGACTACCAACTTTTTCTTCTTGAAAATACTTCAACTCCCTGAAAATCTTTACTGCTATTATTTTTATTTTATTGAAATAGTCATGAATGGGGATAGGCTTGTATATGTGGCCAATTTGATTGCCACGCTTTTAACCATCTATGTATATAAGATAACTCACTTTGTTTTCCCCCAAATGAGTCCTATTGGTCTTTAAGGATCAGATCCACTATTTTCAGGGTGGAGTGGATAACTCATTCTATATTTTGGATGAAGTATTTTTGACTTTTTGACTAGTTTGTTAACCACTGCCTTTAATAGGTGAATTATGTTTTTAATTCTACAAGAAATTTCGAAAAAGACTGCAAACAAAAAAAGTATAATCAGTAGTGTGTTATCGGTAGTTATATATTTTTCTATAATTATCCCAGTTACTTTATTGATTCATAACAACCATAAAAATGAATTAAGCCCTATTTAGTTGGAGAAAATTTATGTGGTCTTTTCATTTTTTTACAGGAACTTTTTACTATAGAACATATTGTTAATTATCAGGATCCTCTTTTTTTCCTCATTAAAATAGGATTATTGCTTTTTTCATATTATTTTGTGATATCATTATTTCATCCTTTATTCAAATGGATATAGAATTACAGAAATCTCCAAGGCAACTACTAAGAAAAACAGATTGAAGGAAAGGTGTTCTGTGTCATGACCTTCTGACTGTAATCATGTACAAAACATCAACCCACATCATAAAGATTCCACAAAATGCAGTTGTATTAGAGGTTCCCAAAACGACACCCAGATGTGGTTATTCACTAGAAGACCTCATAGGTCTCAGCATAGTTGTACTCTTGCCTGTGGTTTATTACGGTGAAAGGATACAAAACAAAATCAGCACAGAGCAAAGGGGCATGGAGTCTAGAGGAAGCCAAGTGCAGGTTTCTATGCCTATGGATGTGCTTCATTCCTCCAGCATCAGATTATGATGACACATGTGAAACGTTGTCTGCCAATACAGGAATCTTAGAGAGACTAAATGAAGTTTTCTTTAAATGACAGTCAGGTAGGCTTCTTTCCCCTAGCATATACCAAAATTCCAGGTTCGCCGAAGGAAATCAAGTATACGGGATAAATCACCTGGTTGGTACCAAGACTTAGGCACAGCCACTCTTAGCAGTTATGGAATGGTGGGAACACTGCACACATCCAGGCTCCCAGATACCAACCAAGGGCCAGCCGTTCAGGTGGGATCTAACGGTGGCTGTCTTTGGCCTGCTGTATGGAATCTTTTCTGCACAGGAATTTTAGCCCTGACTTACTTTGTATTCAGATTTTCTTTTAATAGCAAGTAATATGGTGATATAACATGGTACTGATTTCAGGAGCATCATCCATATTAAATTGAAGTGATGGTTACTTTTTTGACTTTTGGTGAATATTTAACAGGTTATTTGTACATCAGTTACTAGGGCAATATTAGGTAATTATCATCTGTTTTTTTTATCTGATTAAACTTTCATTATGATTCTCAGATTAAACAATGTTTTCTGATTTACAGTGAGAATAGAAACTTTTAAGTATATAGATAATGCAGTTTTGTTTCCTATTGTGGTGAATCCCTGTTTATAATTATAAAATATTCATTTTCATTTGTCAGTTATTTTCTTGCCTAAGTATGCAATTCAAATTCTTTTCGTTATGTATTTTCATATAGTTCAGTTTGGTGGGCAATACCCATATTCTGTTACTTCGGTCTTTATCTTGATTTTCAAGGTGGCTGTATCTTGCTTTAATACATGGTAATAGCAGGCTCAATGGATAGTTTTTTTCCCCCTACAATAAATAGGCCTTCTTTTTTACATCATTTTCAAGTTCATAGCAAAACATAGCAGAAGTACAGAGAGTTTCCATTTACCCCACGTTCCCATACGTGACTAGCCTGCCCTTTTGTCAACATCCTGTACCACAGTGATACATTGTTACATTTACATTAAGTCATCCTTGTCCCCCAAAGTCCATAGTTTACATTAGGGCTCAGTCTTGGTGTTGTACACCCAATGCACCCATGTGGTGTCACATAGAAGAGTTCCACTGCCTCAAAAGTCCTCCGGGCTTTGCCTATTCATCACTCCTTTTGCCGCAACCTTTCATTCCTAACTTAAAAAAGTTTTAGTTTTTCCAGAATGTGAAAGAGTTGCAATCATACAGTAGGTATCTTCTTGGATGTTTAAAACATTAAAATTCCAAGGTAATTGAATGTAGTGATTCAAGATTGCGTTTGTCCTTTGTTTTTTCTGTTTTTTTTCATCAGTGTAGGATCTGATGACCTGTGCCTTATGGACTGAGAAAGTGTGATTTCTGTGGACATTTGTCACATAATGGGGAGGGCTGAGAACAATGACATCATGTACTACTACCTAGCACTAACCATTGGTACCATCCTCGTCTAAGAGGTGAGTCCAGATAGACTCTCTAGCAATGAAAGTAGGTAGTCTCAAGAGGTTATACTTTATTAAACCAGACACTCAAATCACTAACTCTTTCAAACTCACCTTGCAATTGGAAATAAGGCACAAGAGAGTCTGTTTGCTGTGTTTTGCCATGCTGCAAAGTACCGTGGCTACAGACCAAACTTTGTGATGAGGTGTTTCATCGTAATTAACAGTCTCTGCTGAAGTGCTGGAGAAGTTCTGTTGTGTTACAGCAAAATAAATGTAGTCTCTTTTAACGGCTCCTAGTCGTGGAAGTCCGGAAGAATCATGCTATTTAAGTTTGACTTTGTCAGTCTATGATAATGATTCTGCTGATGATAGCATTTTCTGACAGTCTCAGGGTTTGGTTACAATCATGGTCATTATAAACATTCACTTGCAGGTACCAGATTTTCATAAATATCATTCTTTTCTTGCATTTGGTAAACGTAGAGGAGAAAGTAAGATTTCTTAATGCATTAACTGCCTACCAATAGTATGGTTAATATTCCCTCCAGTGTGGTTTCCAGGTGTGGTCCCAAAAGAATACTTTTTAGCAAATCATCAGTCTTATACTTTTAATCTGTATTTTTCTATTGCTGATTTAAAATGTATTTTGTTTTCTTCTTTAACGGTAGATGGGAGTTCTGAAGACACGTTAAGCCGGTAGGGTTTTTATGGATTTTTAAAAATTATGTGTTGACTGAGGGAATGCAGAGAAAAGCCTTTGTGGAGAGTTCTACTCTGGGCTAGAGACTATATTATGTGCTGGACATTTATTACTTACGTAGTCATTACAATAGCTTCACAAAGTAGCTGTGCTATTATAGCCTATTTTTTATTAATTAGTCATCTGTGGTTCAGGGAGGTTGATTAATTGACCTATGATTCCATAGTTAATGAGTAGCCGAGCCATGATTTGAATGTCAGCCTGTGTGACTCCCAAATCCATTCTTTTGTTCCTCAGCAGCACTGGGACTAAGATACGAATCCTAGTCAGATCAACTCAGAAAGTCAAATATAGTTTGTGTTAACTCGGATTTAGAGTTTTCTTAAGAAACCAGGTTAGTCCAAACGTTTGTCCTAATATATTTGACAGCTGGTGATAACTAGAGGCAATTAGTGCAGTGGTAACTAGTCTCTTATTTTTACATATCAAAGATTTTAGGGTGGATCTCAGTAACCTATAGCCACAGTACATAGCTTTTACATAAGCAAGACCTAATCAGGCAAGTTCTTAGCTATAGTGATGTCTGCTCTCCTTGAGATGAATGATTTTTCCAGAAGTGAAGGATATGTAATCTAGGTGTAGACCATGTTACGTTAATTAAATTTATCATCTATTTAGAGGATCTTTCTAAACGGTTCTCTATTTACTGACTTCCCAGTCTAGTTTTCCCTTTAGGCTAGTACCCTTCACTAGTTCTTTGAAGCTTTTTCTTTTCTTTTTTATTTTTTTGTAGACTTTTTTCCTTTTCTCCATGACTTTCTATAATCTTTTCCGATTTTTTTTTTTTTTTTACTTTCTTCTCTGCTTTTCTTGGTGCTTCTTTTCTTGCATTAATTTTTTCTATTTCTGCCAGCTACGTATTCTCTGTTTTTCAATAGACAACATCAAGAGCACACAATTTCAGTATTTTAAGGAATCTTAGAGATGAATGAATCAAAATACCCTCGGATTCTGCAACCTATGTTTAACATCCTCACCAAGTGGTTGTTTAAATGGAGAATTTGAAACTCAAAAGAGATTAAAGTGACCTATTTGGCTATTATATGTGACAAGAGTGAGATTTAAATTCAGGTTTCTTCCTTTTTTCTCATCTAGTGGGTGAATGTTTTAATAATAGAAAGATGGGGAGTGGGTCTAGTAAACACAGTGAAGGTGGGTTAGGAAGGAGTTAGCAGGGGAGGCCGAGTTTCAAGAACAACAACGTTGGGTTGGATAGGAATAAGAGTTTTAGAAAAGATGTCTGATAATTGGGTTTTATGGTAAGTTAGATAAAGATGCATTACAGGAAGGAAGGATACACACACAAAGGAATGAAGAACACAGGATATTGGGAGTTGTGTAGAAAGGCGTATTAAAATAGAGGGTTCAAGAGAATCCTGAGCAGCTTTTTTGTTGGTTGTTTGGTTTAATTGAGCGAACTAGCGTACTTCAGGTTTTCTGTTGAGAGATATTAAAATCATTTGAGCCACTGGGAAGAGTCTTTTTACAGAATATAGGAATGTGATACCATCTACTTCCATTCCAACTTACAGAGAGTGGCTTAGATCCTGTCGAGTAATAGGGGGAATGGAGATTCTGAACTATCTAGATGTATGGCCCAAGGTAGTGGTCTCCTCACTCTACCTCTTTTCCTAATTCCCCGATGCCCTTCCCATGTACATGTAGGGTTGGTGGAGTGGGACTGGGTAACAGAGGTTCATTTGGGTAGTTGGTAACATGTCTACGTTGAGATGACTCCATGGATGACTGAAACTCTGTGTAGCTTGTTCTCCAGGAGCAGCAAATGGCTCCTACTGTTGGTTATTTGAGCTTATTCTTGTTTTGGGAGCCTGTGCTTTCATAGTCTAGAGATTGAAACGTTGGAGAGTACGACTGAGCCCTGCAGAAGAGTGATATAGGAGTGGGAGCTCACAGAAAGAAACTATTAGGCAGTGTCTAGGGAAATAGAGGCATGGCTACCAGGACTTTATTTTTTATAGCAGTCTCTCTTCTTGGGTATCTGAGTGCCTATGAAGGTTTTTAAGGTCTTGCTAGTTTATATAAGGCAGGACCTGTGTAGGAAAGAAGTTGGACCTTCTAATGTTTAATCTGTTATTCTCTCTGGGAAGAGTATTCACACTAATAACATAAATTTGTGTATTTATTTTTTTAAATTGAAGCATAGTTGATGCACAGTGTTGTGTTAGTTTCAGGTGTACAACATAGTGATTCAACAACTCTGTATGTTACACCATGCTTAGCACAAGTGTAGCTACTATCTGTTACTGCATAATGCTATTACAGTACCATTGACTGTATACCCTATGCTGTACTTGTATCCCTGTGACTTACTATAACTGGAATCCTGAACCTCCCATTCCCCTTCGCCCATGTTGTCTGTCTGCCACCCCCTTCCCTTCTTGCCATACAGATAATTACCTACGTTTATAAGATTGTTGTGAGGCTTTAAATACCCTTAAGATGTAGTGAGGTGTTCATAATGATGCATAGTAGCTGCACAGTAAATCCTCAAAACACTAATATCATGATTATTAAAAAAGGGTTTCTTTCATATAAGAATTTAATTTGAACTCTGCAAATAGGTTTTACAGCCACTAAAATCTTGTTGTTATTGAAAATGACAACAAAAAATGTGGTATATTTCTTTGTGTCAAATAATGTAAGTAACATTATGATTTTCCCTTGCTCTTTGTCAATTTGATCTCAGTGTTTTATTAATATTATTAATAATATGTTTAGATATGATTTAGATATTCTTTGTATTTTAAGTATTTAATATTTGCCTGAAAAGAATTGTTTTTTTTTAGACCTGCGAAGAAAATATCTAAGGAAAAGAAAGAGGTAAAAAATACATTTTTTTAGTTCATTTATTAATTTTTTTAATTTTTACTTTATTATATTTTTTTGATAAATAATATTTATCAGAAATATTATTCCATGGTAAAAAATTACTTTAGGAAAGGTATAGTGGCGAAATAGAAGAATTTCTATTTGTTGTGAAAAAGTTATTCAGAAATGCTAGTTATTGATGAAGGGTGTTTTGAGAAAAATCAGTTCTTTAAAAAAGTACCTATGTTTTTGCTTTTATAAGAAGATGGGTATTTATCATCTCTCTACACTTAGTATATTTTATAAATATTTGGGGGACATTTTGAAATTATTATTTATTTGTAGATCAAAAAGCAAATTAATTTTACGGATGACCTTGATGACTTAACTCCATTATCTGGAACAGCTTCAGAGGATTGCAAGTTGCCTTGCTTTGATTTTAGGAGTTGCATGTTGCTAATTGAACAACTTGGCATGGATTGTAAAGGTAGGACCGTGGTATAAATATAAAGCCTTTATATGTATATTACTGTAGTAATATGTGCACATCTTGTCTAGTGCTGTACCACACAACACTGATCTGTTATAGAGCTACTCATCTCACAAATATGTTTTTCATGAAGACAGAGAACTGCTGAGTACTCTCAGCCAAAGAGCTATAATTTCCACTATACTTTTCGTCATGAAAATGGCACACCGATGTGTTTGTTGACTCTGCTTCTCTTCTATGCCTTCACCCAAGGTCAGGTTACCAGTATTTTTCTCCTAGGATACTGAAATAACCTCAGGACGGTTTTCCCTGTCATTCCACCTCCCAGAATCTTGGTCTACGCTGCAACCATAATCATATATTTTTAAAAATTTATATTTCGTCATGTTACCCCCTTGCTTAAAGCTTAGCTTTTACTTCTCATTGCTCTAGCGTGAAACACCACGGTCCTCAGCTTCATCTTGTACTGTTTCATATCCTCCTTTCCATCTGTGTCTCAGCCACTAGTTTGGATGATTTTTCCTATAATAGAGCTTCCTCCCCACCCCCATAGATTTAGTTAGGTAACTGCATGTATATGAAGTGTATAATTTGATAGTTTTGACATATGTATACTCCTGTGAAACCATAACCGTGATTCAGGCAGTTAATATATCTATGACCCGTAAGTCTCATGTTTCGTTATATCCCCTTATTACGAAACTACCAAATTGCTTTCTAAAGTAGTTGCACCATTTTCCATTCCCACCAGCAGTGTATGGGAGTTCTAATTTCTCCCTGTATATTCATGAACACTTAATATTGTCAGTTTTTTAAATCTTAGCCATTCTGGTGGGCATGCAGTATATATATCATTACGGTTTTAGTATGCATTGCCCTAATAAGATAATGTTGAGCATATTTTTATGTGCTTATTTGCCATCTGTGTATTTTCTTTGAACTGTCCAAATTCTTTGTCATTTTAAAATTTAGGTTGTTTTCTGATTTGTTGAGTTTTGAGAATTCTTTGTTTATTCCAGATATAGTTTATCACCTATTTTTTGGCAAAGATTTTCTCCCAGCCTGTGACTTTTCATTCTCTCAACAGTGTCTTTTGAAGAGCAGTTTTTCTTTTTGGTGAAGTCCAGTTTATGCATTTGTTCTTTTATGGATTCTTGCCTTCGGTGTTCCTATCTAAGAAATCTTTGCCTAGCACAAGGTCAGAGGATTTCTCTCATGCTTTCTTTTAGAAGTTTTGTAGTTTAAAAGCAAAGCTTCATAGTTTTAGGTCTTAACGTTTAGATCCCATGGGGTCATGGGGTCCTGTTATTAGTCGCATAGAATAAAAAATATGAAGACTATCTATACATGAGCTATTGTATAGGAATAGAAAAAAGCTATTTCTCTGAAGTTTACCTCAAGTTGTCTAGCTTTTAGAAGTTTTGTAGTTTAAAAACAAAGTTTCATAGTTTTAGGTCTTAATGTTTAGATCCCATGGGGTCATGGGGTCCTGTTATTAGTCGCATAGAATAAAAAATATGAAGACTATCTATACATGAGCTATTGTATAGGAATAGAAAAAAGCTATTTCTCTGAAGTTTACCTCAAGTTGTCTAGCTTAAGCAAACATTTAAGGACAATCAGATCTAGAATTTAACATCCACAAAGGTGGGTTATTTAAACATAATTTTTCTCTCTAAAATAACCCTCAGGTTTTCCTTCAAACAAGAAAAAGAAAGAAGAAATACTGATTGTTATGTGAAAAAACTAAGGAGAAATTACAAAGAAAAGAAAGCAGTATAATAAAGAAGTTGAACTGAAACTCAACTTGAAGTCAGTCTTAGAACACGGCACGAGGGGGTGCCTGGGTGGTGCAGTCGTTAAGTGTCTGCCTTTGGCTCAGGGCGTGATCCTGGCGTTCTTGGATCGAGCCCCACATCAGGCTCCTCAGCTATGAGCCTGCTTCTTCCTCTCCCACTCCCCTTGCTTATGTTCTCTCTCTCGCTGGCTGTCTCTGTCAAATAAAATCTTTTTTTTTTTTTAACGATTTTATTTATTTGACAGAGAACACAAGCAGGCGGAGCATCAGGCAGAGAGGGAGAAGGAGAAGCAAGTCCCGACAGCACCGCGAGCCCGACAGATCCTTGATCCCAGGACCCCGGGTTCATGCCCTGGGAAGGCAGGCGCGCAACCACCTGAGCCACCCAGGAGCCCCTGAAAACGCATATTGCTGCATCTGCTCAACTCCCTGGAGACCGGCTGGCGCCCAGAAGGACACGGAAGAGGAGTAAACCGAGGGAGAGTTTGTTTTAGGAAGTTTTCTGGGGGACGAGGCATTCAGCATCCTGAAGATCCATGCACTCTAGCCCCAGTAGTATACAAAGACTGCTTTTCCACACTGGCGAGTCTAACTTCTGCAAAGGTGCAGAAACGCTCAGCCAGCTCCCACCAGCGTTTGAAGGGACCCCAGCCCTGCTCCCAGGGAATCCCTGAGAGTTGAGAGGCTTGGGCCTCGCACATGCGCTTGGGCACTCTTGGCCGCTGGCCCTTTGTGTGCTCAGGCAGTGACACCAGCCTCTGAAGTGCGCAAGCGCGTTTGTGTTTGGCGCCATTGCTTGGTTACGCTCAACGGTAACAACCCCGGAGCTTTGCTACTGTGATGTAATGGTGAGGTCAGTTTGCCTATCTCTACAGCTAGTGTTGGGTTGTAGAGGTAGTGAAAAGCCGAGCATTTGCGAAGTGTAAAAAAATGAAGAAGCTTTTTAGCTTTGGGGATAAGTCCTCCCTGCCCGTTACCAGCTCCCTGAGGGACGG
>NW_024423754.1:0-2181 GCF_017311325.1 Ursus maritimus
CCCCCCCCCAGATGGTTCCATTGCATCCAGATAATGGATACTTGTCCACTGACTGAGATTTGGAAATGCACAGTCTGGGGTCTAAATGTATTTATGCATCAGGATCTCAGAAGAAATGGAAGTTTAAAAAAACAGATATAGGAGGAGGATGTGACGAAGTTTAGATCAGGGAAAGCAATTACTCCTTCTCATGACAGATAGAACTCAATATAGGCATTCCTTTCCTTAGTCAAAACGCTCAGGGCCAAATGTGTTTGAGAATTCAAAATTTTTTGATTTCCAAATGTCATTTTCCATGTACATCTACCTCAAATTTTCAAAAGCATGATGGAAAATATTTATTGAGCACTAGCTTTGTGCCTCTCATTATCTCATTCCCACAATAACTGCACAAAGTGAGTACTATTCTTATGACTATTTTCCAGATGAAGAACCCAACACATGAAGAGATTAAGAAATGTTGTGCATCATGTCGCACCTCGAGGACGTGGCCAAGCTGGAAGGTAAAGCCCTGGACCATGCCAACTCCAGTCATGAGCCACCAAACAACTTCTCCCCTGACTTTGTACTCAGTGGATCTGGGCTGGGGTGGAGGAAAGATATGTTCTATGTTGTCAAGGTTTGGGGCTTTGGAGAAGGTCCACTAGCCAGATATTTTCCAACTGGTATCAAAAATGTTGCTCACAGTGATTTAATTGCTTGGAGGACCGACATAGTAAGTTCCTAAGACTTCACAGTATGAATGGCTTTACCAGATGTATTCCCATTATAAAAGGAATGCGGTCACAAGAGCTTTGGGGAGAGAGAGAGGGTAATGAAAGTAAAGATAGGAGAGGTATCACGAAAACATGGAAGGTAGGGGAGACGGTCTTAAAAAAGAGAGCTGGAAAGCAAAGACCAACTTAGCTGGTTTCACGGTTTGGCTTCCAGAACACACAGATGTCGTCAGTTCCTGCAGGGAATTTCTCTGGCCACTAGGCATATCAGATATAAAGCTAGAAGCCCTTGCAAAGAATAGAATGAGAGGGGGAAAGGACTGACTCCTCCAGAATGTACTTTAACTGTTTTTATTATGTCCCAAGCAGTTCATCCATATTGTGGACTTTCTTCATCAGGAGCAAGGGCTTTCTTTCAGAACAAACCAAGCCCCAAATCCATCCAGAGGGGCTTGGCCAGAAGGTCGAAACATGTGTCCACTCTTGACTCATGCTGTCTTACAAAGTCATTTTTCTTTGACGTTACAAGCTTTTGTTCCTTCTCTGATCATGGCTCCAAGGCCGTCTCCCCCTCCTCCTGGCCCCCAATGAATCACTCTCTCTTGTTTCCCACTGTCTGACTTCTTAGCCTCAATATTTCTGCCTTCTCCCTTTGCTCTCTGCAGGAAACTGAAGTCTCAGATTTCACCTCTACCTGAAGCCTGACATCTTTTCAGCACATATCAGAACATCCAAGAATTCCTCAGACTCCAGTTTCCTCCAGCACATGTGCCTGTCAGCAGCCATGGCGAAGGGCACCCAGCTCAGGAACTATTCAGAGAGGGCCGGAGCAGAGCGTGGGGGTGGGTAGCACGAGGGTCCCTCACAGAGGCTGCATTGCACCAAGTGCAGATTTGCCTGCGTGTAGTGCGGGTTTTGTATCCACCCAAAAGCTTTGTTTTGTCCAGTTACGTGGCGATCACCACCCAGCATTGATGCTTTCACCCAACATGCCTTATTTATAAAGAAAATGCCATTTTGCAATTTTAAAAAAGGATGCTCATAGTTGAATGTTGCAACATTTAATGCTCTCCAGTGCCAAAATTAAAGAAGGGAAAAGAAATGCAGAGAAGGGTTAATTGGTTTCCCCCAGGAAATGCAGCAGGTCAGCAAGTATCAAAATTGGACATTACTAAGCAAGCTTGTGAAGCCCTGCTGCCCTGATGGATCCTAGATGTTGTAGCTGGCAGGAACTGGAGGTCCACTTCCCCTCATGTCCCACAAAGGCTGCCCAAAGCCACCCAGCCCATCAGTGGCAGAGTCCGTGTTTGAGCCCCAGTCTGACTCCCAGGCCGATCTCCTTTCAACCACATGCCCGATTTTCTCATTTTGAAAATGAGGATGATAGGAGCTCTTTGTGGAAGTCATTCATGAAGGGCTTTGAGAGGAAAGAGCTAGCTAGAGCCCTCTGGAAGGACCTTCTCCT
>NW_024423755.1:0-2178 GCF_017311325.1 Ursus maritimus
CTGTAGCAAATACAGCCCAAGAAGACTTTACCCAACTTTCCCGCCACTTCTCCCCCAGGAATATTTTTATGGGTCTGGGCTTAAGTATGCGGATATCCACTAGATGAACACTGGAAAAGGAAAACTGGCTAATCAATGATTGTGTGTGTACAGTGCCAAACACCCCACCAGCCCCACTTCCCTAAACTTACTAACTTTGTACTTATCAAAGAGATAAGCTGTCCGCTCCTCTGCTTGTACGTTATGGTGTGTCGTAAAGACACAGACAACTTTATTTCTCTAACAGGACCAGCTAGCATTATCCTGCGCTTCCAAATCTGATCACTAACGGAAATATCTATGCAAACACTTTCAAGCTCATTATTTTCACTTCTGTAAAATGTTTATTTAAATGAATTTGAGACTATAATTAGCTAAAATAGTCCTGCTGATCTTGCACTTTCCAGAGTCAAGTCACAGCGGTGAAAAGACCCCTGCTTAACACAAGACAAATATTTTGTGTGTTTGTTTGTTTATTATTTAGCAAACTCATACAATACTTAATAACAGCTAATGTATTCTTCTAAGAACTTTACAAATAGTAACTCATTAAATTTTCCTGATGACCTGTCTTGGTTAGCTTGGACTGTTATAAGAAAAATACCTTACACTGGGTAGCTTAAATAACATTTATTCCTCATAGTTCTGGAGGGTGGGAAGTCTAAGAACAGGGTGCCAGCTTGGTCAGGTGCTGGTGAGAGCCTTCTTTCGTTTCCTCATATGAAAGAGCAAGAAAGAAATCTGTCTCATCCTCTTTTTGAAAATAAGTCCTATAATCTCATTGAGGGTGCCATACTCATGATCTAATCTAGTCTTAATCATCTCTCAAAAGTCTCACATCCAACCATCACACTTCGGAGGTTAAGGTTTCAACAAATGAATTTTGAGGGGGTACAAACATTTAGTCCATAGCACAGCCCATTGAGAAGAGCTTATTAATATTGTATAGGTGAGTAAACAGAGGAACAGAGAGATTAAGTACCTTGCCCGAAGCATCAGTTTCTCAAGGATAGAACCAGGATTTTAAATGCCAAGAGGTTCCCCTCTACCCTGTATTACAAGGTACCATAGAGTTATCTGAAAATGTGATAGCGAGCTCCGAAACTGAGAATACTTTTGTAACATGCAATAATCGTGAATTCCATTGATTTCTAAGGATATAACATATAAAAATTAAGAACATAAAAATTGATTTTAATTAACCCATTATATTTTTATTATGCCATGCAAAATTATCTTTTCCAGCCTAATTTATTTCTCAGACATCTGCAAAACACACTATGAGCTTGTCACATAAGTTATAAACTACCCACTGCTAAACAGAGTGTGGGTACTGGGAAAAAAAACATTAAAGAGCAGTAATAGACATAATCATTATGAGTGATAGTTAATCTTATGTATCAAGTTGGAGGGTGTTTTTGGATGAGATTACCATTTAAATTAGTAAACTTTGCATAAGTGGATTGCTCTCCATAATGGGGGTGAGCCTCATCTGGTCAGTTGAAAGCCTGAATAGAATAAAAAGGCCATAGCTTCTTTAAACTTCTTTGGATAATTCTCCAGGATACTGTCAGATTGTCTTTGGACTTCATCTGCATCATTGGCTTTCCTGGGTTTCCAGCCTGGTCTATACTGCAGGTTTTGGTTGGATTCATGAGCCTCCATGATCATGTAAGCCAGTTCCTTATAATAAATAAATATCATGTGCATATATGTGTGTGTGTATGATACATGCATACATACATATACACGTATAGGATACAATAAAATGTATATGTGTGTGTTAATATATACATAGATATGCGTATGTATGTGTGTATGTTTCTTTGAAGAACTCTATTGTGCTTGGGAGTTGGTTGGATTAAAAGAATCAAATATACTTAAAGAAAACCCAACATAATACCAAGAAAAGAAATACAAATAAATGTAACAATGATACCACTGTGTAGAGTTTACTCTTAACTAAAGGATTTGAGTGATAACGTTGCGAAAATCAACAGAATAGTGTTGGAGGTTTCTAAATAGGAAGGGGGCACATGAGAATGATTTAAGAATTTGAAGCCAGCTGACCATGGCCTGATTTATTACCTGCCTTACAGCATAAAAATAGCATAAAAGGACATTGGAAATTATAATTCA
>NW_024423756.1:0-96 GCF_017311325.1 Ursus maritimus
TCTTGTGCACGTCCACAGCAGGACTGGGTCATGATACACGTACTGTGTGCAGATCCCCTGTGAACACCTAACCCTCTCAGTGGGGAGGCCTGTGGG
>NW_024423756.1:1798-2178 GCF_017311325.1 Ursus maritimus
AGGCACCCACATTCCAGAGCCAGCCCCCTGCCCAGCTCATTTCGTTGGAGATCCTCGAACGAAGAACATGTTTGCGTGTTGCATCCCCAAGTCCGGAGGCTGCAGGCTGAGGAAAGCGCGCCCTGCAAACACTTCCCCTCGCTGGGGATGTCGTGTCAGGGCTCCCCGACGCCTCTGGCCATTTGGCAGGAAGGACCGAAAGGTGACACCATGAGGCCCAGAGCCGGCCAGCCCAGCCCCACACGCTCTGATCTGACTGTGCAGCCCCAGGTCCCCTCCCTGTGTGTGTGTGTGTGTGTGTGTGTGTGTGTGTGTGTGTGTAAGAGGGGTCTTGTAGGGTGGGGCCACTCCGAGCAGGAGCAGGCTGATGAGGGGTCAAT
>NW_024423757.1:0-2176 GCF_017311325.1 Ursus maritimus
TTTTTTTTTTTTTTAACTCATTCAGGCATCCTAACAACTCGGTAATGTGGGCACTATTATTATCCCGACCTTATGAAGGAACTGAAGCACAGAGAGGTTAAGTGACTTGCCTAGAGTCACACATTTTATAAGCAACAGAGTGGGCATCTGTCCCCAGGCAGTGGTTTGACTTCTGAGCCCACCCCTCTGCCTCTTGTCTCGCCCCTTCAGCCCTGATTTATGCTTCTTGGCCATCTCTTATCCCACCCTGTCCTCTATTATTACTTGACCAACACTTGCCTCTTCCCCTGCCACACCATGAATTCCCTGGGATTCAGAATTGTGTCTTATATTTGTGTTGCATTCCTTATAAGGTGTTGCTAGCACGTAGTGGGCAAACGTTATGTGTTTGTTAACTTTATTACAAAACCTTTAGAGTAGTTCCCTGGAAAAAGAGCATATTGCTGTAGGTCCCTGGGATTTCTTGCCCCACCTCTCCTCAGTCCCAGGAACTGGGCAGTGGCCGGCCTGGGGCCTTCCCCACTAGTGGAAACTGGAGAGGGGCCCCCACTTGGGCTGTGGACTGAGGTGGGCTTCTTGCATTTGTTTCCTTTGACCTGAAGAATCTTAAAGTTGCCAGAATGCCTTGGGTGCAGATGAAATCAGAGAATCTGTGTGTTGAAAGAGAGCTCTGGAAAGTGCCTCCAGGTAAGTGACCCTCTGACCTGCAGGACACGGGTTTGTTTTCTTCTGGAAGCTCTTTAGGATGGATGACAGGGTGGTATTTCTCAGTCGTTTTTCACTGATACCTCCTTTTTATTCTTTCTTCTTGTGAGAGAATGTGAGCTCTCAGATATAGTTCAATATAATGTGGAAGCATCAAATTAAAAATAACAGTAGAGCTCACACTTTGAAAGGAACAGCATGAGTAAATGTTCCCAGGCACCTAAGAGGTGCTAATTTAACAGTTTTTCATTGATTTTGGCTCCAAAAAGTGAAATAAAGTTACATAATTTTCCTTGTCAGAGAAAAGAAATCCTATAAAAATATGACAAATCATAGCTACTCCTTGGGACTAAACTCAAGGTGGGGCTTATCCACAAGGTCCTTTAAACAGGGCATTTAGTCATTAGTGAGCACTGTCGTTAAACATGAATGCTACCACTTAGTGGATTCCTCTCATAGCAGGCCTGTGGCATATCCCTGAGGCCTATCTTACCAAGGCATTTCTGTGGGTGCTGGGAAATCTATATTGTGGTAGCAGGGCATTTGAGGGTATTCAAAGCATGTGCACAACCATGAATGATCACCATGGCTCATTATTGGAAACTGCTAGAGGTCAACAACACTAGTATTATTGGCCTTATGTCTCATGGCAAATAAGTGGTAGGCCTGGGACTTGGGTCCAAGTCTTCTACTCTGAACTCTTCACACTGTGCTGTGTAAGGTCCAAGTCCTTGGCTTTCTAATGACATAATAAGGAAGGAGCCCAGAGACCCTAAGGAAATTATGTCAGTAACTTGTTCATTAATGTGGCTGTCTCAGTGTCCCGTCCATTGAGAGTCAGCTTACCTAGCAAATGTCTACAGCATTGATTCTCAGTATTTTGGGAATTCTGCAATGTTGATTCGAGTGACTGGGGAGACAGAGTCATCATCCTGTTGAGAGAGTGACACCTTTTAGGTCTATCACCCTGGCCGAATCATCCTAAGTGGCAAATGGATCTTATTTCCTATCAGCTTTAAAGGGCCAGGGGCAGCTGTCTTCCTGTGGGCTGAGAAAGGTCTGAGGCTGCATGTGAACTTGGCAGATAGGATTGGTATCGGGGGATGTGAGGGAAGCGAGGAAGTCGTGTTGGCACATAAACATGTATTATTCAAACCCAAGACACTCAGTTTTTACTAAAAAAAAAAAAGAGAGAGAGAGAGAAATGCAGATGTCATAACTGTTGGCAGAGGAATCTGGTTTAGTCTCAAAGGTATGTATCATTTATTAGGAAAAACTTTAAGACAGATGTTATCAGCCAAAGGCTTCATTCATCAAAGAATCTTAGTATAATCCTGGCGAAACTTCTGACTTCAAATTTAGCTGCATCATTGGAATAGGCCCACCAGGAAGAGTTTGCTGTAAAAGTATACCCTTAAGTAGATACGTGAAATTACTTTATGGGCAATCTTGTTTATTGGACATGTGGGGA
>NW_024423758.1:0-2174 GCF_017311325.1 Ursus maritimus
AAAAAAAAAAACAACTGGCTAGAAGGTCCAAAGACCTTGAACAATTTTTGAAGAGGAAATTCTAAAAGGAGTTGAAATAGAAAAACAGAGGATGATGTGAATGTCAGAGAGTAGCAAGCTCAAAACTAAGATTTTAGAAGTGGAACAGTTACTGGTAAAGATGAAATATACTTAATGAACATGGAAGTAGAAGATTCAGGTTGATGTCAATTTTTCCCATCAATTATTTACTACATATCCACTATGTACGTGGCTGTAGTACAGAGATGTGGAAAGAATCTTTGGGAGTTAACAATGAGGTTCAAAACTAAAACAAAAGGTTGCCAACCATGTCTCACTAACAATGCGTTTTGTGGAAATCCTTACCCCAATAACGTCTAGCCTCTACTCTCCCTCAAGGACTTTTTCTTCTCCCCCATGGCTAAGCCTTGATCCAACAAACCCAGTTCTCAAACTCCTTTGGAACCCCAAGTACGTATATTAATGATGAGAAGTAATTAACACCTGCTGATGAAAAGTAATAATTACCAAGGTACCACAGGGATTTCATCAAGAAAATACAAAGTTAGCTGACAAATTTAGCAGAGAATCATGGCAGCGAAGACCAGCGATGAAGGAAATATACTGATTACAATATTTAGCTGCCTCTGATACTCATGCCTACAGGTCATCATCAGCAACTGGGGAAAAAGCCTTTGGTTGATCTTTAGGGGAAGGGGCATCCAGTAGAACGAAGACAGAAAATCAGGGAACACTGTCCCACCTGCTTCAACCATCCCAGGCTCTCTACCCCCACTACCTTTGATGAAATCAAATCTTCCAAAGCTAACAGGTTTTTGGGAGCTGGCTTTTACCCATTTTACTTGTGGATAAGACGGGAAGGATGGCTAATAAACTTCCTACACTGAAAACAGAAGAATGCTCAAATGTCCATGTCTCAATCACCATGTCCAACATTCTATCCCCCACGCAGTTGCCATAGTCCAGCTCAAACACAAGACCATCCTGCTCCCATAGTTATTACCCTTTTACATAGTACTAAAGACCTTCTACAATCCAGGCTCCTTCAGTCTCTTAACTCACCATCTATGCCTTAAACTTTAAGCTCCAGCAATACCAAACTGATTTTAATTCCCTACATACAATACACAGCTTCCCCTCTACGTTCTCTGTGCTTTTGCCACGTGCTAACATTATGGCGCAGAGAAAAGAGATGGTGCTGATTTCCATGAAAATAATTTTGAAAATTTCTCAATGGTGCTGAGGGAATTCTAGGAACCAAAATTAAATTCCATCTTCCTCCATCCTCAAAAATGTCTCATTTCCTTTAGCTGGCTATTTCTATCACCCTACCATTATTACTCAAACCACCCAAATTCAAAATATTTGAATCATTTTCTATTCATCAATAATTACTTAGCACCTATTGTGAGCAAACCCCTTGACTATGCATTACAGCAGAAAAAATGATACAGTTCCCACCCTTAATCATTTACAACTTAAAAGCAGAAATGAAATAACACAAAATGAATACAGAAGTATAAAAGTGATAAAACACTCATTCATCTGCTCATTGAGCAAATATTTATTCAGAACCTACTATATACCATGTAATGGCCAAAACAATGTATTATAGAAACAAAGTGAGATAAGAATTAGTATTTATTAAGTACCTATCTACTATGTGCTTTCTAACCATTTTTTCCTTTAATCTCATAGAACCCAAGCTTTCACTTTCTGCATCACAGAATTTGGAGGACTGAAATTTCAGGAGATTTAAAGATTTATTAAGCACAATCAAGGATCCTCTTAGGAGGATCTCACATGGAAAATAACCTCAAAGAACAGTTTCTGCGGCATTTGAGTTAGGCCTGGAAGCCAGAATTTCAATGGGAAGAAGCAGAGAAGAAAGAGTTTTTCAGATGGATGATTAATTAAGATAAGTATACGAAAGTGCCCATCAGTAAACAAATATTTACTGACTGCCCATTACCGTACCAGTTAAAACACTAAGGGGATACAATGAGGAATAAGACAGTCTCTGAGGAGTTTCTTCTCCGAAACGACACTGACAACCAATTAGCATATTCATTGAGCAAGTATGTTTCAACCACTACCACATATCTATGTTTCTTTTTTTCTTTTTTTAAGATTTTATTTATTTATTCGACAGA
>NW_024423759.1:0-2174 GCF_017311325.1 Ursus maritimus
GTTTGTGTCTTTGATCATTTGGGTTTTTTTTTTTTAGATTCCACGTATATATATTTGTCTTTCTTTGTCTGACTTATTTCACGTAACGTATACCTTCTAGATCCGTCCGTGTTGTTGTGAATGACAAGATTTCATTCCAGTGTGTGTACACGTATGTATGAGTGTATATATACACACCGCACCACATCTCCTTTGTCCATCCATTTCTTGACAGATACTTGGGCTGTTTCCGTATCTTGGCTCCTGTAAATAATGCCTCCGTGAACATAGGGGTGCATTTCTTTTTTTGGACTCGTGTTTCTGTTTTCTTCAGGTAAATACTCAGATGTAGAATGACTTTCTTGCTCATGTCTGTTGACTTATGGTTGCAAAATGGCTGTCACAGCTCCAGCCACAAGTCTACATTCCAAGCAGGAACAAGAATGAAGCAGGAAGGGGCATAGACTATATCAGGAAGGCAAAACATTTCCAGAACCCATCAGCTTGTTTCCCATTGTCCCCAAGGTATCACGTAGCCACTTGGAAAGGTAGATGCATTGCAGCATTGAACACTGGGTGGACAGAGGGGAATGTCACATTCAAGGAGGGTGAATATAATATGGGGTATGCCATCACCGAGACTTAGATTCAAGTTCTAACTTAACCATTTACTTCCAGTGTGACCTTGGACAAGTTACAGAGTCCCTGACCCTCGGTTTCTCATTTGGTAAATAGGGGTAATATTCGCACCTATCACATAAGATTTCCATAGGAGTTAAGGAGTCAGTAACTATGAAGTAATTCACACAGTACCTGCCACGTGGTTGGCAATCATAAAAGATGTTGATGATGGTGATGAGGGTGATGGTGATGACGGTGATGATGGTGGTGATGGTGGTGATGATGGCAGTGATGATGGTGATGGTGGTGGGGATGATGATGGTGGTGATGATGGTTGTGATGATGGTGATGGTGATGGTGGTAATGGTGAGGATGATGGTAACAATGGGTTTTCATGTAGAATTTATAAATTGGAGCTATAGGCTTTTCAAATAGAGTTTCAAAGTAGTACTAATGTACCCCTGATATAAGGCACTGAGAAAGGCACATCACCGCTTCCCCAAAATGCACAACTTCTGTGTAATCGTGAGAAGACACCAGGCATCTCCGCACCAAGGGACAGTGTACTGAACAACTGACTAGTACTCCCAAGACTCTCGAGGTCATGAGAGACAAGAAAAGGCTGAGGAACTGCCTTTGATTTGTAATGTCTCTGCCTTGGCTGGTCTTTCCTATCTGTTCACATGACTTCCCCCACATCCAACAGGCTTTTCCCATGGCCACGGGAGCACGGCCCTGAGAATTCCATTTAATTCTTCCACATGTCCCCATGACCAGAGAGGACGAAAGAACGTCCCTTCACAAACTTTAATTTGAAACAAAATATCAGGACAGGACTCTGATTGGCCCAGCTTTGGTATGGGACACAGCCTTGGATGAATCACTGTGGCCAGGAGTTGTGATTGGCTCTGCCTGTGACCTACCCCATGTGTAGTGGGAGGATGAGGTCTGTCCCAAAAGAAGCAGGATGACCAAAGACGAGGCCATGAGAAGAGTCATTTAGGTCTTTGCTCAAGGGAACAGCGTCGCCCGACAAGGTTAATGCTGGACCTCAAACCCAGTCTCTCTGTCACCAAACATCAGGCTGTTAGCCACAAACGCATCTGTCTGACCAGCTGAGCCCCATAGTCTCCCCCAGTCCCTGGAAAGAGGCTTTGCCAAGTCTGCCTGTGTCCAACATGGAGGAGTCAGTCTCTGGAGGTGACTGCCCAGTCTCGAAACTGGCCCCCACTAATTCCTTACTGAGGAACATTGTACAGGTTTTCCCCCTGGCGTTTCTGCTTTCTAATTATTAAACGGGAATAATATGAATTATCTCATACATCCGTCAGGTGGCCTCTATTAGATAGTGTACACAAGGTCCTTAGAACAACGTCTGGCAAACAGTAAGGGCTCTAAATCATTTCCAAGCCCTGTCCAGGTCAGGGAAAAGAATTTACCTTGAGCTGAAGACATGGACGCAGGAGGAGAGGAGCAAGCCCTGGGTCACAAGGGGGTAGAGGGAGGGAGAAGAGAGAAGCAGGTAAGAAAGAGAGAAACAGGTGGGGGAGAGAAGTTGGGGGGGGGAGGAGAGA
>NW_024423760.1:0-2172 GCF_017311325.1 Ursus maritimus
ATCCTGAACCTACAGGGTCTTGAAAGTGCACCGGTGTGAGGAGGTGGTGGGCAAGCGGAGCCTGAAGGTGCAGGCGGAGAGCTTTCTCAGAGTAGGGGCCACACTGGCCTCTGGGGGTGCCTTTTTACTTTGGCCTGGCCTGCCTGGGACAGGGGCTCAGAGAAGAGGCTGCTGGGCCAGTGCCAGGGCTCTCTGACCAGGTGGGGACAGCAGGTCTCTTTTCCACCCTCAGTGGGCATGGTCAGACTCAAGACAAGGGGGTGCCATCGTTGCTCTCAGGCTGCTTGCTAGCTTCCCTGTCTGGGGTGCCTGCCTCTGCCTGTCCTTCTGCCCTCTCGAGTGCCAGCTCGTCCATGTCTTTAGCCAGCTTCCTCATGCTCACAGCCTCAGGGTCTGCCTGGTGTCAGGGACTGTGTTCTGACAGCCTGTCCTGTCACCAGAAATGGAGATGGAGTAGGAGGACTTGACCCCCATCATGCCTGTTGCATTGCTCTTCTGGCCGGGTTTAGTTTATTTTTCCTACTTGCATCTTTTCAGATTTTCCACTGTTGACTAATCAGTGTGGAAATTCTGGAAGGCTCAGTGGTCCTGAAGCAATCTGACTTGAGCAGGTAGTTGGTGGTAGGGGTGGGGGTTAGTGCGAAGGGCTCAAGCAGGAATTAGGAAAGCTTGAGTAATTCTCCTTCCTCTGCCATCAACCCTGTCCGTGGCCTTGGGTAAATCATTTCACTTTGAGCCTTTTTCCATCTTTTAGAGAGATTTGGTAAATGAAGCCTTCACTCTCAGCTCTTGGCTGTTCTTTTCTCCCTTTTAAAAAACTGGTTGTCTTTTATTATTAATTCGGAGGAATTCTTTAGTTGACTCATGCTGCCCTGTACCTGCTTTTGCTATTCTTACACAGTCAGGAAGGGTTTGCAACTTACATAGCCTAGTGTTGGTACTGCTATGAAGCGTGAAGGGGAAAAATAATATGGGGGTGCGGGGCGCAAAGGGTCAGAATGGAGAGCAACCTCCGAGGCTCGAAGGTGTGCAGGATGGACAAGAGGAATCCAGCTAGTGTCAGGGAGGCCAAGTGAGACACAGAAGGAGACTTCCAGCCGCCTTCTTAGGAAGAGCAAGCCCCCAGAACTTCCCACACAGCCCTGAGAACAGGCACCCAGATTTTTTAAAAAATGGAGATATATAGATGAGATATATTCACAGTATGTGAATATAACAGATAATATATAAAACTACAATGTATAACATAGCATGCAAATGTATATAAAACAGGAGCTCCAGCATACTTAGATGTTTCTGTGTCAAAGATACAATTCAGGCCCTTTTACAAGTGATTCAGAAACCTAATATGTGGCTCAACTTCTACCTTGCTGTGAATTCCCCAAGAGGGCAACGAAGCCTTTTAGAGTTTCTTAGAATAGAAAAAATCCAGCTGTGGTGGTAGAGAATATCGTCTCCTCAGTTGTGCTCTTGGTTCTCCTCTCAGCAGTCTCTTGCTATAGTTTCTTACGTTACAGGTACAATTAGTAAGCTAAGGCTTTAATATATGGGTCGATGCTTATTATTGTTATTGGCATTAACGTGACTATGGCTTAAGTCTTATTATTTCTGGACTTCAGTCATTACTGTCATCATTAGATCTGCTGCTTATCAGTCATTCCGGGGCCAAAACTAACAAAACACCAGCAACTGGAATACTGAGGACAATATAATCAACTCTGTTATTCAGGAACTCATTAATTCAAATCCCCAACTTAGAATTTATTAGAACTTCCCAATTGGATGTGCATTCAAGTTTAACTCTGTTGTGTCAGAAGTAAAAGACTTTGCAAAGCAAAATAATAAACAAGGACAAGCTTGCAGGAGGATGTTCACCCAACTAAAGAAAACAGTAGGATGAAAACATTGGGAACTCATTAGAAGTTTCCATTTACTTAAACAATGAGAAGCATGCATGTATACACAAAGATATCACACTGTATTTTGCTGGCTTATTTTCCTCTCTGTCTTCATTAGACAGGGCTTTGTGGAGGGATAGGAACAATGTTCCTGCACAGAGTAGGCACTTAGCCTCCGTTAGTTAGCTAACTGAGTAGGTCTTTCCATGTTGCACGAAGGGCTTAGGTGTTAGTCATACCCATGGGTTCTTTACGAGTGTGTGTAAAACGCTGT